>NC_085033.1:8863686-9191165 GCF_963692335.1 Osmerus eperlanus
GCTGTGACCGGAAAAGAAAGCTTTGTCATGATAGTTAGTAGAATAACAGTGAATACAGTTCCAAAGCAGAGTTCTCGAACATCTGTGGCTATATATATATAACTCAGTCATTTCGTTTTTTCTTCTTTGCTCTTTACGGTTTTAATTTCACAGTTTCTTGTATCTGGCCTCCTTTTCTGGCCCTGACACTGTACATCTGAGGATGTGACGTTGATAGTCTCCTTTTTATCACAACTGCTCATCACAGACACGCCTGTAGTTTCTCCACTAACTACAGCCCTATCTGTCTGTCTGTTGAGGAAGCTGCGGAGAATGTGATCACACACACACCAAATTCCAATGTACCTGAACTTGTACTGTCACCAATAGCAACAAGCTTGATAACACACAGAGAACGGGCAAATATATATACAAAAGTTTTCACTTTGGTGGAGCTGCTTTTTACATGGCCATGCATGCATACATATTTTACAGGCTGCTCCATATTTCAGACTACATCTAGACTGTGGTTGAAATGCTGGAAAAGAAATAGCTATTCAGAGAGCTACTTAATCACAGTACGATGCATCCCTGTCCCCTTCTCTATTCAATAATCTTCTTGCTTGTATTCCCACTCAGATCTTGGGGTTAGAAGTGCACAAAGAAATAGCCATTTAAAATCTGGCCTACACTGGCCCACATGGCTTTATCAGTGATGGCCAGATGGCCTATAGCTAGAGGCTATGACTCGTCATAGTTCATTTAAGTTACTATAAACCTGGATCCCCATTAATTCTCTACTATCCAGATGATATCTGGAATCACAATGCCAAAACATACAGATATGCATTATTGATGTAACAGTGTGTTTAATGAGGTGTTTAATGAATACATTACTAAACAATACAAGGAAGAATGATCAAAACATTCCAGACAAACTGTCTAGTGTAAACATTGTATTTTCACTGAAGAAAGAAACTTCCGACAGCTATTATTTTGCATTTTTAGGTTGATTAAGTAACCTTAAATCAAAGGCAAACACAACTTGGCAACATATGTATCTGAGAAGTCACATATAAAGCTATTTGCTCAGTGTTGAGACCATCTAGCCTCGACAGGGCAAACACAATCTGTGTAACTTATGGGTGGATCAGAGTTAGGTTGTTATCATGGCTCTCCAGGGGCTGAGGGAGGGGACGTCTGGCCTGGACAGAACTCTGATGGCTCCCAGAATCTAAGAATCTAAGAGCGTATTTGTTTAACAAAAACTTTGGAACTAGTCTTCTGTATTTCTTTGTCAGATTTTGGTTGTATTAATCATTAAACCATATTATTAATAATCTAAGAATGTTATCTGTAAAATGTAAAGACTTTTGAATAACAAATGATTGAGCAATATTTAATGACTGATGGGTGATACCTAGGCCGAAATGAATACATTTATAAATTGTTTAGGCTATATTACATTTACAGTATGACATCTAACGTTATCCACAAAAGAAACGAGCCTGCAGCGAACATAATGCTTTCAATATCGCTGATCATGTGTCTGGGTGAATTGCATAGTGTAGTATTTGAAGTGCAATTCATACTGTTGGATTATACATTGCTTAAACATCCCTGCAAACCACAATTCATCTAATGGAAAGTGTATGCCACCACGAGATTGTAGCATTTTGTATTCTTGCTTATACATTACCTGTGACATCTGTGGTCTGAGATTGATTTCCTTTAAGTTGATAGTGTGAGGTTTCAGGTTGTTTAGAAGCTGGCACAGAAGAACCCCATCCCGCAGTGTCTGTGCCAGGTCGAACACCTGGGCAGCCTCCCCTGTCACCCGGTGGTTCGTCGGGAGCACCTTGCAGCTGATTAGCCACAGGGCGCATTGTCTCCAGTACTCCATGACACTGACGATAAAAAATTTATTAAACTACACAGACTAATGTAAAAGTGCGGTACAGCGTCGGGCGCAGAAGTAGAAACATCACAACTGGTAATCTCTTTGAGCCCTCAGTGGATACACAGAAAGTACCACTACTTCCTCTCTAGCGTCGTGTCGGAGACGCTAGCGCTCATCAAGGACATTTCGGCTTCTGAGGCAGTGCTTATCACTTTGAACTGTAAAACTAGTTTTATCGGCGTTAACTTCCTCTTCCTCTGTAGGCCTCCTACGCTTCAGAATTAGGGTAATATGTTCATTAAACAAGCTCATAAATAACTGAGAGGCTATTTCAGTAGCCTAAATATATCGGCTCTTGATTCAAATACAATGCATCTTCCCACCAAACTGTCAACACAATCCTATACTAAATTAAACGCATGTTTGTAACCCATCAACTCTACGCACTGTAGCCTACATAGGGTTCCGATTAATTATTGTAGTGAAACACACTGCCAGGCAAAATCTTAGTGCTGCAGACATTCCAAATGGATTTACCTGTTTAGAATGTGGACTGTTCATTAATAATCTGACGGGATTTGTAAGAGAAAGGTCTCTTTGTTTTTGAAAGGATAACGGGGATGTTGTCCACTTTTAGCAAAACCCCTAAACTAATTTATTTCACACCATGGTAAACCACTACCATATAGAGGGTGGATCATAACCAGTCATTGGCTCGAACCTCCCGTTTAGAGTCAATTGGAGGGATTATTTATTTATTGTTGAAGAGTGTAAGGAGAAAACAAGACAGAAGGGAGCGATACTGAGAACTCCGACGGATTTGGTCATCTCTGTTGGAGTTCCGCCCCTGCCTCCATTCGGCGAATCAAAACTTTGGTTTCCAACAACCCGTAGTAAGGGGCGTGTGTCTTCCTGACTTGCTGCGTGACTACAATAAATCTATACTAACAGGATTGACAAAAGGAATGACTGTTCGGCGTGATTTCCCTTAACATTGATTACATATCATACAGAGGGTCTGCCTGATAGCATAGTATTTGATTCGTGTGAAGGAGCGATTTACGGGTTCGACGCTGAATTGAAATCTAGCAAGTCATTGTTTCATAATATCCAAAAGCATCGTAGACAGAAGAGGATTCCAGAGTAAGACAACTTAAGTATTTCACAGTTAAATGTTTTCCCCAGAGAAGGACGTTCCTTGACTCCTGACGGAGTCTCCTTATCTGCCGTTCGTGTGACGGTTATAGGATACAGCCCACATTCGACAGCCATTGTTGACAGAAACCATTTGCCCGATGGAGGGTCCGACTTGCATAATTTGCCTGATGACGGTTCTGTTTGTTTCAGATGGCCTCGGCTCTGGTTGACAGAGCTTTAGGAGCCATCATTGGATCAGCTGTAGCAGATGCAGCAGGTGAGGGCCCTTGATACTACTGCCCTATCTTGCAAAACTAAAGTCTTGTCCGACAATTTAATCATAAACATATGCTAAATTTGCAGATGCATTATCATATACCAACAGTAAGCTACAAAACTCAAGCTTACATCCCATTTCACTATCAAGTATCCATTGACAACCTGTTTATCTTTCCTCATCCCTACTCTCAATATAGCTCAGCCCCTCCATTGGGTGTATGATCTGCAGAAGTTGGCAGAACTTCTAGCTAAGGAACCCTACCCAGAGTTTCGGCCTCAGTCTGCCAACCCCTTCTACAAGAGGGAAACAGGCTCACAGAGTTGTTATGGAGACCAAGCATATGTGCTGTTGGAGTCACTGTCTGAATGTGGAGGTATTGTTTGAGACTATCAGTCATGGGGTCATTTGTTCACCTCATACTGAGTCTAAAGGGCATATCCTGGTTACTCTTACTCTGTGTTTGACAGTCTGTGACCGTGTGGCAGTTTTTACTTATCCCCCATCTGTTATTTTCCCAGGTCTGAATGTTGATGACCTTAGGAAGCGGACATACAAATTCTTTGGACCTGGGTCAGAGTATGACACCCCGGTCAATAACCCATATAGAGAGAAAGGAGGTAAACCAAGCTTACTAAGGAGTGATACATTATGTAAAGAAAGAGTTTCTATGTTAATTGTGTTTTGTCATATAAGGACCACGACCAGAACTGCCCATTGATGGACCATGGAGACAAGCAAGTTTAAAAAGCTTCATAAAAAATGTGGATGCAGGCAAGGAAGAGACAGGTAAAACAATATGCTTTGTCAACACAACTCATGTTTTATTACCTGGAGCATAGATTTTAAGGACTAAAAATGATGTGTTTATTTTAACAGGCTGTGATACAGATTTCCAGATAGATGGCATAGCAAAAATGGCTCCTGTTGTGGCTTTTTATGCGGGAAAGCCAAACATGCTCGAGAAAGTTGAGGATGCAATTCGTGTCACCCAGAATAGTGATGAATGTGTAGCTGAGACTCTCGCAGCAGCCAGGTTAGCAAGCCATCCTGTAGTTTTCTTGAAATACTGTAATGATTTGTAAACAGTTGTGCTGATATTTTTCCAAAAGACAGGACATTGCAAGACATTCCTATAAGTTGGACTTCATCTAAAAGCCACATGTCTTTATTTATTATTATTTATTTTTAAGGTTCCTGGAGTATTTTATCCTGAACGGTCCTGATCCAAATGCAGTGGATTCTGTGCTTGATCAGCTGACTGACCCAGAGAGGAAGCAACCCCAGGACCTGGACAAAGCTGTGGTTGGTATGTGACGCCCACTGCATGGTTTCTTCACTACACTAACATCATGTGACAGAGTCATGGATGACATCCAACTTCTCTTCAATATGTGCTTTAGCGTTTTACAGGAAATAGTATGGTATCTGGCGTTAGATTTATTTTAGCATTTCAAAAATACCAAAAAACAACAAAGACTAACATAAAACATTTAACATATTTCTTATAAAACATACTCTTTCAGGGCACATTTATCAAGTAAAAGAGAATTTATCCAAGAGTCCCCAGGAACTGATCCCTGCTGTGTTTACAAACGCATGAGGTAAGCTTTGTTCCCTCCCATAATGCTGCAATATCAGGAGAGAAGTCTGTTATCCTAACACATGCTCTGGGAAGGTGTTAGACGTGGGTTTGGAATTGATAACATGGAAAAAGCTGTCTTCAATCTCTGTTTTGGTTCCTCTAGGTTTGCCTGGTGCTTTCCAAGCAGCACTGCATGGGATCCTGACAGCCAAGGGGTATGAGCAGGCTGTCAGAGACACCATGCGCTGCGGGGGATGCACCTGTAGCAGAAGCTCCTTCATTGGGGCCTGTCTTGGGGCTCAGGTAGGATGAATGTTTTCATGTGTTTTTTATGATTATGGCCACATTTAAGTTTGTATTATTGGACAAAGTTTAGTTTATTAAAGATCATAAAAATGTAGCCTTTACTGAGTGATTTACACTACTAAATGCAGTCCAGTGTCATTGGAGATAATGCATATCCCTATTATATTCTGAAAAGAAAGACCATATTCTGAAATGTTTTTGCTTTTTATGTCCACAGTTTGGGATTCAGGGAATTTCCAACTCATGGAAGACCAAGACTCTTCGTTATAACGATCTTCTCTTACACGCAAAGAAGGTTACAGGTCACCACCAAATGTAGTCACACTTTTTCTTCGATGCAATTGTAACATTTACAAACGGTTCTATGAGAATCTATAGCATCTTTGGTTACATTAAATTTAACAAAACACTACATGAACGATCTTGCCTAAACTACAGTCGGGTTGGAACTGGATGAGTGTGTTTATGTTAAATCTCAATTGTACCGAAGATGTTGCTACTTGTGAATAAAAAAAATTACCCATCTTTAAGGTGTTTTGAATATGAGTCATTTTGTCAGAGGTACCCCTCTGGTAAATTGGGGTATTTATTTATTTATTGAACTGGAGTTTGCCCATAGAATAACACAATTTTAAAATGATCATGGGTGTAAAATATATGAAGAATACTATGAACACAGCTCAGTATACAGAAAATTGAGTTTCCATTGTTTTTATAATTGAGCATTTGGGGGATGGGGCACTGATGTTGCAACACCAAACTCTACGAAACATGTATGTATGAACCTTGCTTTGTACTTGTGGGAAATGCTTTTCTAGCAGAATTGGAGCTAATTCTTACAGACGCTCCAAAATGTTGTGGACCGCCGCAAAGGGCAACCAACTCCTTATTAAAATCCATGGGTTTAGAATGGAATGTCCAACAAGCTCAGTCATGCATGTGTAATGGTGACTTAGTCAGTTGTCCACATTATTTAGGGCCACACCATGTGCATGTATGACAAACAATTTTGTTGCTTGCGCTTTAACCAATTAAGTTTGCATTGTAGAGGACACCGTAGTTGTACTTTCTGACGAAAGCTTATGGAAACACGGGGGATGTCAAACATGGCTGTCAGAGGGGGAAAGCAGAACCGTTCAGGTGCTGGTCTTTCAGGTAGGAAAGGAGCAGGTGATCAAGATGAGGACGAGCAACCACTCCAGGCAGTGCTGGTTGCTGACAGTTTCAACCGGAGATTTTTCCCCATCTCGAAAGACCAGCCCAGAGTACGTATGTGAAAATGAAGGTGTGCAGTGCATGTCAGAATGACTACGCTGGTAGCCTACATCAACAAGGTTGTGGCTAGCAACTAACGTTCATCATACTAAAGCTACGCTAGCTAAAAATGTGATGAAATATGACAACTTTCATTTGAAATGTTCTGGCCCTGGACGTAGAGTGAGAAAAGGATATAGGGGGAGTCCATGCGTGTTAGCTGTATTGTTAGCTAGCTAGGGCAGAACAGTCAATACGTTCAAGTGTATTAGGCAGATTGTTAGCTAACAGAAGTTACACATTTGCTGAATAATACAAGACTTCATTCTGATGGGAAGTGGCAATTCTGCCCTGGAAATTTGATCTGTAACCAATAGTTTCTATTCTCAAGTGTCTTTCCCACTTCAATCGTTATGTGTGCCATTAAAGCAGGTTAGTATGTTACACTGTTGTGTTTGTGTGGTCCAGGCTCTACTACCTCTTGGCAATGTGGCGATGATTGACTACACCCTAGAGTTCCTGACATCGACAGGAGTACAGGAAACCTTTGTCTTCTGCTGTTGGATGTCCAACAAGATCAAGGAGCACTTACTGTAAGCACTCCATCATTATCACATAGTTTTTGGCCATTTGTGTCATTATTGAACAGTCTCCTTTTACTGCAAATCGTTATGTGGCACTTTCATGTCTTTCTTTTCCCCCAACAGTAAATCAAAATGGTGCCGCCCCACCTCTCCAAATGTAGTCCACATCATCACCTCGGACCTATACCGTTCTCTCGGCGATGTGCTGAGGGATGTAGATGCCAAGTCCCTGGTCCGTTCAGACTTTGTGCTCGTCTATGGAGACGTGGTGTCAAACATTGATGTCAGTCAAGCCTTGCATGAGCACAGGTGAGCCAGTCTTCACATGATTTCAAGGATGCTTGGGTCATTTGATTTGCATGTTCCCTAACTACATGTTTTTGTGTGTAGAAAATGGTGTGTTGTCGAAGCATTTGGCTGAATTTCTGTCCATGCAGGTATCGTCGTAAAATGGAGAAGAACATCTCTGTGATGACCATGATCTTCAAAGAGTCTTCGCCTGGACACAAGTCACGCTGTGAGGAGGATGACATCATCATTGGCATAGACAGCAAGAGCAAACGCATTCTTCACTATCAGAAGACACAGGGGTTGAAGAAGCTGCAGTTCCCAATGGTGAATGCTCCCTCACAACACACACCTTAATTATTGCTATCTGTATCCCTTTTACAGCTTAAAAGAAATTTGACAATAAAAAGCAGTGTATGGAACAACTAATATATTTAGGCTTTTCTCGCATGCAGAATATTTTCCACAGTGGAAGTGATGAGTTTGAAATCCGATATGACCTGCTGGACTGTCACATCAGCATCTGCTCCCCACAGGTACTGTGAGTTTCCGTAAGATGCTGCTGTGGGCTGTATGCACAACTGGAGCCCATCTGAAATTGATGTATGACTAATGAGCACTACACAACTGCAGTTTTGTTGTTGTTCATTTCAGGTAGCTGAGCTCTTCACTGACAACTTTGACTACCAAACGAGGAATGACTTTGTAAAAGGGATTTTGGTTAATGAGGAGGTAAGGAAGAACTCAGTCGATAATTATTAATTTAGAGGAAAAAAAAGTATGTTGCTTACACAGTAATATTTGTAGTATTGTTAGTATTTGTATCTTATAATGTTGAATATGCGTTTCCCTTTCTAGATCCTGGGAAACCAGATACACATGCACATGACCAAGGATGGTTATGGAGCTCGGGTGTCTAACCTGCTCATGTATGACTCTGTATCGTCGGACATGGTGCGACGCTGGGTCTACCCCCTCACGCCTGAGGCCAACTTTACCGACCAGAAGGGCCGTGGCTGCACACACTCCCGTCACAACGTATACCGGGGGTCGGGGGTCAGCCTGGGTCATGGGAGTCAGATGGAGGAGAACATTCTGATCGGCTCTGACACTAGCATTGGGGCTAACTGTCACATCTCAAACAGTGTCATCGGCAACAACTGCACCATAGGTACCACGCCCTACGTATGAATTTATGTGTTTTACTTTAGTGATGAATAGTAGTAAAGTTGAATATGGAAAAGATACATTGGGAAAGTATGTCTGAATTTCACCTAGTCATGGATGTTGCCAATAAAGTTTATATGTTGTGAGTAAACAACTCCTGTAATGTCCTCTGCTAGGGGATAACGTGGTTCTGGACCGCGCCTATATCTGGAACAACGTTCACATCGCCAACAATGTGGACATCAGCCAGTCTGTGGTGTGTGACGGAGCCGAGGTCAAAGTGGGCGTCAGGCTAAACAAACAGTGTGTGCTGGCCTATAACGTAAGTCACGAGTTTCTAAGCATTCACCTAGACCAGGATGGTACTGTCTTGATAGTTTGCATAGTCGTGAAGTTTCCCCCACAAGGTCTCAAGGAGCTACACATTCTCTTTTTGAAATGTTGCAGGTGGTGATAGGACCAAGCATTTCCCTCCCAGAAGGCAGCGTGGTGTCCATGCACCACCCAGAGGAGGTGGACGACGAGGATGACGACGACGAGTTCCTGAGTGACGATGGAGCCGTGGGCAACAGCAAGGACAAGACCAAGCAGAAGAGTATGGCCCCGCATGACACACGCGGGAATGTCTGCTAACCTTAGTCAAGTCAAACATATGCTAACCACCTTGTCCTCCACAGCTTTTAACCCTGTGGAGGTAGGAGCAGAGGGGAGAGGTTATATCTGGAAGGCCAGCTGTCTGGACGACGAGGACGAGGAGTTGGCCCAGTGCCTATGGGGTAAGATGCCGTGTGATGGAGATGCAGTGAGATGTACAGTATTGCTGTTTACTTGGTCCTATTGCAAGGACGGTAAGCTGCCTTGTCATTGTGAGGCAGCATCTGAGATGTACGTTTGCTGGTGCTTATATCCAAGGGCTGGTGTTGAACCCTGACCCGGAGAGTGAGAGCGAGAGTGAGGCCAGTGAGGACTCTCAGGACCCTGGAAGTCGTAGTGTGTCTCCAGAGATGGACGATGTCAAAGGTCAGGGGTGATGCCCTCTCAATGTGATGTAAAATAGAGAGATATGTGTCCAAGGATGCTCTTTCTCAGACTCCCGTACTGTGTTTGTGTAGTTTTCCAGTTGGAAGTCCTGGGTACTCTTCAGAGGGGATTAGAGGAGAATATCGGCTGTGATAATCTTGTGCTGGAGATCAACTCTTTAAAGTAAGCACTTTTTTCATTGGACAATATATAACTTTTTAAGCTCTTGCGATATCCCCAACCTCACATTCGGATGTTCCTCTTACAGATATGCCTACAACATCACTCTGAAGGAGGTCATGCAGATTCTGACCAGAGTGGTTCTGGAGTTCCCTTTCCAACAGCAGGGTCCTAAGCTCACCACCCCCCAGTACACGTCTCTCCTTCTGCCTGTGCGTACCAGCTCCTCTGTTCCTCCAAACCTCCAGTTAATGGAAGGATACATACACACACACACACAGAAAATAATTATTTTTGTCTCTTTTTCTTCTCAGCTGTTGAAAAAGTGGGCACCGGTCTTCAAAAACTACATCAAGAGAGTGCAGGACTACCTGGACTGTCTGTCGGCCATAGAGGAGTTGTTCCTTGAGCAGGAGACTCACTGGGGTGCTATGGTGAAGGTGAGTCTGGATGCAGACAACCTGGCTCCTAATTTTTTTTTTTTTTTTTTATTATTATTACTACTACCTTATGTCGTATAACTACCCCTTAAATATCGGTCTTTGTTATCTGAGAATAGATTGTGCACGATAGGGCATATAATACTTATCAGAGTGTGATGTTTTGGGGTTCGTCTACCTCAGGTCCTGATGAACATGTACCAGCTGGAGATCCTGGAGGAGGACACCATCCTGCGCTGGTTCTCCCAGGGAGCCACCACAGACCAGAGCAAACAGCTACGCAAGAACCAGGGGGTGAGCCAGGGGCTAGCCCAGTCACAAACGACTGCACTTACTTGGTTTTGGAAGAACAGTCCATTACAAGTTACTACACCACTGTAATTACTAAATGTAAACAGGTAAGAATGTTTATTTTTGTGCATGTAGCATCTGTATTACAGTGTTCTTTTTGTTGATTGCAGCTTCAGAAGTTCATCCAGTGGTTGGAAGAAGCAGAGGAGGAGGGAGAGTGACAGGGTGCACTCCAGGGCAAGACCATACAAAGACTTTGACTTCAGAGGGCATACAGTACATGAGACCTGGGTTAGAATTGGCATTTAAAAGCTTTTGTGGTGGTCAGTGTTGACTCAGTGGCAGCTTCCTGTTGCTTCTCCATTGGCTAGTGGTCTTGTAGATATGTAAAGTGCAAACTGACATCACTTCACGCAATGCAAACTGAAAAACACATATCCCACTGTGCCATGTGGAGGAAGGGCCATCTTGAATGTCAACACTTAAATAAAAGGAACTGAGATACTTTTCAGGAACAGCATGGAGCCTTACTAAAAGATGCATCATGAAACTCAGATTTACTGATATGGTTTGGTTTTACTATAGAGTTGATTTTTAAAAATTGTTTTCTGATTGAGAGATAGACACCAAGAAAAATATCAAGAGTGAATAAAAGATTGACACCAAGGTATGTTTCACATTTTCCCCCTGGTATTTAACATTAAGAGGTAGTTGAGAATAACATGTTTGGACCTGTGCTGCTGACTATAAAGGCAAAGTAGCCTGTTGAAATACCAGACATATAAACACATTTTGTATTTCATGAACAGTGTTGACAGTTATCCTCCATAAATGTGATGTTAAAAACACAAAAGTTATGAACAATTTCCCAAAATGAAAAAAGGCACAATTACTATATAAGTGCTTTAGGGTATGACAAAAATTAGAATCGGCACTGCCACCAAAGTCTTGTCCCTGTATAGCTGTGGTCCTTTATAACCATATGGTATTCTGTCCATTTGAGGGAGCAGACAACATAGTAATTCACATATTAACACAATTTGAGGCAATAGCATAGAAACTTAATTAGGTCGGCATGGTTTACAAACTGTAATCATCCCAGTTGTTACAGTAGGTGGATAACCACCACGTCACAAGTACACCTACTCTCTCTTTCTGCCCCTTTCTCCAAACAAGCTGTGGAGCATGCCAAACAACAGAGAGGCACCTGAGATCCCACAAGCTACAGTCAGTCCCTTCCACATGGTGGCCGAGCTCTCATGTCTATCCATGAAGCTCTTATAGTCAGTTGGCACCAACATGTATTGACGGCCACCTTGCGGAGCCTGCAGCCTCATCACTTGCCCCCCCTCCAGCACCACCTCCCCAAACCCTGTCAGGGTGCTCCCGACACGGAGCAGCTCCTCTGTTTCCTCCTGGGCCACAGGCTTCTCACCACTGAGGCCCTGAACCATCATGTCCACCAGGCCCTCCTCCGCGTGCCGGACTCGGTGGTAGACCCGCTCCAGGTAGCAACCAGAGGCCTGTAGTGGTGCCTGAACCTTCACGTACAGGTCGTTGATGTACGCTCCGGGGCACACCAGGCAGAAGGGAACTGCGTTGTTGGTCTCCTTTTTGTTCCTCTGTCTGGAGTTCCTGAGAATGCAGAACAGGTGCTTTTGGAATCATATGCTAAGTGTAAAAGCTTTCCAACAACGCATGGTCTTTGAGTTATTTTAATTAGTTACTTAGTTATTATTATACATCATAATCTGCAGTCGTGGATATTATAGTTGATTAAAAATGTTATGTATGACACATACCATGTTTTGGTGAGGGAGTTCCATACTTTCGAGTGTTCCTGAATAGAAAGCCTCTGGAGCACACCATAGCACCGTGGGACGAACTGACTAGTCAGCGGTTCACCTTCTGCCTGGACCAGCCCTGGAGCAAGAGCAGTATTTTTAAAGCATTCTCTCCACACTAAGCTATGATTTCTTAGCTTAACTCTTACCTTCTATTGCCACATACTGCAGTCGTTTGTGAGGGGATGCCTTCAGTAGTCTTACCAAGTGTTGGTCTGGTCTAAAAGTTGGAATCTCCTGCATGTTACAGGAAATGAGTGAAAGAATGATAACCATTTAGATAACTGGATTTGTTAAGATCAATAATTGACATGTATGATATGAGGATGCTGAATTGCTTGCCTTTAGTTTTCGAATCTCCTCCTTCTTTTCTTTATATAAGTGATAAAACAAACCAGAGAAGGCAAAGCTGGAACCAACTCCAATCAGAACCAAGGGATTGATCTGAAAGTCGCTCATTGTCTGGAAAGGAAATGTATTTTATGACTGTCTTCAACAATATTTGGTATTGAATTAAAGCATCAACTGGAAACATGTCCCTGATAGCTATGTAGCCAATTTAGAAGGTATGTTCACCCAAGTAGAATATTGCCAAAGCAGGCTCACCTTTTAATACGTTGGGCTAAATTTAAGTTGCAGACAGCATAAAGCTCTTCATCAAAAATCGAAAACGAAACAGTGTGTTCTACCTGTGACATGTTTCATTTCCTTGTTTAGGGCGCACGTTGATTGCGTTACACGTGCTAAGCCAATGGGGAGGCAGGCTACCGTAGCTGGAGATAGGCTGGCGCCGTGACTGTTCCACCAGGTGGCAGCAATATTCTGGCTTTGAGACGATCCCCTACCCGAATTTTTTTTTATATTTTACTGGATTTTGTAAAACAAAATCGAGAATGAATACAAATAAATTTGTATTAGACATAAACATAGTAAAAGGAAATTATTCATTTAATTGCATTCAAGGTTCAAGGTTCATTGCATTGATTCAATCTTAAGGATGTCAAACTGATGTAATATTGACCTTTTATCAGGAAACGACTCTTAGAGGTCTTCATCTAGAGGTCTTTTGGTCTTGTCTGAAACCAATGACTTACACAGAACAAGATTTGTGAGACTCAGATTCCAAATCTGGTCTGTACAACCTAATAAAGAAACACAATTAGGCCTCACAACCAAGATCCATTGCTTCCATATCAACCAAATTAAGAAGATAATCAAAAGGCCAAGTTGTACAGAATATAGAATGGGTTACATATTGTTTTCTAAAGCTTTGAGGTTCTCTCATGCCAATCAGTCACACCTCTATCCCTACATTCTGTTTGTTGAGGCTCTACTATACGTGAGCATTGTTTGCATACTATTGTTGTATATGTGTGTGTTTGTGATCATAGGACTGAGTCCAGCTTTTTTCCAGTACAGTGACTCATAAGGAATACGTCATTAACTGCTTCCTTATTCTGTCAGTGTACAGAAAGTTACGCCACTATCAATCATTTTGAAACCTACTGAGGGCACGTACTATTGCCATCACCTACTCCCCCTCTTTCCTGAGTTTCCAGTCTTAGTTTATCTGTTAAGCTTCAAAGGTTTACCCAAAGTGGAAGAAATATAATAGTCCACAGGAACGGCCCTGCCTCCTGGGCCAGCTGTTACTGTCAAGGTGTTATCCTGCCCAGACAACCTCTCGAAAAACCAATCTTCTTTAAAGTCATTTAATCTTCAAGGCATCCATGCACCTTTTTTTTTTAACAAGAAACAGAGCTCAAATGTAGTCTATCTTTCCCATCTCTGGAACTTTTTCCAGTCAACTCAGGATAGTAGTAATGTTTTGCTACCCCTCTTCACCTTTTGAATCACATGCTGATATGATGTGCATCATGTGCATTATGTGCATATGATCATCTTTACACAACCAAAAGGATTGTTTCATGGTCTTTATCATGTTTCATTCACTTTAGTTTTTCTCTGTGCTGCTTTAATGGTTTAGTTTTATGAAGTGCTCTATTTCATTCACTAGAATCTGACAAAAAGAGGAAGTGTCCCAGTGCAAGTTTTGTTTGCATGTGTCCTTGGGTGTATGGAGTCACAGTGGCACCATGCAGCTTTTTAAATGTAAAATATAATTCTAAGCCTCCCTACAAAGCTTTGCTACAAATAACGAAGGTAGAGGCCAGAAAATGTTATCTTTTGAAAGGATACCTCACCAACCTTGCACTAATGTGCAAAACAACTAAACAACAGTTGGCTGAACACCACTATGATTCTGTGACATAAAATGTTTACTGCGACAATTGTATAACTAGTGTTCCATTTCAAATATATTTACCTTATTCAGGAGACAGATATTATATAAGATTATGCCAGTAAAATAACGGATTTCAAAAACAGCATTGACAATTTTGCATAAATGTACGTTGTCATAGTAGACCTTAATGAACCTTCTGTTTGACTGCCGGTTTAAGCCCTTTGTTAGTGAGTCATATTTGGATGTTTGCCTGGTTTGGGTGATCTCTGGGAATTTGTCCTCAGTAAAAACATACTGGTTTATTAATAATAATAATGTCTGTATTAAACACAACAAACTGGCTTCAGTTACCAATTACTAGTAACAACTTTGTAAATCTTTGTGGTATGTTTTCAGGGTTTACATTTTGTCTTATTAGATGTAATTGATTGTGTGCCTATACAGTATATGAGCCTTACTTTGGTTGTATAATGCTTAACTATTGTCTAATTGCCTGTATTTATACTTTGGATTATACCATTCCAATTCATAACACGTCTTTAATAACCATTGATGTTTTTATTGTCCCAGCATTATTATGTATTAAATGGATCCTGGCAAAACTCCAGCTCTAATTAACAAACTGGATAAATGAATGAGTTGTGGTTTATCTGCATGGACCAACCTTGATTTCACATCAAGAAGAATTGCTCTTTCTTTCTTTCTTTATGCATCCTGTGCCATATATGGTGTGAGTAACTGCTGAGAACCACATGACAATTATACAATAACGTTCCTTATTTCACAGATAATATATTGATGCACCAGAGTTCAGCAAATATCTTTGCAGATAATGCTGGGGTAGCCTTCCTCCTCTCAGTTAGAGTGATTTGTGAACGTTTCCACTACACAGCTGATAGGATTAGAACATGTCTTCATTCTGCTTTCAACCCTTGCATTTTCAAAATGCAAAATTAAATTTCAGACACTGAATAACTCTCATTAACATTTTAACATCTCATTTTTGGTAGATCAGATTGACTGACAGACACAGCCTCCCTGGGATTATAAGGCTTATAATAGATGAAAGAAACCAAATAACATGTTTATATATATATACATTTTATTTATTTTGCTCATACTGCATCCATGAAAATGTGCGACAAAAAATTAAATTTTCTGGACATTGGTTTCTAGTTCCTCTTCACAGATTCATAAAATTGTCCTGAATAGGCTTGTATCTATATTATTATTACACAATTGTTATTTTTTTTGAAAATATTTCTTCCAAAACCAGTCACCAGCCTATAGTGTGCAAAATAGCCCACAATTGAACCTTGCAAAACGGGTAAAGGTAACCTAAATGATGTAACATTGTTGCCTAGAGGTTAGTGACCGTAAGTTTGCTTTTACAGCTGAAAAAAATATTTCTCATTAATGTCTTATAGCATTAGAAATTGTACTGTAAATGTTTTAGAATGTGCTTAGCTGTAACATAATATGTGAAAGAACTATTAAATCCCACACTCAAAGGAATCAATACATTCTAGCTTGGAAGGCATATTGGGTGGATGCTTTACTGCTCTTATTGAGTTATTTATGCTCTGAATGTTCGTGAAATATTGTTTTTGAGGAAAGGGGTTACAAGAAAAGTCACACTCTCACAGCTCCCTATGTATGTGTATTGTGTGTGCACGTGCCAAAGTAAAAAGGGGGACATCTGAACCACAACCACCCAGTTGAGCCAGTAAAACTGTGATGCTGCTGAGCCTGCCCATAGACACCTTTTCCCAAAAGGATGTATTATGTCACATAAACAGCAGCCTATTCCGGACTGTATAGTCAAACAGATGAATTTCAGGTTAATTTACAACAGATCTTTTCTAAATAATGTAATCAGCAAAACCATGAAGCAGCGATGCTGAAGATACATTGTTTTTTTTACATGTAGCCTAATCTTTGAATAGAACAGTCTGCCTTTGAAGCTGCATTATTTTTCTGTCCTCCGCTCCCTACTCCCAAAGGCAGAAGTATAAAAACAAATCCGAACAAACGGCATCATTTGTAGGGTGGCTTCGTGGTGCAAATTCTCACTGAGGCTGATGTTCACCTGTTACGTTAACGTTTCATGACTTGCCAATTGGGTGCAAGCGGCTTGTGGGCATGGTGAACTTGTCAAGAGGGAGGGTCTGAGTAGGAGGACCCGACGCACTATGTTGACTCATCTTTGAGGGTATCAACTGCTGGTTAGAGACTTATCTAAAGTTACAGCGATTTGCAAAAAAAAACTGTTTAGGCTACGTGGCGCGAATAGTTGATTTGTACGGGAGGATTACATTTAACCGTTTACCAGCCGAACCTGCTTTTTGGTCTGTATAAGAATGGATGTTTCATTAAGTTTGTTCGTTTTAACATTGTCCTGCACCTTTGGAACGGTGAGAATACTCCGTTACTAAAATTCCTTTTGATGATGGCTTTTGTTGAATTTAAATTTAAGTACGCTGCACGTGCTGTGATGAAGTCAACGATTTATTTAGGAAAGACTAGGTCTGCAGACTTTCCTGATGATTACTTAAATCTTTAGAAAATAGACCCCCCAAAAATGGTTGGACACTAGTCCTTATGATAGTATCTTTATCGACTAGCTTCGGCCACAAATGAATCAAGTTTATCAAGGGCCATAGAATGACGCGCGCACAAACTGTAGAATATTGGTGCGCGTGAGGCTGGTCGAGTCATAATGTTGCAGTATAAAGTTGTACTTGTGTTAAACAAAGCTGCCAGTAGCATGAAGAAACATATTTTTCGCTTGTAAAATTAATGCTTTACGATGTTGTATTAAAACAAATTTCAACCAAATCATAGGTAAATCATCTCGATAGGCGGATAGCACTCGTTCCCTTTCTTGACAGCCTAAATGTTTGAACATACCGGTATGTAAGCTACCAGATGCTGACTAATCAAACTGTATTGATCGATTACTTTTACAGTAATTTGAATGTGCATTATTGTATGCCCTAGGCTGTCACTGTAACTGACTTTGTGCTTGTACAGTAGACTCTTTGGGTCTGACTTAAATATCACAAAAGATGATGGGTGTTTTATAGTGAACAACCCCTGTATTGATTTGTCAGTTCTTTCACTTTCACATTTTTAAGTCCATCCGACTGTGTGTCCAAATGTACAAAAATCGCTTGTTCCCCACCCAGTGTGTTAGTCTAACAAAATGGCAAATAGTTCAGTTATATTGGCTGTTTTTCATCTCGTTGAAGTAATGCCACAGTGTATTGGTATCCATCTCTTTATAAGACTCTATGGCAACAACCTCTTTTGTGTGCCACTGCTGCAGGATGTCCAGTCTGTCACTAGTCCTTGATCACAATGGAGTTTCTATAGAGGGACACTGGTGATTCAGACCTAGCACTTCCTTTGATTAACATGGCTCGCACGTCAAACACCCCCTCGAACTAAACTATCATATCAAAAGTCATCATCCCTTTTATGGTTTAATGTGTGCCACGTTGTACATCCGAGTAGGTGGAAGGAGGAGAACAGTTTAGAGATGATGCTGAAGAGAGAGGATGACAATGGAGGTGGTGAAGATCATGACAATAATTATGGGGACAACAATAATAATGATTTTGCAGTGTTACTACAACCCAACATATTCTCCTCGTTGCTCTTCATTGCCAATTGCCCAGAAGGATATCAGGACCCTTATTAACTAACCAGGAATTAACAACTGACCCATTTAGAGTCCTAGTGGGGAGATGGCAGAAGTGCAGGATAGAATTTTCACAGCCGTGGGACCCATGAAAAGCAAACACACAGGCTCTACCTTTGGCCCTAATGGAGGACTCTCCTTGACTAGGAAAGAGAACCTCAAGCCATATGGACCCATGCTGTGGCTAACAATAGCCACAGCACACGTTTGATTAATGCCTTCGCTGGAGAAGCTCATCCACCTAAGTGAAGGCCATAAATCTCCAGGTTCTCTGGAGGACCATGGTGGTGGAAAGAACATAGGCTCTGATGATGAACATCAATGCCGAGAGCAAAATTGGATTCAGCTGCAGATAAATTGAACCGATGATTGATGATTTATGATTTATGACATAATTCCCTAGGTATTTCCAAAAACACAACGGTAAAATTATTTTCAATCTGTAAATCAACATCAGGAGCTTGGTGCGTACATTGCAATGTGTTTGGTGGGAGAATCTATGGCACGCCATCAAGTTGATCACAGGAATCCATGTTTTTCATGATCTGGCATTTTTCATTTAAAATGATAGATTTTTGCTTTGACGGTGCAAGCATCTGTATTGTGATGCATTTTTATGAAAACCAGACCATGGTCGGTTGTTGTCAGTGGTGATTCACCCAAGACACAAGTTGAAAGAATGGCAAGACAGACATACGGATAGACAGACTGGAGGATGTAAAGACTGTTCTCTCCACAGATGCACAGCCTGCAGATGTGTGACATCATGATGGAGATTGAGAGGGAAAGAGACGAATGCCTGTCTCAAATGGAAAACATGACATCAGGTACAGTTTGTGCAAACTACAATACAATAGAAGGCCCTCAATGTTTTAGGGAAAGTTCAATTTCTGCATCAATTAACTGATATCATTCAGTTTGTTCACTCTTATTTCATAGTTGGATTCAATACAAATGTCAAGAGATGTACTCTTTTGCATTGTGATATTGACTTTACAAGATGATTTGAAAATAATCAAAAATCCTACTAAGTTTGTTTATTCCAAGGTGCCAAATGTACTATAGGCCTTTGAACAATCACTAGCCATTCATTGCCATTTTAATTTAGACTGCATTTTGCCTTGTAGCACTTTTGTCAGTTATATGTCAACGTCCTTTGGGTAATATGACATGGCACACAAATGTCCTTCCCCAATATGAAATAAGCAATTATTGTTTACAGTGTCTTCACTGAAAATCCTCTCAATTACTTTCTATTGTGTGGGACCAAAACCCTTGGGTTGAGACAGTCAGTTGTGAATAAGTCAATGAAAGTGATTTATGCAAGAAAATCCCTGATTAGATTAGTCATGAGGTAGGTCTAGGGGCTGCAGCATCTGCTTATGTTACATGACCTGAGAAAGACTGGATCTGCTGTCATGGAAACTCTGGCACAGTCTTCCTAAATAACATGAGTTCAGTTGCTCTGTGCCATGGCACTTCATTAATCACACTGTTGTTTTCAATTTAGCCTGTTATGAAAGACAGGGCTTTTTCTTTTTATTGCTAAATGTAGTGTGCGTGTCTTCACATGTTTTGAAATTCTCTCTTTCTTTCTTTTTCTTTCTCTCTCTCTTAATCTCTCTTTCACCTCCCAGGTTGCAGTGGGATATGGGACAAGGTGGCCTGCTGGCCCAGTGCAAGAGTGGGAAAAGTAGTCACCATCCCTTGTCCCAAGTACTTTACCTACTTTACTAACCATTTCCACATGGGTAAGACCTTAACCATGTGTGCGTGTGTGAGAGTGTTTTAGAAAGACAGGTAGCTTGAAAAGGTGAAGTCATGCATCGTATAATAATCTCTTGCTTTGGGAAGATGATCAGTTGGAACTTTGCGTGTAGAACATCAAACAGTTTAGTGCAAGGTGCTCTAGACCCCTCCCTGTCTCACCAAGTGTCATGACAAGTAATGATGCGTTTTCAAACCACAAAAAGATTGGACTACTGTTGAATCTTGTACTGTATGTTTTTTTTTACTCCTAAAAGAGGTTAAACTATTTTCTGGCATGTAAAGAATGGATCCTGCAAAGCAACAAGGGTAGGGCAACATTGTAAAACATATATGGCCTCTCAACCCTAACCCTAACACCATGGAAATGCTTTTCATTTCATACACAACTCAGTGTTTGTGCGTGTGTGGGTGTATGTTTGTGTGTGTTATAATTGATTACCTCCAGTGATGTCAGCTATTATAACAGCTTCAAAAAGACTTGCACAACATCCTAGTTTCCTAATTGACTTTAATGAATCCAGTGTACACTTTGAAACTTTTGCTCTGTTGCTTGTTTGTTCATTTCACTCAAGGGTGCTTTAATTTAGTGGTCTGATAGGAAGTAGTAATTGGTGGCCAAGCCGCGAAGCGGCGAAGCCACTTAAGTGTTTCTACCTTTTCTTATTATTACACTTCTTCTGCCATTGGAGTCTATGGCAGCCCCTAGAACCATATAGTAAAACGTTGTGAATTTTGGCACACTCATTAAGCACAGTCCCCTCTTTATATTCACCATGTCTCTCATTGGAGCACTCTAGCGCCAACAACTGGTCAAAGTTGGACTTGTGTTTACACACGTAACTTTTGAACCGTATGACCGATTTTCAAAAATGAGGTACCGTTGGATTCCCTGGATCGAGACGAGTTCAACACACCCTATGACGTCAATTTCCGGTTATATAGATTTTCCGCCATTTCCGGTTTTAGCAAAAACCTTTGAAAGCCTACTCCTCCTACAATTTTTCTTCAATCTTCCCCAGAATTGGAACACATCATCGTCAGAGCAACCCTCACAGAAGTTATCCAAAGATTTTTGATTTTCAAAACCGTTTGTCCGGTACACCCAATCAAAATTGGCAACAAAGCAACCAAACAGGAAGTTTGGTCATATCTCAGCAAATCCTTGGGAAATCAACACCAAACTTGGTAGGATGACTTGGAACCCTCTTCTGAGGATGTCCAATCAATTTGGTGTCATGTGATCACTGGGCGTGGCCGCAGGAACCAAAAATGTGTTTTGGCCAATAACTGTTGATTCGTTTGCCTTTATTAAGTGATTCCTTTGTCTCATGATATCTTGGGACATCCCGTGTGTGACACATGATAACTTGTGATAACAGCCGAATTGATGCGGCCGCCATTTTGAATTCATTGAAAAACGTTTTTTCTTTACTCCTCCTACACATGTTGTCCAATCTTCACCAAATTTGGCAGAGAGTATCTTCAGACCAAGCCTCACGAAGGCCTTCACACGATTTTTAGATTTTCAGAACCGTTTGCCCGGTACGGCAATCAAAATGTGCCGTTAAGCCAGCAAACAGGAAGTTGGGTCGTATCTCAGCAAATCTTTGATGGATTCGCACCAAACTTGCTGCGTGTACTCGTTACCCTCTTCTGAGGATGTCTAAAATGTTTTATGGGTCATTTGACTGCTTGGCCACCTCATTGCTGCTTGCAGCTATATTTATTAATTATGTTTTTCAAGAAATTGTTGACTTAAAAGTAGCTTGAGGAATGGGAGTCTGATTGAGCAGTTGAATACCCGTTCCTTTGACTTCACCCTGTCTTATCTGTCAACTGTTCATTCATCACTGTCACAATATCATCAGGATAATAGTTCAAGCTGCATTCGAGGCTGTTGTTTATTCAAAGGTGACTGGTTTGGAAGATTAATTATCAGCTCAGAGATCCATCAGGCTTTGGTTGTATACCATTTGTATCATGACATCAGTCAAATATTCAAATGTCACTAAACCTACGATCATCTTGCTTTCCATCCAAGTGTGTTAGGTTCATGAAGAGCTGAGGATGAAACCTCAAGTGACAAGTCAGTCTTTTGTTGTTTTCTTCTTTATGTGAATGAAGTGAATCTCCTCTGGATAGGTGAATAGCTATAGATGTTCCCACTGGTAAAACTGCATAAACAGCATTTGGTGTGCAGGTGACCAAGTCTCCATAAACTATCCATTTCCTCTGTCACATTCGGGGCATGAGACTCAGTATTTATCTTTACCATGTGACAGAGAGGGTTCACAGCGTAGGCAACTTCTGGGAATTAGTGATGTGACCTAGATGGGAGCGAGGCTGACCTGAGAGGAGAGAGGGCCTCAGGGGACCAGGGGGGCAAGGCCAAAGGAAGGATTAGAGAGAATGTGGGGTTACAGCCAGAAGAGGTGTATTTCACTGATCTGTCAAAGGGTTACAAGATCAACAATCCCACAGAGCAAACCATGTAAGACTGCGCAGAGGACCAGGACAAAAAGCCATTTAGTCGAACTAATTCATGGCTTGTAACATTTTGCGGAAAATGTTTATTGTAGAGGGTCAACTGTACTGTATATCAATTTTCCAGGTGTGCAGTTATGTGCATTCAGATGAAAATCTATCTAGATAGAATAACACAGTGTTAGTACCTGCCCATATGTATGGTTTGACCATGAATGGGTCTATCTGTAGTGACCTACGAAAGTCCAAGGCACTGTCTGTCTGAAGCCTTTGATATTTTGAGAGCAATGTAAACAGAACATGTGTACAGTATAAATCCATTGAGCTTTTCTTACTTTGTCAGCTCTCCAACACCATCAATTACAATTGCCAAAGAGACTGGCCGTCAGAAGCCATTCATTTTAATATGTCCATGCAGGGGTAAACAAGCGTTGCGACACATGGCGCCAAAGCAGTCGAGGGGCCAGGTCATAAATTCTTGTGAGGGTGGAGCCCTTAACGTTTTCACAACGCATTTGAACTTTTTACCTTGAAGGCCAAAGCACACAATCTATCAATCTAAATGTCCAACTCTAGATTTGTGTGTTATGCCTTCAGTGTTTAAACGTATTTTCAAACTCTGATTACCTTCAAACTCTGTTAAACGTATTTCATCCACACCAGATCCCCCATGGGTCGTCTCTCTGGAGGCTTCTTATCACAGTCTTCCTCCCAGATATGTTAAGATGCTGTAAAGCTGCAGTTAAGAATGACAGCCTGCAGGGCCCTGTTCATATAGGGAGAAAAGTCCCCCCATCAAAAAGGCCACTGAAACTACACAGCACTAGGATGATTACCTCGCTTGAGCTCTACTCGTCGTTGTGCATGACATCGAAAATCTCTCCGCTCTTGTTTTGTGGATGATAAAAGCATTCTTTTGGAAATCCCTCATTCTGAGCAGCTCCAACGGTGGCATGGACTGAAACAGCAGAGGCTTATCTCTCCCTCTGTGTCTTGTCCCACTGTTTAAGATAGCTGGCATAGCTGAGCCTGTGTCCTCAGCATCCAACATGCAGGTATTTGTTATCACACTTGGGGTTTTTCTTCAATATGCTTCTAAATATACTTTAAGTATTATTGAGAAAGAAGTAAAAACTATTATGGAGGAATAGTTTAATCTAAAATTGATTTATCTTATATTAAGGTTAGGATAGAGTAGGAAGGATTGTCTACTGGAATGTTCTTTGACTGGAAATGTATAGTGTGGAAAGACTATCACATCTATTTTTGTATCATATGCATCACATGGTTGAGTGAGAGGCTGCATTACCTACGGATTACCCGGATTACCTACACAACAATACGAGCAGTTCTATCCTCTTAATAACAATAAAAACTGTATAGCACTGAGGATAAGGATTGGTCAACACCAGGTAGCACAATACCTGATGATATTCCTGGCTCGCATTGGCAGCACTATTATTTTATTCCAGCCTGATTTAAGCTTCAATCACATTCTTCAGTCACATGTCTATGACTAAATCTACCCCCAAATGTTTACTGTAAAGAATTCCTTATTTCCCTGTTGCATTATTCTGCCTTTGCTAACAACAGTATTGTGCATTTTTGAGAACAATAAGAGTGCCTAACTTCTAACGAACACAATTTCTTTCTTCAGGGAGTTTCCCATGGTGGTACATAAACCATTTCCAGGGTTCTCCCCATAGACTGCAAGTCAGAAATGGCTACAATGAACACAACAGTCTTCTGGTCTGTCTGAAATGGCAGAGAGTAATTAAGAAACAGATTGAGTCTTCACACATGGGACTCGTCTGACAGAGAGTAGGCCAGTTGGGACCAGCAGCTAGCCTGCAGCGGTGACACCATTTGCTTAAGTGGCGGGTATCCCACTGAGACTGCTCAGCATGAGATAATTGGAACTGGCTGAAGTTTTGCCTTAGAAATTCTAAATAGTAATACTTGTACACATCACCGACAGAAGGTATCATTTTCCTACCCCCTCACTGGGAGTATTTCATTGTTTCTTTGAAGATTTGAGATAATGAGCAAATCTGTAGCAAAAGAGTTTGGCCTAGTTAAGACTCTAGGTTATTGAATGGAATCTCATGATATGTGGATAAATTGCGACGTTCACAAAATTGGGCAAATTCATAATAAAATGCTCCCATTCCTCTGTTTGTCAGGTAATCTGTCAAAGACCTGCACTATAGACGGCTGGTCCGAGATCAACCCAGACTCTTATGCGTTGGATTGTGGATACAATCCGAATAGTACCACAGGTGAAGAGGCGGTAGGTATGGCAACAAGTGTTCTTACAGATTCATTATTTTTGTCTGGGCCAGAATATACTCGAGCTAAAGTGTCAATTCTGAGCCTTATTTGAGGGGTAAATATTTACTTGACCCACACATGATTGAGATATTACATTTAGCTGAACAGGAAATCTAGTGAGCAGGCTCTTCTATTTACGTGCACATTTGATGTACTGTATACTCATTTGTTGTTGTCTTCAGTCTGATGGTGTGACATGACTTAGGTTTCTTGTACATCTGATCCTTGTGTGTGCGCCTCAGGGAAAGTTCTACTGGGCGGTCAAAGTAGGTTATACCATCGGCCACAGTGTTTCGCTCATCTCCCTCACCATCGCCATCATTATACTGTGCACTTTCAGGTAAGGAGGTGTCTCTTTTAGTGTTCTCCCTGTGCATGGAATAGAGGGATGAGAGTGTCAACATTATCATAGCTAATGTTACGTGGTTCTAAGAAAGTGCTACTCTATTCTACTGACATAGGCTACTTGCTTTGAATATTTACCAAGTTCAACAATTTTACATTGATGCCAAAGTACTCTCACTTTGCACCCTATTTGTGTACTTTTATGAATATTTTATGGTCTCTTTATACACTCATTTAACACCGGTAAGTTTGTTCTGAACACCGTGTTGAAATTTGACATTAGCTGTTTCTCAAACAAAGAAGGCTCAGAACATAACCCAGTCATAAACACAACCACTAAAAGGTACAATTGCTATTCACGTCATTTACTGTACTGTGCGTAACTATGGTGTGTGTGTGTGTGTGTGTGTATTGGGGTGGATGGGGTACAAGATGCCCCTCTGTTGGTCATTACTCAGAGGTTAAGTGGCCTCCCTGGGTGGCTTTTAAAGGATCTCACACTCTATTTAACAGATCAACCCCAATATGTGTGTGTGGATCTGTTTATATGGATGGTTTTTGTCTGTGTATGTGTGTGTGTGTGTGTGTGTCTCAGTAAACATCAGGTGATGTATGTTTATTCCATGAGAGTTTACGATGGCAGAACTCACATATTTCTGGACTTACCAGCAGTCTGTGCTCTTCTGAGCACACAGGATGTGCAGACTCAGATCCCCATGTGTTTGTACACAGTTCCTGGCAGACTTGCAGCAAGGCTTTGACAGCTGCCCGACAGTCTGTTGTCACACCCATGCTGCTCTGATAAGATTTTGATGGACTTTAACAGCTCTAACTGTTTTAACTCAAATTTACACTCTTTTATTCAACAGGAAGTTACATTGTACAAGGAACTACATCCACATGAACCTGTTTGTCTCCTTCATACTGAAAGCCATTGCCGTGTTCATTAAGGATGTGGTTCTGTATGAAGTTGGGGAGTCTGATAACTGCCAACCAGGGCCGGTAAGTCTTTCTTATTGTGAAAGTCTGGTTAAATTAGTCTGCATATCCATGCTCAAATAGAGGAGATCACAACTTAAGAAGAAGAAGAGGATTGGGAGGGAAAGCCAATGTACATTGCTTGCATGAAAGTCGAACAGAGACAAACAAGCATCTGATCTATTACTCAACAAGCTCTGTCTCCGGGTTTTCGTTTGCAATAACTGAAGTGTTCTTTTATGGAGAATTGGGTGTAGCAGTGTTTGTCAAGTTCTTAAATGTATCTGAATGTTGCTAAATGAATTCACACAGCAGGATGTCAAGAGTTTGCTGAAAGCTAAATCACCTGAAGCTCACCTGCAGGTAGAAGTGCCTGTAAGACAATGAGAGTTTATGAGTCACACTACAGGTTTTAGAAATAGATCAATGACTTCCTCACAACAAAATGCCAAACACATTCAACAGTACCCTACTGACACAGCGGAAGAAAAGATTTTTATGAATGAAAGCCAATACAAACTTTATGTAAATATCTACAAAAAAAAGTATGTCAAACTTTACATTTACATCGTCATTTAGCAGACGCTGTTATCCAGAGCGACTTACAGTAAGTACAGGGACATTCCCCCCGAGGCAAGTAGGGTGAAGTGCCTTTCCCAAGGACACAACGTCATTTTTCACTGCCGGGAATCGAACTGGCAACCTTTAGATTACTAGCCCGATTCCCTAACCGCTCAGCCACCTGACTCCAAACTCAGCAATATAGTGCACTGATCTTCCTTGTTCCAGTTGAAACCAAGTGTGTGTACTGTACAGTACTTAGCACCCCTTTATATAGTGTCATTTCACACATACAGTACCAGGTCTGTTACAGAAACCATTTGTTTCTGTATATGAATGAGCTTTTATCAAAATGGTTTTACTGACAAAGTTCAAACTGCATTTCAGGATGTCTCTCTCACTATCTCCCATTATTCCACTAAGCTATAGGTAAACATTTACTTCTGTAAACACAGCTGCTGACTCTTAGAGGCATGACTAAGATTTAGAGAATCTAGGTATTGTCTACTACTTTTAACATTGTATTCAGTTTGCATACACTTTCATCCAAACTGACATACAATAAAAAGTACTACAGCAGAAGATCAAGCTTCAGAAGTACATAGTTCTAACAGTATTAAGAAGTTATTAAGGCACGGCCTGTATTTACTAGGCATAGTGCACAGTATATGAACTGAACATTTCCAATAAGACATTAGGAAATGTCCATTTAAGAAATAATTTCTTCTGAATCAAGACCCAGAGAACAAAGGCCTCGCAGCCACGTTTCCTAGACTTCTTGATCCACCCTGGCTCAGTAGAACAATAACTGACAATTAGCCTAAACACTGGCTGTACATCTGTTTACCTTGGCAGTTGTACCTGAATTTAGGGGCTGAATGTGGTTTCCACAATAAATGGAAATTACTCTTAAACAAGCTTGTGTCCTTTGCATGAACAAATCCAAGTAATACCAGCTTGTTAGTCCTGCAACCATGTCATGTTTAAATAGCACCAACGGATAATTTTAGTTTTGTTCCTACTCATTTGACAATGATTTATGTTTATTTGTGACCTATATTCAGTCCTGTGCTTCCCCATAGGTGGGCTGCAAGGTGGTGATCGTGTTCTTCCAGTATGGCATCATGGCCAGCTATTTCTGGCTCCTGGTGGAGGGTCTGTACCTTCACGCCCTGTTGGCCGTCTCATTCTTCTCTGAGAAGAAGTACTTCTGGTGGTATATTCTGATAGGGTGGGGTATGTACAGCGAGTTGTACCGACAATTTGTGATATTATTGAGTTTCATTTGATGGATTGATTTGGCTTTTTAAGAGGACTAACCTGATTTGTATACAAATGAAGCCATTTCATGTTTTATAAAGCTTCATTTAGTAATAACTTCATTTTCAAGTTGAAGGGATTCGTTGTAGGTATTGAGAACCTTTCCACACCCAGGATAATTGATTGTTGATGGATTAATTCTTTCTTGTTCACCAGAGTACTAGGAATTTAGTTTTTTATGTATTTACACACCAAAACCAACTAAAAGCCACCTTGGTCGTAGTAAAAAGACTGCATTTGCCATATCCTTGTGTTACTAGACATCGGTTTGAAGTACCTTATTAATTAAAGTCTCCATTTTAGTTCACTCTGTTCTGGTTGTTCTTCTTAGGTGTTCCAGCTGTCTTTATTACTGCGTGGGTGATAACTAAAGCTTATTCAAATGATATGGGGTAAGTTCATCCTTTTCTAGCAGTTGAAAGTTAGTGTTTTACCAATATTGATATTTCATGACCCTGTTATTAAACTTGAAAATGTCAGAATTTCTGTTTGTGACTAATAATGGCAATTCTGTTAACATTACACTAGGTATTTAAAACAAGTACCTGTGAAGGTCAATGGATGGTTATTTATAGTCATTTAATATGCAAGGACACCCTGGAGAAAATAAATCCTTGCATAACAGATTTTTTACTCATTTGTATTATCCCTGTCTGAGGTACGTGTGTGTGAGCATGTGACACTTCTCTACTATATAGATGCTGGGATACAATTGACAACCATGCCTGGTGGATCGTTAAAACGCCAATCTTAGCAACCATACTTGTGAGTCATAAACGGGCAGTTCATTAAGTGCATGTAGTACACCCCTGCGTAATGTGATGGAATAAAACATGTATTTTCTACCTTCAGGTGAACTTCATTCTCTTCATCTGTATCATCCGGATACTGCGCCAGAAGATAAATTGTCGAGACATAGGAAGAAAGGAATCTAATCAGTACTCGTACGTTGTCATTGAGCATCGTATACATTGTTAATGTGATTGTTTCAATGTGTAATGCTATTTCCTTTATGCATGTGTGTATTGTAACACCTTTACTTTAATTGTTTTGCTACCATCAAAAACATGACAGAAAACCTGCCTGTATAAATTAATTATCCATCAATGAAAACCGCAATAACATCAATGCATTATTTTTTTTATAATAGCTTAATAAATAATGGTTATTTATATACTTTTTGTGATCTCCCAAGCTGTACGATATAGATTCTAACAACTGTTGTGATTGCACAGGAGACTGGCAAAGTCGACATTGCTCCTGATACCTCTATTTGGGATCAACTACATAATATTTGCCTTCATTCCTGATGACATACACCCACGACTGAGACTGGTCTTCGACCTTATTCTGGGGTCTTTTCAGGTAAGGCTGTTTAATAATGCTGTCTTGACAAGTAGTTTTCCTTTATGTCAGGGTTCTCCAATCCTGGTCCTCAAGGGCCGCTGTCCTGCATGTTTTACATGTTCCCCTGCTCCAGCACACCTGTTTCAAATTAATGGGTTGTTATCAAGCTCTGTGGAAGCAGGGTAATGAACATTCATTTGAATCAGGTGTGTTGGAGCATCTAAAACATCTAACAACATCTAAACATGCAGGACAGGGGTTCCCTGAGGACCAGGGTTGAGGACCACTGGGATAGAGTTTCACAGTTACTAATTAGTTGCTAAAAATGATCAAATGTCAGACAGCCACATAATACCAACACAACTTCCAATTAACTTTACGAATCAATATCCAAAGTCCCCATTCGATTACCCATTTGAGATGTTCATTTCATATGCAAAGAATAAATTTGCATAATGTAAAAATACGTTGAAAATCCTTCCAATTTGATGAATACATCTCTTAATGCTTATGCACAAACTGAAGAGCAGCATGGAGAACATTTCTGATATGTAAGATATACAAGTTTAGACAGACATGTTATCATTGAACTCTGGTGCTCAACTATGACAAACTAAGCTTCTAATTCAATATGAGCTTGTGTATAAGATTACGTTTTCTGCTCCAAATACTATGGCCATTCACAAGCACAAATATGGATATGAAAGCAGTATTTATTCTCATCTGTCCTGAATTCTGATTTCCCTTGAGGGTCTTCAGAGAAGCAAATTCTTGTCTTAGTTTAACTTTGGCCATAATCATATTTGTCAAACTAAAAAGAAGTGGATTACTTGCACAGCTGCACTGGCAGTGTCCACATGGCCATCCATCCATAAAACGATCTTATCGAGTATTAGAAAAATCTACTCTATAGCATCTGTTTTCTCTCATACAGGGTTTTGGAGTGGCAGTCTTGTATTGCTTCTTAAATGGAGAGGTAAATTGAAACGCACAAACACAAAATAACTACTGTACTTCAGTTAGAACTGCATGCAAAATAAAAGTAAATAAATGTATGAATAAACATTAATAAATACATCTCAAAATGGGCTGAAAAATGTAATTTTGTGTTTGACTTTTCTCTCCTTATAATTGTGCCATCCTCCATGACAAATGTCTCTCTCTGGTCCATGTTTATCTTTCTCCTGCCTCTCCTCTCTCTCCACCACTCTGTCTCTCCCTCAGGCACAGGCTGAGATTAAGCGTAAGTGGCGCAGGTGGCTCCTGCAGAGGTTACTGGGTGCCGACATTAAGTATCAGCAGCCCTCTCTGGGCAGCAACGGCAACAACTTCAGCACCCAGATCACAATGCTGACTAAGTGCAGCCCCATCACACACAGGGCCTCGGACTGCCAAGGTGACCTTTCATCTATCTGAGTACCAGGACTGAAGCAACCTTGGGAAGAAAACCAAGCTTACTGTAGATCGGTCAACCTGCACCCAGGCAGCAATAGATTAGAGGTTATCCAAACCAGTGGTTAGTTAACTCACAAGATAGTCTCTATAGAGTTGGAAACATCTCCATCAAACCTCTGTACGATCTCTATCTATGTGTTTGAGTGTTGCATGTGACTGTATTTTACTTCTTCGTTCGTGAGTTGGTCCCTTTGACCAGCATGTGATGAGAGTTTGATTCATAGTTCAGGAGGGAGGACATTAGCAAAACACAGAACTAAACTGGACTCAGAGATGTCCATACTGAAACTGAATTTACAGAGCTTAATCCTCACAGAATTTTGTGTCTTACTCACCGCATCAGAGCTCCATGGAAATAGCTGAGGTCATCAGGGGGGTTCAGGGGGCTTTAGTGACACCACAGTATTTATCTATCTAATATATAAATATAAGTATTGGTCACTATTTATTGTCCTTAGCCGAGAGAGCGTGGGGAGTACTGCATCTTGTGCTGAAGGAGATATGGGTGTGGGTAAGAGAGGATTAAGACCACTTAATCTAATGGCTCACCATGCTGGTATCCTGGGACCTATAAGAAGTTAGTAGGACTATGAGGCTGAGCAGATCACCTTTGGATGCTCACATCCCATCAGCTATCTATCATGGGAGCATCTGGTCGCCTGTGCTACCCCAGCCAGAGGCCTCGTCAGTGGAGATGACGGTTTTATTTGAGAACCTACTTTTTGTGTAAATATATAGTTGAATAACATTCCAGAGTTCAAACAAAAGGCTCTCTTGTATCTCTGCGGTAGCAGATGCTCTTAGTTGTGTCTGAGTGCATAGTTTGTTGAGCAGTCATTCATTTTAGGAGACTCAACTGAGAAGCCAGCTGTATTTAATCAGCGTGTTGGTCCAAGTATGTGAATTTTGTTAATAATAATGTAATGTATTCATTAAGCAGACACTTTTATTGAATGTGACCCGACAGTACGGAGGGGATTAGAGGGTATAGCTCTGTGGTTAGAGTCAAATCAAATCAAAATGTATTTGTATAGCCCTTTTTACAAGCAATGTCACAGAGGGCTTCACATACGCCCATAGAACCCCTCAACCAACCTAAACCCTCAAGGAAGACAAGGAATAACTCCCAGGAAAACTCACTAGAGGACAACAAATGGAAGAAACCTTGGGAGGAGAAATATTTATCATTAGTCATACATATTAGCGTCTCTGGAGGAGGGGATCCCTCCAGAGACGATTGGTGAAAGAGAGGTGCAGAACATAGGCTAAACATAGTCATACAGCAGAGAACTGTCAATGGGTGTTGAAACACCAAAATCCAGTGTTCATCTTGGGTCAGAGTTGGTAAATGTCAGTTTAAGCATCATTCGCTATTTATGTGATTACTCACATTAAGTCACGGTATTGTGTCAAATCTGAGTATGGTGTTTTACTATATAAATGGGTGAATATAAATAAGTTAAAGAACCTCTAAAAAACCCAAATAACCCTTGCATTGTTGTAGTGAAATGTAATATATGGCAGAAGTATCCTACAGATTTATACCATGTTAAATCCTTCAGATTTACAGTTCTCAGGTGTGGACAGAATGTTTACAGTGAATTATGTAATGTACATATGTTCCTCATTTGTAGTATTTTTATTATTTGTCCAGTCACAATGTATTATTATACATATGAATTACTATTGTGTTAATATTATTTCAAGTGTTTTATTCTGCAAAACACACTAAATACTATGTATGTTCCTGCAAAGTCTTTGTAAATATTCACTAATAATGCAGTCTATATGGAATCTGTTGCAAGAATAAAAAAAACCTACATTTACAATTCTGTCATTATTTTGCTTCAGATAGCACATTACAGCTGAAAATTGTTCTGTTTGTAACACTGAAAGGTTCTTTCTGAGAAGGGGCTTGTCATTGTTTTTGGTAGCATATTGGGAGTTCTAGTTCAGACCAGTTCCTCATGGAGGGAGTCATGGTTCCTGTTTCCTTTACTTTAAAGTTTATGGTTTTCAATAGTTTAAAGTTCACCATGGCTTGTCTTTACCTGTACATTAAGACAATATGTACATTCCACCCTAAAGGACATTCCATGTCACAGAAATGTTTTACTGTAGGTACAATAACATAATGTCTTGGAAGAAATAAATCATACTGTAAATTATTTCACTAAAGCCTTCCATATTCCCATTAACAAAGAGAGGCAAATCAAGAAAACACAGACAAACAGCATTCAAGTTTGGGGACATTTTATCCCTGCATAAAAGTTTCAAATGTTTGTATTAGAGCATGTTGATATGTACAGTATGCATGTGCACATATATCCTTAAAAATATAAACATAATTAGTTCAGAATAAGCTCTTTTTTATTGCATTGAACATATCCATAAAACATGTCATACCTAAAAATATACAATAAAATAAAACATCAAATACAAAAGAATACAAATAAAACGATTTTAACCTCTCATCTCTAATCCCTTAACTATCCCTGATATCCTTCTGTCAATCACCACTCTGTCAGTGTAATTTTTCTCCCTGTATATAAACAATAACAATAATAATTTGTCTCTTTAATCAGACATTGTACTAAAAAACACATGTCTGGACTCAGAGATATAAAGGTTATGGAGTATATCTTTTTGATAACATTGTCCCAAATCCTACACACAATCCTAACTAGCAAAGTGTGAGAAGCAGCACCTTGAGGTAAGTTGAAATCCGCAGGTGACTTGTCCTTCACTATCAGCATGTGTTTTAGTCCTCTATTAAAAGGATACTCAGAGTATGAAGAATGCATTGATATAAGAAAAACTGGGCAGACAAATGTGATCTTTTGGTTCTTGTTTCCATGGTTTTGCTGGCTGATGTTTACAATCTCATGGGTTTAACAGCCATGAAAATATGTTAAGAAAAGCCAAGGTCATTTCCTTGTCTATGTGGTTGTCCTCTTGTTCGATCCACAGCACCTTTTATTGACTGTTGCCAGATGTAAATAAACACAATTGAAGAGTGTAACTGTTTTATTAGTGTGGCGGGATTTAATTTCACAGAACTTACTTTTTTGAGAGGTCCATGACAAGAAGCCAAGCACCCAAATCACTGAGGCTATAGTTGTATTATTCTCTTTTCTATCTTCTCCCTTAGTAAGATTAAAGTTAACTGAAGTTCAAAAGCGCCTGGATGCCCTTTGTATCCCAAACAGGCGATGACCGGGGTAAAGAGCGACAGGATTTTCATAGGAAGAAAAATAAAAAAACACACACAAAAAAACATTCCTTCACTCTGGGCTCAGATGAAACACTTCTTGGATCCTTCCTCAATCAAAGAAACAAAGAATCAAATATATGACTTCTATGAAACATAGGGAACATGCTCATGTCAAGTCCTATTCTGTCAATCACATTAGCTTTCATCTTATTATCATAAATGGTGGTGTTAACATTGCCTAAGAAAAGCCTTTCAGAACAATTGAAGTGCAATATATTACTATTGTTCACAACTTAAGGTACATACTGTAGTACCATCTGACATATGAGAGGGATCCTAAATACATGTATGTTACGAGTACAAAAACTCCTTTACAGAAAACCATCTTGTTTTTTATTTCTGCTCATAAAACATAGCAAAAAGCAAAGAAAAGATGTACAAATTCTATTTAAACAAACACCTTTCATAAAGACAGTCATTTTTAATATGTATTCATGTCAAGGCCCTTGTTCCTGCATTAGTGAAACTTTGTGTATTTTAGCTCCCCCTACTGGAAATTGTTCAAAAGGCAAAACTTTAATTTCATGGAGCGTCAAAATTCCATACTGCAAGTGTTTTTCCCAGAAACAGTTCATTAGCGGTGGCATCTTCATTCTGTGGATGAAACATCTTCTTTCAAGACTGATGATTACATCTTGGTGAGACGCAGAGTGTTGAGTCTCACAGGAAGAATTGTGGCACCTGCTGCATAGCTTATCTCTCGCAAGATCCCATTCCAACAGTTTTCCTCTTCATCAAATCTGATTTGGAAGGAACACGGCAGTTAGAAGAACACAATTTTCATTTTGAAATCTTATGGACTAACAATGAGCTTTTGCGATGTCAAAGCTCACCTCCAGATGTCGTTCATCTCCGTGGGTACCGGCTTCTCGCTGGTCTCACTGGGCATCATGGCAAAGCCCGCCACTGCGTACAGACACCCCTCCATGGTGATCAGGCTGAGGGAGCTACGCTCCTGGGGAAACTCCAAAAACTCAGACCACCTGAGAACAACAAACACACACACCGCCACACGACGGTGAAAGAACACATAAGGTACACCAAATTGTATAGTGTATTGCCTTGCCCTGCCATTTGTAATTAAATTCATGAACATACATGAGGTCCATGCATCATTGGAAGGCATTGCTGTACTGCTACACACATATAACTATTATGTTAGTCCTCTGACATGAAGCCCACGTCTCACATGTTGGTGGCAATGTCATAAACTTCCACGACGCTGGTGAGGCCAGAGTCCGTGACCCCCGTCGCCACGTAGATCTGGTCTTTATGGACGGTGACCCCAAACAGAGAACGGGCTGTCTTCATGGCAGCCAACTCCTTCCACTCAAACTTGGTGGGGTTGTAGACACACATCCTCCTAATGCACTTTCTACAGGTGACAGAACAAGACATGATAGACCATGGTCAGATCTAGCCAAGGTGACACGTGAACATTTCAAATAGAGGCAGATGTGCCACTTACTTGCTTTCTGCCTTTCCTCCGATGACATAGACAAGCCCTTTATGTGACACAGTTCCATGGCCATAGACTGTATACGGAAGAGGATCTGACTCTCCCCATTTGAACGACCTGTACACACACAGAGGATGGGTATAGCTCAGGTTGAGCAATTGACGGCAGATTGACTACAGAGTTCGCAGGTTAAAATCCCTCTCTGTACCTTGCTTTGAGCAAAAGCCTCTGCTAAATGAACACATTATTATTACATGACATTATTAAAACACGAAGAGAAGATTCCGACATACAATTCTAAAGTAGGTTTATGAGTAAATCAAACACTCAGTGTGAATCAGTGAACTAAATCGGTTCTGTGATTAACAAGAGAGTTATTGAAGATTGTGATGTCATACTGTCTGTCGTAGATCATGACTGAGTCAAGGACATGCTCTCCCTCTTTCAGCTCCTTGCCACCCACAACAAAGATGGAGTTCTCTGCTTCGGTCAGGCCAAAGAGACAGCGAGGGTTTGGCAGTGAGGGCATCCCCAGCCACTCCGAACTCACAGGGTCAAACTGGGGTTAAACAGAAAGATATGAAATGAATTGATACAGTGGCAGAACACTCTTTAACAATATACAGGAGATTTATGAAAAAACTTGTAAGCTCCACATATGACACTGCATGTGTTTTATTACGTTCTTACTAAGAAAGCAGTACGTCAACACACCCCTTTTGTCAGTATATCAAGTGACAGTGTTCACAGACGTTTCATATGAGAGGAATAGCATCAAAATCATGTTTTACTAAACTGAAGTACACTGTAAAAAGAGCCTGCCCGTTACTATCGAGCCAACCATTGTCGTAATGCTGACAAGCCTGCAGTACCTGGAGGAAGTAGGAGCTGAAGGACTCATTTTTGTTGTCCTCATTGTACAGAAGTCCTCCTGCCACAAACACCTGATTCTCCTTGGTTACCAGGCTGCAGTGGTTTTTGGGAATCTCTGTGGATTCAGACACCACAAAGCACTCGTTCCCCACGGGGTCGTATGCCACAGCCCCTGTATCGCTGATCATCAGTATCAGGTCCGTCTCAAACATCCCAAACCGAGGGTTATCATTGAGGATCCCTGGAAGCAGACCCTCCTCGTCTTCATCTTTCTCTTCCCCGCCCTCTGCCCCAGACTTCATGTCGTCAGGCTTCTTGGCCTTGGGGAGAACTCCTTTGTGGGCATCCTTGATGAGCTGCAGTTCTTTTTTGATCTCTGGGTTGGACTGGATCAACTTGTGGCCTTCGACCTTTTTGGAAAAGTAGTCCTTAGGAATCAGACGGAAGCGTACACAGTGCAACAGATCGGGCAGGTCCTTTAGCCGGTCCTCCTTATCATAGTTGACCCAGTCCATCAGAGATTCAAACACTACCTCCTCCCGCTCCACGTTTAGAGCGTCGGAGGTAATGATGGCGGCTAACTCTCCAGGGCCAAGCTGATGAAAGTCCTGGTCTCTTACTATAAGGTGGTAGCGCTCACATATGAACTCCCTGGCAGTCACAGCCAGCCTGGGGCAGTCCAGCAGGAGCCCTAGCCTGAAGATAGCCAGGCAGTTTCCCAGCACCAGCTTCTCCTGCAGGTAGGAGACACACACGGAGAATATGGAGGGGATCTGGTACATGTTTGCCACCATAAAGATATCCTGGACGTTCTGCTCCGTCAGGTTAATGTCAGAGGTGTAGATATAACGGACGATCATGGCCATGACGCCGGGTTCCACATCTTTGAGGACTATCTCCTTCTTCTTGCTCTCTTCCAGGTCAGAGAGGAACATGGCCTTGAAGAAGGGGCTGCTGGCGGCCAGCACCAACCTGTGACAGGGGAACTCCTTGTCCTGGATCTTGAGGACGCAGTCCACAAACTTGTCATTCTCCAGCAGGTCGCACAGCCCGTCCTGAAGGAGTGTCTGCTGGTACATTCGTGGCTCCTCCACCGGGTCTATTGTCAGGGCGGCCATCTTGTCCTTTACCTCGTTCAAAAATGTGGGTGGGAGTAGTTAGGATGGGGGGCACCCTACTTGCTTCCCGTGGCAGAACAGTGCTGCCAGTATTCACAGTGCTACGCAAAGAGAGTCACAAAACTAGGTTTGGTTAGCTTGCAGGCGAGGCTAGCTCCTGCAGCTGTCTCAAGCTGTCAGTCTGTGTAACTCTGGGGAGTGTATTTATAGACTGGGACTTCACAAAGATTTTGGGTGGACTGGAAAGATGATCCTTACTCAGGCACTGACCTGCACATCGTTCCCCCTCCCTCACACCCCCTCCTTCCCCAAACCACACACACACCCATCAACAGCTGAAAGACTATCTGGGGTAGAGTCATCATGGCCCCACTCCACCCCCAGCAACTCACTGTGAACCCTAATACTTTGGTGAACCTCTTCAGTATTCTCTATGCTCTGCACTGGCTATCAACAAGACTGGAGTAGTGGCAGTAACATGGTGGACAGTAACTTGACAGGGAGAGACTGTCCTTCATCACCTCCACAGCTTTACACAGATCACTGTGTCTGGACAGGCTCCTAGAGGGTGAGGATCTGAGACAGTACCACATGAGAAACCTTTTAAAACATGACCTCATCATGATCCGTTGTTTTGGAAAATACCACCATCTCTCTTTCAACACCCCCCCCACCACCACCACCACCACCACCTGATTCAACAAAAGTAAAATAGAATTGAGTCACTTATTTTAATGGGAATCCTATGTATGTATGGATGGCAATGCATGTGTCATAAGACAACATGAGTAGTGATAAAGTAGAAGCGAGAGTGGAGGCCCTCTTGTGGTGTTTAGTGTATAATCGTTTTCAAAGCCATTTCAAAGGGAATAGTAATCAGTATAAAGTGTCTACGAACCTTCTTCTTAATATGCAGAGTGTGTGCTAATATATTTTAATAAATTGCAACAACATTTTCATAAAATGGAGGATTATCAAAACCAGTTTCTTCTTTTATTGCAACAGATCACAGCCTGAACAGAAACATATCTTCAAGAATAAATGATAGTTTGATGGCCCCAATTCAGGCAAATAAATGACCAAAATATCATAGAAACCTGAGTGGAGAGTTACAGAGAATGAACACAGTGTAGCCTACATTCTCCATCACAGGAGACAAAAAGCAGGTTTTGGTGACAGGACTCTGCTTGACCTATATTCCCTGATTTTGAAACCCACTGGCTTTGATAGTGTGACCAGGAACCCTGGCATGGGTGCAGTCTGAATCATGTGAGAGGGGCTAAGAGAGATATGCTGAAATGCCACATCTAATCTCTTGCAGAAGATAAAAGAGGAGGGGGAGGTGAACAGCCAGGATCTTTGCACCATGTAAAGGCTTCACACCAGGCTCCGGGACAAAATTATTTTAGTAAGATGTTATAACCTTAATGTAAAGAGTTGTGGGATGTACTGCTTAAAGTTGGGATTTATTTTTGTCTTGTTTGTGTCTTATCCAGACAAAAGACAAATCCTTAGAGTAGATGATTGATACATTTAACAAAACATTGAACTTTCCATTTTAATATAGCTTTAATATATTATTTTTTGCATAAAATATGTGGCATGCCTATACCTTTAAAAAGCATTTCTTAGATTAAAATGTGAATATAAAATGCACTATTGTGTATTTGTGCTGAAGAACATGTGGTGATTATCTACAGCAAGTGCACTTCAGGACATTTCAAAGTTAAAAACAAGGCCTTGTATGTCAAACTAAAACTAGACTGGTATAATGTAAGCAATGAGGTGTTGTTGGCCTGGTTACATACAGGAAGACCAAGTAAGTTAAACGGTGAGAGGGACGGTTTGTTCAGGTCCTCAACCAACTGACACCTCATTCCTTTACTCTGCTTTCTCTTTGATCTCCTCCACAGGCTTTGGGGCCTCCACTGGTTTTGGATCCTCCAGCAGAGCTTGCTGCCGCTCCCGTTCCTTCACCAGCTGAACGCCACAGTAGGTCACCAGCAGCACAGAGAGCGAGGACAGTGGGAAACCTGGGACAGAGGAGAACAGCACCTATTTCAGCTTCCCCCTTTCATATACAGTTCATCTCATCCCAGCTGAACAAGACAATGATGCATAGTGATGCCTCTTACTTATGTGCTCAGGTTCTATCTTGAGTTTTATATCTGGCTGAAATGTGTCTGCATGTACATGTAGGCTCAATTAATAAGCTGAATTTGAACGACTTGACTGAATACCACAGGAATGCCACTGATAAACGTACCTTTAACTATCAGGCGATTGCCCACCAGTTTGGCGAACTCCAGGCTGTTGAGAGCAAGAACGTTGTAGAGGACGATGGTCCAGAAGTTGACAGCGTTGAACACCCCTCTGATCCTACGAGACATGGCCTCACCCATAGCATACTGCAGAGCAACGAAACAGAAAGGCCAAATCAAGTACATGATTTCAGATTTTTCTTGTCCTTAGGAGGTGACAGGGTTAATGGATATTCGGCCATTTTAGAACTTACCTCAATGCTGGAGAAGGGTCGAATGGAGAAGAACTTGGCAACCCACAGCTCAAAGTTGAGACCAAAACAGTTGAAGAAGGACCAGATGTAGACCAATTCACAAGGACCCAGCCATAGAGTTGTGATGGCAAAGGTGCAGATGGTGGCCAAGAGCTCCTTGAAAATCTGGTCATGGTTTCCTCCAATGTAGTCGTAAACGTACCTATTCGGAAGAAGACATTTATTTAGGCTCAGTCAAGACATCATTGCAAAGGAAGTGGAATGCAAAATTCTGTCACGGATCTCATGGAAAACGTTCCAATGAAACACTCACCTGCACAGCCAGTCATTAATGCCTCTGTCAAAGTGCCTGAGAATAAAAAACAGTTGTCTGTGTAAATCTTATGACATCATACTGTATAACAGACATGGTTTCTGTTCACTGGTCACACAACAAACAATTTTTACTGTTTTATGGATGTTGTGTTTTTTCTAACATTGCCACTGGAAGAAATTACCATACTTGTAAAATTGGCATATGTTTTAAGTGTACTATTGTAAAGTGCAGCACATCTAATAATCAAAATACATCTATTACAATTACACTGTTGAAGGAGGGGCGGTAATTTACCTACATGTCTGTCTTCTACTGTACACTATGGATTACAAAGTTTTGCTTAACTTCCACTGGTGCACACTTACGTTTCAGCAAAGACATAGAGCATGGTGATGCACTTGGGTGGCTGGGGAGGGTCCAGGTAGTCCAGCTTAGCCACAGTGTTGATGACTCCAAACATGACCGCTGCTTTCACCCAGTCATACACTAGGTTGGAGTACGCTAGACCAGCTACAAAGGTACAAGGATAAAATTAATCTTTCAAATATTGATTAAAAGAACTTCATAGCATTTCAGTTGACCCTCAGGCTTAGTTAGAGTTTGAGTCAGGAACACTCACTGACCCAGAGACCAGTCAGACAGCTGCTTGACAAGTTTCATGTCACTGGGGATGGTCAGGATGTAGAGGTAGTGGAAGAAGGCATCCACCACCAGAATGGCTCCCAGATGCACTAAGGCTTGGGTGGTGATGTTCCATATCTCTCTTTCCTTGCGCGTCAGGTTAGGGTTGTTGGCCTGGGGTGTTGCACAGACAAAATAACTAACTTGAACTGCAGTGGAAATTAAAAATATTAGACATGCATGCATAATGTACATAATATCCTGTACATATAATATGCATACGTTGGCTTTTACTAAGAAAAGATAAACACAACTAGATGAATTCGGGAATAAACTGACGCAGTCACCCTTTTAGTCCTCCTCACCTGAACGTGATAAAGATCAAAGGTCATGATGGGTCCAAAGAAGAAGAAGGGGAGGTAGAAGTTGTACTTGAGCAAGTCAGACAGTGAGTAGTTCCCATCCTTCTTCTCACAGTTCTCAAGGGCAAAGCTCATACAGCGCATGATGCTGAAGCCACACCCTCCATAGAACAGGATGTCTTGGAGGTCAAAGGAGCCGGTCACTAAGCTTTCCTGGGGTACAGAACAGATACATAATGAACATGGGATCACAACATTCATGTATAACATTCATGAACCACAAAATATCCTTCGATTATAGATGGTGCATATTTGATCACCCAAAAGCAGGGCAGACCAACGCTTCTCCTGGAGACATGCCTTCCTGGAGGTTTTCATTCCAACCCTAGTTGTAACAAAGATTGTTCATCTTGTTAACCAGCCGATTCCTAGAATCTTGTGTGCTGGATTAGGGGTGGTAGCTCTCCAGGAACAACCTTGGGTTGGGCATCCCTGAACTAATGGTATCTCATTTGCCAAATACAAATCTGTGACCTAAATAAGCTCATCCAGAGAACCTTGTAACCCATGGTCCTTAGCACTGCTGGCTTCTCCTCCCAATACAACTGACCTGCCAGCTATTGAAGGGCTCCATCTTGATGGAGGCCAGACTAGCTATACCAGCCAGGAAGCAGATCCATTTCCTCTTGACCAGGGACACACTGTAGAGGATGATGCAGTGAGACAGTACCAGCGTCATGAAGGTCCAGCCCATGGTGATAAGAACTGCCACAGCACCGTATACGCCAAAGATCAGAGACCTGCGCTGTGGAGGAGAAGCCAATGTTCATTACAAAGGTGTGACAATGAGTGATGTAACCATGTCTTATAATCCAGTATGCAATTTCATATACATCCTATGTCAGACTATCTGCTAGTGTTGTTATAAGAGTACACCATGCATGAAAATTGTGAAAAATGATGATGGCATACAAACAGTTTGAATGTACAGTGACAGTTTGTATGAGATGTGTGGCAAAGGGGTTGTTTAGGAAACATGTTAGGTCAGTGTTACCTTGCATCCATAAATACCAATCTTCGTTGGAAGAACAGATAAGAACACAATCAAAACACACAATAACATACACACACAAGCAAAACATACATTCAAGCAGAACTACACATAATTGAATCATCAACTGTTGCATAAAGCCTGACATACTGTAAACACATTTCCTTTAAATACATAATTTCTCAACTAGAATTGATGAGGAATGCATACATACACATACTAGACTAATCAAGTTAATTACAAATCAATCAGATAAGTCATGCAGGAACACAGAATAAACTATCTATTTCATACAGTCATTGCAGGTAAACTGTACTGAGACACGTGCACACACACACACACACACCTTGGGAGAGAGCAGGGAACAGATCTTGGCAAAGATCACATGACCAGCCAGAGCGAAAAGGATGTGATTGCGGAATGTTGTGAACCACATCACCCATTCAAAGTCAGCAACATCCTGAAAATGAAGAAAGGATTAAACGAAAGAAGGTACAATTTAAATTACAAATGTACATTTAAATGGTTGTACAGTCTAATGGAAACTTGCCATTTTCCTGCCAAAATAGTGCCATCCTGGTTTCACACTCTGCTTGAATGCTTTCCTGTTGACATTCTCTGGAAATCAGTAAAGGGACAGTTTTACTAGACACAGAGGACACAGTATGTTGACATGGATTATATTATGAAATATGAACTGTTCCATACAATTAAAATCTCTGAAGGGCCCCCTTGTTAGAATATGCAGCCGATGAAACAACCCAGTTTCATCTTGTTTGATTTTGCTAACAGGCAGTAAACACTCAAAAGTGTCATAAGCTTCTTATCACAAAGCTTTTAACAGAACAATGTCTACATTAGTTGAGCGTTGATCTATTTTGGTTGATTATAATCATCGTGCAAAAAAAACAAGCATTCTGTACTAACACTGTTATTAAATAAAAAGATCATGTACACTAGGTTACCCAAGAAAGTACTGTGAACATCAATAAATAGGCACTCACTACGGATGTCCTCAGTTCACAGGTACATACACTGGCAATACCTGTCCACAGGTTCCTCTGATTACACTAATGGCCTTAAACAGGGATATCATATTTTGAAAGAGAGAGTACGAGAGAGAGAGAGAGAGAGAGAGAGAGAGAGAGAGAGAGAGGCCACTGCATGACTGACAATTTGACAGAAAAGTAAAAAATATTTTTTCAATCAACATCCTTAATTCAGCCATATTTATTGGCCCAAAGATGAAATGTGAATGGCTGTGTAGATCGAAGAGACAGAACACTGAGAGACAATGCGCTCTGTTCAACTATCTGACAGCACAGACTGTAACCTCCTTAGTACCCTGCACATGCAGACACCAAGGTTACATAATCTACCCTGTGTATTCAGATCAATTGATGATGAAATTGACTGCAGCATGCTACTGAAAAATATTGACAAATTCCCCAAATGACTGCCTACTGAAACGGACAGATATGTTGGCTTTCTGTGTTGATGCCCATTCTGAGAAAAATTATGCTCATCCTCATGAGGCTATGATGAGTGGGAGTTAGTTTCTAATAAAAACGGTTCTTCTCATCTCACCTGTATAATGTAAAGTTAATAGGAACATTAACGGGGTTCTCTCAATCAGAGAAGCACAAATCAGGCACCCTAATGGATTTAGCTATCAAAGACAAATGTAACTAAGTAGCCTATGATAAGTCAGCAAATTCAGAAATGTGCATCCTTCATAAATTAAGATATAATGACACTGTTATTGACAAGTCATTTGCTCAAAGGAATGGATAGACCACTCACCACTGGAAGCATCAAGTATCCAGGTCCCGGCCCACACCAAAGCAATTGCAAGCACCGTTGTGTAGAGGTACAGCTCCAATTTGGGAAGGGCAGCCTTTATTCCCATTTTGAATCTTTAGAATCACACATACAGACATAAACACACACACACACATGGAATGAATACAAACATATGGAATGTGGTGTAAATATATCCAACTAATGTACATGAATGTACTGTATGCCTTATTTGTGGTAGCTACAGTGGGTACAGTGGGTTTACATTCTGGCATCTGAAATGTTTTGCCCATTAGCTAATGTACACTCCTCATATAACAGGCTAGTAGGCTATACTGAATGTAACCCTGGAACACGATCTATGACCCACATGGAATCCAGTTTAGTTGGAATGTAGGCCTACCCCAATGTCCTTTATTCAAACGGTTATTAACTGTCAAGTTAGGCTACCTTGAACGTCAAGCGATGTGTATACTTTAGTGTAATTATGGACATGCAAAGGACTTTAATTGACTGACGTGCTACTAATAAGTCTAAATGACTGCCAGGACAGTCGCGCAGGCGACTTAAATTGGTCTGCAACGCCTCGTAGCTCCTCAGAATCAGCATCGTCAGCTGCGCAATTCTAGCTCTCTTCCTATTATAGCCCTTGCAGTTGCTTGCCGCCACGGTACAGCTGCTGCAGTGCTATAATCTGAGACGCAGGCTACCCTGGACCCAGAGTGTAAATTTGCACTGCCTTGAATAACCAATAATGGAGCTTTAGAATACAGAGACATGAATAAAGAAGTTCCATTGAAGAATAATTGTGAAGATGAGAACCACTCTTTCTAGGCCCGATATGCAGCAATAACAAGTTGTTTATTTAAGTTGGAATAATAAATCGTATGTTTCTGCGAGATCCTTTTATTACCATGAAGGTCTAAGCAGGAGTGTGTTGCATACAAATAGAATGATTAGGCTATATTGCGTAAGTCGTCATTGCGCCTACGCTGACAGCATGTAAATTGTACACTGAATTGTTCTCACTGTATCCAGACTACTGCATCATGCAAAAAAGCACAAGGAAAGAATAGGAAAGTGCTTTTATGTTACTGACCTTGTATCCGCTTTTCACTGTTGGTCAGAGTGCTGGGGACAATGTTTATTGGAGCCCCTCCTCAAAATGCAAAAATAAAAGTTAAAAAGGATGGATAATGCGATATACTAATTCATCCGTCCTGCTAATGGTAGTGCCGGTGCTCTACCCTATGATAGCCAGCCGCAGCCGGTAGGATGTTGCGAACTTAACGCAGGGAGGGGGTGCCCACAAGATATATTTATCTTTCAAAACTGCAATGGCTGGTGGTCCAGAGAATGTCTCTCATACAGACGCACGGCAGGAATGGAAAACCTTTCACTGGTTTTCACTTTTAGTAAAATATATCCAAATGCACATTCTTTAAAACGAAAATTGTCTTAAATGTTTGTACTTTGGGTCAACTTTTAATCGTCTGAATATGAAATATCAACTCTATAGGATACAATATAGAGTTCAATGAGTCATCTGATATATGGATGATAAGAAAACAGTTATCTTATAGTCTGCGTGCTAGATGCATTGAGTCAAAGCCTGAGCAATTTTGACAAGGGCCAAAATAGTATGGACAGATTACTGGTCAGAGCATCTCGCCAGGGGGGGGGGGGGGGGCATTTGGGGGGGGGGGGGGGGGTAGGGTTAGGGTTAGGGTACCCGAGCCATCCAAGGGGGCTCCACCTCGCAATTTAGAGGACTTGAAGGATCTGATGCAAATGTTTTGGTTCACAATCAGTGACACAATTATGGGTTTTGTTGGGGGTCGGCACTGTTTTGGCAGCACACTGACCATATTAGGCAGGTGGTCATAATGTTTTAGCTCATCGGTTTATGTTCCATGACTGGTTTGCCTGCACTAGAGCATAAATCGGCGATTCAAGCTTTTTGACAAGTAATAGACACCAGGGGGCGTCCTTGTTCTGCCAGTTGAACAGTAGCCTAACAACGTAACCAGAGGCATGTGAACAATGTAGGCAATGGAACTGGTGTGTGATGTTTTCCAGATTTTTTTAAATGTTAAACACCGTAGATATAATGATTACATTTAAATTGCATTTTAATAGACTAATAAATTGTATAGTGACAGGCCTAGTGAATGCATCGTGTGATTACAGTAATTTACACACTTAAAACATGGTTTTAAGCTTTAGGCCTATGGGTATTGATTAAAAGAAATGATGCGTAGTCAGATATGTTCTCGAACCTGGCCAATTAATAATCTAGAGAGTTACAGCAGATTAGGCGTTTCAGGCACTCTCAACTTCTATAGTTTTCTTTTTTAATGAGATATTTGGCTAACAGTGATTCTTCAAAATATTCAAATGATTACAATAGTCTCATAACAGTAGCCTATGACACAACTACCACTTGGGGCTGGTTCAATTTATGAGGGAGGGAGAGAGAATCCTTGAAACCTCCCCCCTCCAACTTGAGTGCTCCTGCCTGATCCATCTCGCGAATATCAAATACATGGCGCCTCCATGTTGGACACAAACAGCTTGTCGGATACCACTTCTGTAAAAAGTGAATTTTATATGACTGGAATATTGAAACTGTCTTCACATTTGTTTTAGAGCTTGAGAGACGCTTTATTTCTCGTTTTTGCACAATTTCACCAGTATTCAATAACGTCAAATTTATGTGAAATGCGAATGGAACAGCAATGTTAGCTGGCTAGCAAACTCGAGTCTCTTGTCGTATTTTTTTTTTTTTTTTTAACTAGCTGGCTTGCGAACTATCCAGTTACATTACGTTGGAGTGTGTTCTTCCCACACTAGCCTTGGATGTTGCTAACAAATTAAGATATTTCTAGCTACAAGGATATTCTGAGGTCGGTGGAGGAATTTTACGTTTGCCAAACCACCACTAGCTTGCTAGCCAGCTCACCTAGCTATCTGGTTGACAGCTAGCTTGCTAACGCAGTAGCTAGCGTTCTTGAACAAGCTACTTTAGCTAGCTACCAGGTAGGGAGAGAGAAAATAGCTACCCACGTAGGTAGCTACCGAGCTAGCTGTCTGAACATTCATTAACCAAGAGGAGAATAACCATCTGTCTCAATGGACCATACGTCCATAATCACACAGGTTTCTAACCCCAAGGAGGAAGAGATCATATCATTCAACCAGGAAAAGGGTAAGTAGTGGCAGCCTATAATATAGCTAGACTAATGTTGATCATAACTAGCATTAGCTAGCATTATCAGCTAGCCATTGTTGCGGTCCTGTATCTATTGGGCGTGCATTTATAGTTTACTAGTTATATTTAGGAAGCTCAGCTGGATTCTAACTCATGAAAACAAAACGTTGTACTGCAATATATTGTGCACATCTTAAGGGATGAGAGAAGGTTAGTCAGTTCGAACAATTATGTGCAGTTTTAATTCCGTAGTCCCCATTCGGTTCCGATCATAATGTTTAATTGCAGTTGTATGTCATTGTACAATACTAACATGATTTATACAGACCATTTGTTGTACGGACATTCAGCTAGACTTAATTGATGTATGATGTGTTTGGCTTCCTTGCCAGTAGTTTCCATAGTCGAGGAGTGAAATATCATGTAGTGGGATAAACCGCGACTGTGTTTTTACAACAGGTCACTTTATTTCTGTACATGGCATTGATAATATTCTATGAAGGTGTCGGCCGTGATGAGGTATCCCGTTTTATTTCACTGTTAAATATTTAGCTGGATATATGTCAGGACTACAGCTGTTATGTCGCCCCATAATAATTAGAGTAATCAAGTAAGCCAGAGTTTTGATGTGATGTGGTGGTGCAATACTAGGGTCTGAAAGGTAGACTTGAATATGCTGACATTTACCCACAATACTACAATGTACATTAAGCCGTCCTTTTATCTCAACTTGGATAACATGTTACATTGAGTACACAGTCCTAAAGCAGCTTTTCCAAGTCACATATACCCCAGAGAAGGACACCATGTTTCCAGATCAGAGTGTGTTTGTTCATGTGGCCTTGTGACAGCACAGAACTAGCCTACAGCTTAAGCTTTAAGGTCCTATATGTGAGGATAAAGAAAGACTATTTGCCGACACAGTAGCCACAAAAAAGGTTGTTTCAAACAGAAAATTACAAAGGTCATTTAGGATAATCGGGTCACACACATTAGAAGGCTTACTCATGCTCATTGAAAAAACGATGACGGTGTCACCTATTTAGAAGAACAGAGAGAGATACGGACCAACAGAAAATGAACCTCATCCAGGCTACTATCTGGTCCTTTTGCATAGTCAGAAGACTTGATTGATATGTTTAACCTGAGCCTGCAATCAAAACAAAATTATTTCATTCAGAAGTGGCTTTGAGTAGATAACGCTGTGATAAATGACTTGTGCTGTTGTTTCATTAGTGGACATCGCTTTTGTTGTAATCTTGTTAACGATTAGCACTGCTCAGACACCGACTGTTGCCTGGGTGCCTGCTGATGGCCAAGCATAAATTGCTCTTGGTGCAATGTAATGTGCTAAGGTTGGTGATGCCCCAGTACTGTTTAGAAACACATGATACAGTGGTATGGAACTTTGGGCAGATGATGCACATGTTTATTATTACAACCATACACTGTCTATGTGGTGCCCTCATTACTGGCTGCAGAGGGAGAAATGTTGTGTTCTTAATAGTCCAGGTTAACGTTTGAGAGCTGCTTGCTCAGTGCATAACTCTGATGACACTGTTCCCCTCCCCAGTGATGCTGGCCCAGAGAGCAGAGAAGGAACAGAGCTGGAAAGTGTCTCTGTGGTTGTCATATTTGAGGGCACTCACACAAACACACAGACACACACACACACCAACATCCACATTCCCCACACTTCAAGCTCTGGATGAGTCATACAGCATTCTGCCCGAGGGTCCAATGCAAACATTAACATTATAACGAGGATTGGATGTCTACAATCTTTTTTTGCCCCCTTCTTCTAGAGGACACTCCAGTCTACTGGAAAGAGCACATGCTTTGCATTGATAGGCAGAATAAGTCATTTTAGCATTGAGAGCAGATAGATCAGTGAAAACTGACAGATGGCTGCATGCATTCCTCTGTGTCAAGACTGACATCAAATTGGACTCGCTGTTTTTGGTTAGAAGTGTTACCCCTTAACTATTTGTCCTTGCAACATGCATTTTATTATTGTTTAATGTTCAACTCCTCTCTCCTGGCTGGCCTACCCAGTCATGACCAAGATTCCTGCAAATCATGTGCCCATGTCCACTGGCATAGCCATTGGTGTTCAGAGTGAGAGTGGCATTTGATTGGAGCAACTGTAAGGCCTTTCCCGTAATGATAAGCCAGGACATACTATCTCAGATTAACATATAGATAATGTGCTAAACAGTAGGATTGGGTGATTCATAATTGTATTTTCAATTCAGATATTTGCGATTATGATCATTGAAAACTACTATTGTGCCGCATTCAGATTTGCGACGATGCTCTAGTTTTGTCTCGTGTTCTAACTCCAGTGCACCTTTACAGTGTTGTAAATCCAGTGCACCTTTACAGTGTTGTAAATCCAGTGCACCTTTACAGTGTTGTAAATCCAGTGCACCTTTACAGTGTTGTAAATCCAGTGCACCTTTACAGTGTTCTAAATCCAGTGCACCTTTACAGTGTTCTAAATCCAGTGCACCTTTACAGTGTTCTAAATCCAGTGCACCTTTACAGTGTTCTAAATCCAGTGCACCTTTACAGCGGTGTGCTTCCGCCCCTCCCTAAAAGCCCAAAGTCTCTCTAAGTCATGTGCACGTTACAGCCCCAGCTAATTTATATTGGGTTGTTGTGACTACATAGCTAGCACTCTGCTACAAATGCTAGTCAATGGGTCGTAAACCAGTAATGTTCCTGACTACTGGTGTGTATTTTAAGGTGAGGGTTAACCCCAGTTGAATTGTAGCCTATTTAAAGTTCAGCAACATTTATTTATTTATTTAAGTTCAATAAATGTATTTCCAAAGTCAAAGAGTAATCACTTTGAATAATGCAGTTCTGAATAATGAGCAAATTATTGTGATTTTTGCCATTATTGAGCAGCCCTACTGAACAGGCTCCAAGTTGTCTGGACAGAAGTTAACCTTTGCCCTAAGTGGACCTTTTCTGGATTTCTGCCAACACAAGTGGCCCCCATCCCCACACTGTCAACCTGCCAGGTCAGGCTGTGTAGTCTAAAGATAGACCAAGTGCCCCTCTGAGCTCTCGGTACTGCAGCAGGGACCATGAACACTCAGTTTCAACCCTAGCACAAAGTGAGCACTTTCACTTTGATCATAACTTTTTTTTTTCTTTTCTTTCCGCCCCCCCCCCCACCATCACATACATTATCTTTGGCATCATGGCATGTTAGCTTGTAAACCTCCATATTATTGACTACTGTTGAAATGGTCCAGAAAAGCTCCTGTCTTTTCACTTGAGGACAATATAACAGTTCTTTGCACCCATTCGTCGGGCAAATTGTGAATACAGTGTTGTCTCCTGAAGTGGTGGACTCAACAAAGGAACATTAGGAAGACATCTTTGGGTTAGAGGGGGGATTTGAGCTATTCTAAAGCAGTTACTCAATGAAATTCAAAGTGCCCCGCCTTCTTGTGACCCTCAGTTCCTCTGCGGGTTAAGTGAGCTCCTCTTACATGATCACTGACCCTCCTGAAGATGACTCCCCTGTAGTAGAACTGAAGCACCCTTTTGGAATATGGTTTCTTAAGGAGGCATATAGCAAATCTTCATGGACTGCTGGGACCAAGCCTATATATTTTCACTAACATTTCAATCCCACTGCCAAGGATTCTTGTTTACTACTCACATTTTAAAGCGATAGCCTAGTTTACTTCAAACACCATACATATTCATACTTTATATAGTGCCATGTACACATATTCACTAGGGGTGGGAATCTTTTGGTACCTCACGATTCGATACGAATCGATTCTTGGGGTCACGATTCGATTAAAAATCGATTCACGATTCTTGATTTTTAATCAAATTTCGATTCAATATATGCTTGATTCCAGTTTGCTGTTTAGTGTTACTTGTTTCTATTTGACTGTGATAGGCAGTTAAGTGTTGAAGAAAAAAATCCCAATGCATCAAAATCTTGAAATGTATTGTTTTTCATGCAGTTTAGTAAACTTTTTTTTAGTTTTTTTTTTAAAGAAGAAGAAACAGAAGAAAGAGAGAAATGTGCATGTTTCATACATTTTGTCCCTGCTGCAAACACTTTTCATTTGAATGTTCTACAAATTTATTTGTGGACCTGATGGACTTTGTAACTGTGATACAGTAGTGCAGACCTATGCAATACTGGTCTGAGGTAGCAAACCAGCATATAATCATCATAACCTTGCTACTATTATTCTCTGTACATGTAGGTATGGCATTACTTTGGGATATGTTTCTCCTAAACTACTGTAATCAAAACCTACACATCACAAAACATCACAAATTTGACTAACATTTTTCATCGTTTGAGAGGGGGACAATTCAAGCAATCCACCTTTCCCCTATTATGTGCTGTCTGATACAATACCAGCCAGTACAATACCAGCAATGAGCAAGACCTGGGGAGCACCCAGGCCTTGCTCAACCACACAAGCATACGATGTGTCAACAACCACCAATCCACCCACAAGTCTGGGCCTTGACCGCAGTCCAGTCTGCTGGCCTGCTGGGACGCTGAAAGAACATGTTCTCCTGAGGCTGTCAGACGACCACACTGTGGCGGTTTCCACATCTAGACCTACTCCCTAATAACTTATTATGGAGTGTGTCAACAGTTTGCATGTGGACGGAATACAGCAGTATTGAGAGGAGGACTGGTTCATGGCTCTCACCGTGCCTCCTGACTCTGCTGGTAATTGAGGGCAGTAATAAATGTCTCAGCTGGTCAATTGACTTGGAAGTGCGTTGAAGGTTATTAAGTAAATGAAAAGATGGCGTCTGTCTGTGTACTCCGTCTTTTGTGATGTGTGCTGCATCCACTTCTACATATCCCTTGCCATGCATACAAGCCTAGGCCATATAATAAGATGATTTTATTAAGCGCTCAAAAATCAAGAAAAGAGGCCGGTTGCCGTGTCGAGTCACAAGGAAGATCAGGAATGCATCGTTGTCTAAGAGTGTCATCGACAGTTTAAACAGAAAATGCGATGAAAGGAAAGGGCAGAGCAGACTCCTCTGTTATATTCGGTACTTTCCCCCAGATTGGCACTCATTATGTGGAAGCGTTTGGCAGCTTCTGGAATTTCCTACGCTTCCTGTCTTATTCCCCTTCTCTGTGTACATTTCAAGCAAGGCTCCTCCTGTTGGTTTTTGACTGTCCTGGTAACTGGTTCTACGACTGGGTAGAGCCAGCAGCCTGATATAAGCTGTCTGTTGACCCCCTCTGAAGCATAGGCAGTCGTCCCAGTAAATGAGGTATCTTATCTGATGAAGACCGCTGCTTTATACTGAGGAGGCCAGCTCACTGACTGAGGCCTCGTCACGTCAGAAGCTGGTGATTGGAAACATCGAATGAGGCCTAGCTCCATCGCTTGGTTCCCCACAGTGTGGTGTGTTGGCCTCAGCAGCCTAGATCTCCCAGGGTGGGATTGAAAGGTTCTCGTACCACAGAATTAGATTGGAGTACTCGGCCCAGCGTGCCGCAGTGAGAGAAACTGATTAATTTGACTGGATGAAGGAGAACGGTGGATGGAGAAAGGCAGAAATGGCGGGGGTGGAAGGGTAATCACGCGGTTAGCTTGCGATGTTCCATTGCTTAGTCACAGTGTGAATGCTTCCTGGACTGTTTGAATGTTTCCACACAGTGACACTAGATTAAAATCATTACTCAAAATCTGTATTAAAAAAATAAAATAATAATATTTAGTATGGACGATGTCAGAACAGACGAGAGATCTTTCTGTATCTGGCAGTCCCAAGGTCACATTTTTTGTGTTCCTTCCATCTTTTCAATGTCTTGGAAAAGTAGAAGGATCATCTTGCAAGAACCGAAAGATAGGTCTTGAAAGAATGGTCAGACCCTTTGCAGTGTCTGTATATTCATGTGCAGGGGTTGCCTAACTGTAAAAAAACACCAATAAGAGCCACCAATAGTAACCTAAAAGTGTGTTCAGTGCTGGTGGTGTTGAGATCTAGTAGAAGAGGGTTCTTCTTGTCAGCCTGTGTGGAGCAAGCAACGGGGGGGAGGTGGTGGCGTGGGTGGAGAGAGAGGAGAGGAATGCGACCTTGTAGAGGGTTCCGCGGGAGACTCGTAACACCCCCCCCCCCACACACACGCTATGTTCCTGCTGCCACTACACCCACTCACTTGCCACATGAAAGAGTGGAGGGCCAGAGGGGAGACACAGACAGACAAGCTTTCAAAATGGAGTCAGTACCTCTGACCAATAACTGAGAAGGGCCATGGTGGGGGGGGGGGGGGGGGGGGGGGGGGTTTAACAGTCACTGTTGGTGTTCAGTTTCCAACTTGTCACTATTAATAAAGAACTGGTGTCTGATTTAGGCTCTGCCATGCAACCCTGGAATGAGAGAAGGGATTTCTAATCAGGCCAGAACGCTCTGCCAACCCAGACTAACTATGGCTGGTGATGTCATCGCTGCAAAGCCAACGCTGCTCGATCAGGTTCTTTTCTGATCGGTGGGCTTTGTTAAGGACAGGTCTACACCGCACATCTCTGCTGACTTCTGCTCATTGATGTCGCGGTGGGAGGCTCTCACAATAACGCTGCCGGTGAGCACGTCACACTGTTGGGTGCTTCCGGCCTTTTCCATTGGATCAACTTTGAATGTGTCGTGTTGGAAGTTCAGGCTAAGTATTTACATGGCTGTCACACGAGTTTTAGGCAGCAATGAACAAGAATAAAGATGTAAAGTTTTGCCTCCGGAACTTTTTATTTTATTTTGATATAGTCTAGACACCTCAGCTAGCAGTTTTTGCCTCATCTTTTTCTCCTCCTACTTGTGTTGACAGTTTCCCAGTCCAACAGCAGCATCAAGAAACAGAGGAGTCGGGGCATCTTCAGCACGTTCTTCTGCTGCTTCCGCAACTACAATGTGGAACCCCCCGCCACCAACAACAGCACCAGCTCCCTGCCTCCACCTGTCGAGGAGAATGGAACCCCTCCCAAGGTGAGTGACACACACGCCAATCAAAGTAACCTCACTAAGTAACTTTGTAAAGACAAGACCCATAAGTAGCAGCAGATGTTATCAAGAAGTATCTTGGAGAAACATAAATGACTATTGTTTTGACGCCCCTGTCGACACGTGTTGTAAAAGTGTGTGTATTTTCTCTTTTACTTTGTCCATCTGTTTTTGTTTTCTTCCAACCTCGTGTGACCCTCCCTCCTCTCCCTCCCTCTTTTTCTCTCTCGTGTTGTAGTGTGACCAGGTCGAGGTCATCCCTGTCCCTAGTGTATGTATCTATTTTTCTCATGTGTTTCCCTGTGCATGCCGTATGAGTGACTGGAGCCCTCAGACCCTCTGCGGAGGAGGATTGTTGGGGTTAAAGAATGAGTTTGCACCTGCGGTTCAGAATAATCCCTTGCATGAACGGTGTGCAGTATTGTTGCATTTTCCCCTCTCGACTAATGTATTAACCATGTTAATGTTAACCCCATAACATACCTGTAAATAATCGCGGAAAGATACGTGCCCGCTAAACTCCACCAAATTATTTTGCAGACTAATTCGGAGTGTGTCAAGCAAAATTCAAGGCCTTGAATCTGCTCTTAGTGAGGGACAGGCCTGAGCTCATTCATCTCATTAGTCAAAGAGGGAATTAGAGCTGAGCTTGTTATCATGGGAACCGTCAGTTAACAGTGTTTAGTGAACTCCTGGTTCACTTATCACTGCCTCTGTTGAGCCCTGGAAGGCTATTAACTCTGGAGGTTTTTATGTTGCACCCTGGACTGGTACAGGAAATCAGATTCATTAGTTTAAAGGTTATAGATCTGACCCATTACAACCCCATATGTGGTGTTTTGTGGTCTCAAGGAACCCTTCATTAGTTCTTTTAACCCGAGAGCACCACATTAGCCTTCCATTTTGAATCAAAGCCGCGAGCACAAAAGCCTGGACATATTGAGGTATATCTTTTCGCTGGCTGTCGCATGACAAACAATGTCAGTCGTGTCCTGTGTACTTCAGCTGTCTCAAATCATCAGAATTACTTCTCTTCTTTTTACCTCTATTGCACACATTTCTTTGCTTGCTGTGGGCCTCTAACAGTACCATCTGTGAGATTCCTGTGCAAGGCATAGCTGCCGTACAACCCCACTCACACACTACCCATCGGGACTTGATGCTGGGTCCCTCTGAGTCTTCTTATGGAGGGAATCAGCAAGTGTAGTCCGTGTTGTACTTGGAAAATGGAACTGTCTGCGTCCATGAACCTCTGCATGCCCCTCCATGCTATTAGAATGTGTGACTTGGTTTATTTAATCTCCTCAGATTAGACAGAAATCTGGGGGGATTAAAGACAGCTTTCCATTTTCTGGGTTAGTGTGTGCCATGGCTTGGGAACGTTGTGACTCGTGAAGGGGGATACCTGTTATCTCAGTCAAAAACCTAGGTCGTCAGGAGAAGCCTGTTGTGCTTCTGTGAGTCACTATTGACTCTGCTCCCTAATCCAGTTAGCCTCACACATTCATTAATGATACTAGTGCCATCCTTTCTCACTCTCTCACTCTGTATTTATATCTCTCTGTCTCTCTCCCATATTCTGTTCTCTCTCTCTCTCTCTCCTCAAGCCCCCAGCCAGATACCTCTTACCAGAGATGAACACATCCGACTATGGCAGGAAGTGTGTTGTGATCGATCTGGATGAAACGCTTGTCCACAGTTCATTCAAGGTATTATGAAGAAAGCCTGTTATGAACACTTCTATTTGGCTTTTCAGGTTCCTGCATTGTCCCGTTAAGTCTGCCTGAATTCATTAGTCATCCATGAGGACAACTGGTAGAAAGAACACAGTGAAACGTCATTTTCCTCCAGCAAATCTCCTTCATGTTTTTATTTATTAATATTACTGTCGGTCCTTACATGTATATTTGTGTTCTTTTAAGAAACAGTAACAGTGACCTTGGTTGGCCTTGTCATTATCCACAACTCTTTTGTTAATCCTGCCCCCTCCCCTTCTACTTAGTCTAGTTTCTCCAACTGCCTGTCGTCTGCCTCTCGTTCTACTCCTAGTCTTGTTTTCCACCGCGATTGAGTGAGGAGGAGAGGGCGGGGGGGATTTGTTTTGGTGGAAAAAGGGACAGGAGAAGATTTGCTTTCTTTCTTTAAACTGAGTTGGCGTGTTTCCTGTGGAGCCGGAGAGCTCTGGCCTCCTCTGCTGTGTCATTGTGGTACTTCACTCTCTTCCCAAGCCCTGATATACTGCTGTTTATCTCTCCCGTTTACAGCCCATAAGCAATGCTGACTTCATAGTCCCTGTGGAGATAGATGGCACAGTTCATCAGGTACGGTATGGATTCCGCACACGTCTTAGCAGAAGCCAGATAAAAGGATGTACTAGTCTCCTTATTGAACTTCTGAGCCTTCGTGAAGCAGCTTGTGTGCCTGCTGCCTGTGAGGGAGTCTGCAGGAGGAGAGAAGGGTTGTAACCCTGTTCAAGTAATCCAGGATAGGCTGTGTGTATCCTGGTTGGCCTATTCATGATTACTTGCACTGGGCAACAGCCACTTGACTGGGAAGATGAAGATGATGACGACAATGGGCTATTACAATCCTCTCTGTCAAGACCTGAAAGTCAAACATGGCACGGCCAAAGACTAATCATACATGGACACATTCACATTCAGAACTAATACAAACACAAGGCACAAACGGTGTCTACGGAATACACAGAATCTCTCGAGTTTCTCTGTGGCATGTAGCCAGCTTTGTGGCCACTCTGTGGTCCTGCAGGGGAGCATTTGCATGTCCCGTTCTAAGGCCGGTTCTTGTTCTGCAGGTGTACGTGCTGAAGAGACCTTTCGTGGACGAGTTCCTCCAGAGGATGGGCGAGCTGTTTGAATGCGTCCTGTTCACAGCCAGTCTGGCCAAGGTACGTCGAAGCTGGTGTCCGTCCCGCCATTTCCATCACACGGTAACAGTGTGGCTCCCTTCACGGGTCCCATAGTGGTGTGGTTGTCACGGTGTCAGGGCTGTCTGGGTCTGCATGTTCTTATCTCTGTCCTAATGTTGTTTGCCGTCCTTGTGTCTTCATGTGCATCACTGTCTGTCAGTGTTGACAAAGCCCCGGGTAAGTGTCTCAATGTGGCCAAGACGCCTGCTTTCAGTGTGCTCTGTGTCCCTATTGGGCGCTGTAGATCAGAGACCCCCCGCCCCTGTGTTTGTCGGGCTTTGAGCTGGGGTTGGTGTGTTAGACGGCAATGAGTGAGCTTAGATTTTTCTTTGCAACTGATTAGCTTTCCAGTAAAGCCTTCCTTGCTCTGCTCTAGAAAGGTCTTTTCAGGCAGAAGAAACCAGATTGCTGCTAGTTCAATGCTGAGTCTTATCAATTGTTTTTAGGGACGCTGTTGTCTGGTATGTGTCCCTGTCTAACAGTCTCTTTGATCTGCCCAGTATGCTGACCCAGTGGCAGACCTGCTGGACCAGTGGGGGGTGTTCCGGGCCCGGCTTTTCCGAGAATCCTGTGTGTTCCACCGAGGGAACTACGTGAAAGACCTCAGCCGGCTAGGCAGAGAGCTCAACAACGTCATCATCGTTGACAACTCCCCCGCCTCCTACATCTTCCACCCAGAGAACGCTGTGAGTGTCCTCCACTCTGGGCTCTGTCTGTCTCTCTCTCTCATTATGTCTCTGTGACTGGGAGTTGGCTTCACCAGAGCCTGGTGTCTCAGTTAACCTGTCAGGTTGATTGCAGCGACTAACTGGTGGGGCTGTGTCCTCTTCCTCAGGTCCCGGTCCAGTCTTGGTTTGACGACATGAACGACACCGAGCTACTGGACTTGCTGCCTTTCTTTGAGGGACTAAGCAAAGAGGAGGAGGTCTACGGAGTCCTGCAGAACCTGAGGGGCAGGTAGCAGGACTAGACGACCGGCACCAGCAGTGTGCTTCTCTCAGTATCTCTCTCCCTCTCTGGTCCTTTCACTCCACCACACCCTCTCAGGCTCTGGCAGAAGCACTTCTCCCTCGAAGCCCCTCCCCTTCCCCCCCATGCCTCTGCCCCCGAGGGTGTGCTCTGGAGCCTCACTGTGGAGCCCTGTCAGCTGCTCCCTTGTTCGGGCCTCCTGGTGGCTTCTCCTGACAGAATGCACTTCAGATGCTGGAAACATGACACAGTCTCAAGAAACGTGTACCGAGTGTTGTGGTCCGTTAACTTAGAGACTGGGAGGGCACATATTAAGAGAGGACTGAACTTTAGTCTTCGTTTGGAAACTAAGAAACTGTTTTACATTTGGTCAAGTGCTTGTTTTAAACCAAAAACCTATCCTTTATCTGGGGATTTTTATTTGTGATAAAAACAACAGAACAGTTCTCAATCAGTTTTTTTGACCTTGTTATTGTTGCTATGCAGGCAAGTTTTGGGAGGAGAAAGGACTGTGATTTTTTTTTTTTTTTTCTGACCGAATCAAGTGCCTTTTATGAATGTTTTTATGGGGAGATATTTTGTACATGGCGTATTTCAAGAGTACTTCAATCTTACTTCAAAGAAAGGATATGCTTTAAAGGAGAGACAGAGATGTCTTTTGGTAAAAGCTAGTTATTTTAGCTGTTTGTTTTGACATCGAAGGCTGGGTACAGATCTCCATTGTATTCTCTATCTTTTTCCAGTTTGCTCGTGCCATCATCTAGAAGTGATTTCATTTTCTCTTGCTGTCATTCATTAAACTTAGCATAGTGTTTGGTTAATTTTGAGAAGCAACGGACTATGTTTGCAATTGTGAAATTTAACCTACAGTGGCCCCATGTTAGTTTCTATGAGATATTTGGAAAACGATCTCTGAGTTTCTGATATTGTGCCATTAATATCCCTTATCAGTATATACATACATCATTTATTTCTCAGTTAAGCTAAAAGGTTCTGATATTTCATCAGTAAATTATATTTTTCTTTGGTAAAATCCAAAATTACCATTTAAGTAGACTAGACTGCAAATTGAGTCAGTCCATCTTTTTGTGTAAAGGATAAAGGATCCTGCTCACACATTTGGATCCTCGTTATTCATTTAAACAATTTAGTTTTTACCAGCATACAGTACCAGTCATTTCTATTTGCACACTAATTTTGAAAGCTGCAGTTATATTGGTCTATCCAATAGGAGGAGCTCTGAAACTCACCTTTGCAATACACAGTTGCAAATATATTTCTCTTGTTTCACATGAACTGGTCTTGTACAGTTAATGGGTAGAGTGCCATGTTTTATTACAAGGGTTTCTCCTGGAGAAACCTGTCTCTGCAGAGCATCTAGTATAGGAATGGTCAAGGTTGAAACCACACTGTGCTGTTTCTGATTTCTGACATTCAACAGTGGTCCAGTCCAGTCCGTAGAGATGGCGTGTGGATGCAGTCTTCACACGCTGTCTTAACAGTTCCTCACCTCAGTGCCTAAGTCCAGAGGAGCCGTATACTCTTAGTGCTGTAGTAACCATGGCAATAACCTTTCGGGAGCTTCTATCCTGGGTGATTGTTTTAGGAGTGGGAATCAAGCACTTGACGGCTAGCCATACAGGTTTGGTTGTAACACATTTGGGCACTGTAAAAGGACCACACAGCACCTCATCATGGCATTGATGCCTTACTGCCTGCTCAGGCATAAAGCAATTCTCATTCACAGATTCCAAGGTTGCTACTGTATGTCAAGAGTATTGTTGGTAACACTTGACTCCAAGTATCTTCATGTGAAGTGCAATAAAGCCTCATGTGTAGAACCTTTTAGATGCATTAGTGTCCAAAGGTCCTGTATGAGACTTTGTCATCCTTCATAGGAGATCCCAGTCATTTTTACACTAATATTACTGCTCCTATGGGTATATCATAACCTGTTGTTGTTGGCGTAAGCATTTGATAATGTTTATGAATTGCTGATGAGGGTGTTGGTTTTAATGCAATGTCTTTCATAGGAAGTGTACTGGTCTCTATCGGACTGACTTTCTCCTTAACTATCGTTCGTGTCATTGTGATATTTTTCTAGTTACCTTTGTCAGTATTTGGTTTGGAAAAATTGCATATTATTACCCATTATATCCAGCTGCTGTTGTTCTCCCCAAACCCCCTGCCCTCTCCTTTCAGCTCGGTAACATCCCTTTCACAACTTTTGGTTGGGTTGCTCCTTAGGGTCTCCACCTCCACGACAGGGCGCTGTGTTCTCGTATCCTGGTTGATATACTCACTCTGACACTTGTTCACTCACGCCCACTTAAGCACATCACTCTTTTGTTTTGAATACAGAAGTTGTCCAACACTGATTTCAAAGTCACCTACATCACATTTTAATCTCCCTGCCAATCCCCCCCCCCCCCGGTCACCATTTCTTATTACAACATTTCTCGGTTTACCTGTGAGTGTATGTTTGCCCCCAACTTCCTGAATTAGCTGTCTTTTCAATTGTAATAAAAAGGCGTATTGAAAATATTCTTTAATGCATGTCTTGTGAACTTAATTTCCAGTTTTGTGCTATACGTGTGTCATTATATTGTATGTTAATTTAAACCAAAGGATTATCATAGAAGACTTGAGGGACAGTGTGAGCTCCCAGACGGCTTCCTGTTTCTGTTCACGAGTCCCTTAAGGCCACGGGGAGGGATGTTACTGTGCCCTGTTTGCAGTATATTTTTTATTCATAATTTACAACATACTTCCTTCCAAACCTATCACAATAAAGCACCTTTTTATGAAATCTAGTTCTGTTTGTACTGCGTGCCTCAGTGTTACTTCTGACTACAATTACTTCAGCAATTGTATTGGTTTCTGACTAAAATAACTTCACTGGAGTTAAAAGGAGACTGATTGGATGGAACACTTGTCAGCTCTAGTGGGGACAATATAGACTGTAAAAATGTACAGTTTAGTAGTGAAACCAGACATCAGATGGTATTTGTAGCAATCAGGACCTGAACTGAAACCTTAGTTTGAAGAACCAACTGAGTTATTAGCCCCAGCAGGGACTAACAAACACATCTTCCTCTGTCATTGCAGATCTCAGACTAGAATCCTCAACTTCTTTTTAGACATTATAATACGCTGTAATGACCCAAAATGGTCTGTACTGTGATGGCTTAGTGAATGATCGGACAGATCTATATATCTGAAGTAAAAGACACAGTCAGCTGTTTGTGTGCTCTGTTTATCAGATTGTGGATTCCAGAAAGTATAGCCGTGGCCAAAAGTGTTGGGGTGAAATGTTGTGTTTGCAAAGCTTGCTGGGCTTTAAAATGACTGCTAACATAATTTCAGTTAGTCATATCAGCACAGGGGAAAGTGTGAACTAGTTTTAGCCAGGTGAAATCACTATCATTCTGATTGGATTTTAAGAGCAGATTGGCTGCTGTAAAAGAGGGGACTATTTGCATATATTAAAAATGTTCACCCCAAAAAAGCAAACATGAAATGTGCCTTATTGTATTCCAGTATTCTATAGAAACATGTGAAAACATTTTCCTCAAATACTGAACCAGCAAACTTTGCAAAACACAACATTTGTCATTGCCAAAACTTATGGCCACGACCGTATACAGTCTTGGGTAAAGTAAATGATCAATGTCAATCCTGATTGAGGACATACAATCTGAAGTTATGCTTATTGAAGTGATTGTGAAATTTATAAAACAAGGATTTGAATAAAAAGCACTTAAATAAACAGTATAAAATTCCTCAAGGAAATTCTGGACATCTGTCAGTTAAAACAATTATAATATATTGAAACCGCAACATTATGACTAACCATTTGAGCATTGTTCATAAACATTTGATCAAGTACTCTTAATACATACATGCATATTATTTTTCCTGATCTCAATTGAAATACAAAAACAGTGGCCCAAGAAAAAAGTTTAAAAAAAATACGTAGTGTTTAAAAATTAGTATAGATTCTAAGTTAATATTTGAAGAGCTAAAAAATAAAAGTCAATAAAAATGCCAAAGCCACTAAAGTTTCATCTGTAGTCCTGAGTGATAGTAGAGAGGTAGAAGAATGTCTTGGGCACACCGTGGAGATGAGGCCATTTACAAGCCAGCAACTTAGTTAGCGTCCATGACCATCACATGCACAAAGAGTCCAGCAGAGGATAGGACGTCTCCATTCTTGTTCAGCAGAGGCACTTGTCTGTATCCTGTTGGCACAGACATGCCTTGGTCAGTCAACTATGCAGGGACCGCAGCGAAGAGCTAACAAGGCTTTAAATCAGTTTCTGTCTATCATTGAGAACAATGCTCTTCTATCATTACAGAGGATAAAAAGTGTCCTTGTGTTACTACTCTTAAACAAACATCAGAGTTAAAGTCGTAACTATTTCCTACATGTGGCGGACACTTCGTGCATACGTATGTGTTTTTCCAGGTGTTGCCGCTCCCTGCACAAGTGTATGTCTGTCAAGCTAGTAAGATTAATAAACCTGTCTTGTTTTAAAAACATTTTAATTAGGAAACGCACGAAAGCTTACTCACCCAACTGTAAACTGGTCAATGGCAGGGTGTACTGCGCAACAAAATCATTGTACGATTTGGAGTCATAGTCCTCAATAACAAAGCGCACCATCGCAAGCTCTGGCACGTGCACATTAAATTTGAAGTTCTCATTCCATTGTGGGTTAAAACCTAAGGAAATATAAATGTTTACACACATACACACACACCATTCTATAAAAATGTAGAGGATGGTGCGTGTGGGTTTGCATGCGCGAGTTGGGTGTCAGGATGAAGAGTACCGTTGTTGTCAATGTGCTTGGTTTCTTTCTGTGCCACGTCAGCTGGGACGCCGTACACCTCCACCCTGACTAGAGGGTCCACGATGGAAGTCTTTTTCTGGTTTATTTTGGGAAGTTGCTGGGCAGAGATGACCTGTTAACAAAATAGTGTGGCTGTTGCATTTACCAAGTACATGTCACATCATTGCAATACTAAAAGTGCACCTACAAACTGTACATTTGTCTCCCAAATGCTCATTTACAAAAATAATTGTAATTTAAAAAAAACATCCGTTGGGTAGTTGATTAATATGAATGCATGTCGCACCATGATGTGGAGGGTTTTGTGTTGCAGCCACTCTCCTTTGGTTAGAGTGAGGGGGTTGAACATGGAAGCCTGGTCTCTCAGGAACGACGGCTTCAGAATGTACCCACTCTTACCATTGGTCTGGAATTTCCCTTGGTTCACATTCATATCTTTATCAGGGGTCTGGAAGTTGAGGGCCACTGTAAATAAGGGAGAATGAGATGTTGAGAAAGATAATGGGACAGATAAAATCACTGATAGAAGGTTCAAACTTTCTCTTCTCCCTCCCTTATTGTAGTGCAATTTAAGATGCTTTAAATGTTTAGTTGTTATGTGATCTTGACATAACATCATTCTGTTATTCATTCAGTGTTCATTTGGATTAGATGCGTTTTATCTACCAATCTGGCAGCCTGCATTCCACAATGGAACAGGGTTGTAGTTAGAGGAGTCTGTCCTGGACCCTGCTGGGTAGATACGGCTTAGCTTATCCACATTGTGACGGACGTAGTTATTCGCTAAGGAGGAAAGAGACACATACAGACATCAGGAGAACCTAAACCACAAGCAAAAGTAGTCTGCCCCCTGCTGTTGCAACATCCTTTAGCCAGTCTCGCTTATGTGAATGTGAAAGTTGCTGACAAAGTTTGTATGCAGAGGAAGATAAGCTCCTGTTTATGGCATTATGACCTTTGTGAGGTTTTCCTAACCTGACTCCTCTGCAAGTCTCACAGCTATCCCCTCCTTGAAAGAGGCCATCTCGTAGAACCCTTGGTGAGCTTTAGAATCTTCAAAGCTCTGGAAGTGCACACTCTTGCAGTAGACCACCATGTTCGACAGCTCATTTGCTAGCTTTATCTTTTTTCCCTTCTGCAACAAAATGATAGCATGTTTTAGGCCAACCGTTAATCAATGGCATTGCGCCCTGTTCATTAGTTTTAACATGCTGTAAAAATGAGCACCAAAGTATTATCCAATGAAATGCTATTTTCCAAATGTCTCACAGGTTAGTCTCTGGTAGCGTGTTCCTCTACCTACCTTGCTTTTCTTCTTCTCTCCCTTATTCTCTTCATCATCTTCATCGTCCTCTTCTTCTGTCAGAAGGTCTGTCTTTACCTCTAATGGTGCCCCTTGGGTAAAGCAGGCCTCAAGTTTATTTAGCCGTTTTCCTTTGATCAAGATCTTTCCTTTCAGTTCCTTAAAACACACAGAAAGTAGGGTGGAAAGGAATGTCAAATCACACACTGATCTCCCCCAGAAAAGGAAGTTGGAAGAGGAACTCAGCCATTGCAACCGAAAGCATACTGGGTCATTCATGATATCACACGTGTATCCCTCCTTCCCCATCTCCCATCCCACACATACAAACACACCTCTGGGGAGGGGAAGTGAGTAGGCATCTTGTCTCCCAGGGGCTTGGTAATCAAGGCACTGCCCAGGATGGAGCTCAAGTGATGAGCCATGATCTTCTGCTGTTCAACACTACAGTGGTTTTCCAGGGACAGGATGACAGGGTACTGAGAGGTCTGTGGATCGAAAGATCACAGTTCGGATAGGTCTGATATTCTGGACTCAAACAGCGTATCACATCTGCCAGATATTCACTGATGAGAGGAGTGCCTCCCCTTCTGTGGGTTTAGAGGACGAGGACTTGGGTTTAACTGGGGTTTCCAGTCAGACAGACGCACCTTGAAGGCGTACTCCTTAATTGCTTTGATGGTGTCTTTGAAGAGGATCTTGGAGGTGAGAGTGTAGCCATGGTAGATGACAGGCTCTCCATCAGAGCCATCCCAGCAGTCTAGCTCCACACAGCGGCAGCCCTTGATGAGGGCCCTGCAAATGTCAGAAATCCTTCAGTAACAGATTGAAACCCATGCTGAAATACTATCAGAAATCTTTTCAAATGCTTGATTGATCTTGTCTGGCATTAAAGTACCAATAATAGTGTCACTTATCCAAACCCCACCCAACTGACACTCTAAGGAAATTCTCCAATTATTAAACATGGTTTAAGAGGCCAACCCTGACCTGATATAGGCCTCTGTGCTGCTGGGGCCTTTAAGCTGGTCCTCCATCAGGTAAGTGTTGTGGGATGAAGAAATGAAGTAGTGGTTAAAGGGCTGAGTCATATCCTGGTACACCTCCTTGTGAGCAGGCTTGAGGATCATTCCCTCTGTGCGGTGCAGGTACATCAGGAAGCCATCTTTGGTCATCATCTGCTTTTTTTTGGCTGCAGACATCCAAGACAACAATGGTGGTAAGTTACGGTATGCACATTTCAACTTTGCAGCCATTAATAACAAACACGGTCAACAGGCCTCTGTCACTCTTACGCTTACCGTTTTCATCCAACTCATACTTCTCAATGAGTTTCTGTGCATTCGTGAGTGACACTTCTTCCCTCTGTTCCTTAAGCAGGAACTCCAGAAGGTTTTCAGCATTCATAAAGCCAGAGGTTTTGGCGTATTCCCCGTAGATCACATCTATCTCTTCCCGATGGGTCATAAATTTGTAGAATTGTGTAATCTCCTCCCCCTCAAGATGGCCAGTTTTGGATGTGTCACATTTCTAAAGAGTATATTTGTTAAAATATACATTTAATAGTTACAGATTATTTTGAATATTACATGTTCTAGAGCGTCTGCTAAATGACTAAATGTAAAGTGACAAAATGTACGAGCGTTATACCACCCAATCATAGTACAGTGTAATTTATAATACATCACCTGGAAGATTGTCCCTGCATAGCGGTCATCCACCTCTATGTTGATATGGTGCAGGAAGTCCTTTAGCTCTTTCAGGTTCAGCTTGTTGTCAAGATTCTTGTCTGCTTTTCTCATAGAATTGAAGATCCAACTGAAGCACTTAGTTAAAGAACAACTGAACAGATAATATGGACACTAACCATACATTTATCTCATGATGTTATGTACAGTGCAGTTACCCAAGACTCCTAAAAGCTTATACTATACTGTCGTAAGAGTAAATGGATACTGCTCAGAATTCTGCTGGCTACTGAGGTTGCCTATGTTGTTGATGAGCTTCTCCAGACTGGTGACCCACTGCTTGGCCTCCTCCTCTGAGCTGGCCATCAGGTCCAGGTTCTTACGATTACTTTTAAAGATGATGGAGAAGCAGCGTTTATCAACCTTATCCTCGGTGTACTTCATGAAACCTTCCGACTGGCGGCCAGCTCGCACTGCCATGATGTCATCCATGGAAACTGGGGATGGGAGGAGACAGACAGCAATAAATGTTGACTGAACATATTCTACATCAGGGCTGGCCAAACCTACTCCACCAAATCTATTCTCCAGTAGATTTTCACTGTAACCCCAGTTGTTGATGATGATTAATCTCGTCAACCAGCCAATTCTTAGAGTCTAGTGTGCTGGATAAGCATTGAAATGAAAACCTACAGGACAATAGCTCTCCAGGAACTAGGTTTAACAGACCAGCTCTACATAGAAAACGATTGAGAAAAAATTAGGACAGGGGCTGTGAGATAAGAAACAGGAAACCTGAACACTCAAGTTAAGAGGGTTTCCTTTCCTTAGTATCTATTTCCCAGGAATCTGTAAAACGGTCACACCATGGGGTGTTTCCGCACGCGTTTGTGTGAAGTGTATTGTGCTTTTGTGTCAAATTACACAATAGATCAAATAATATGACCTACTATCCAGTGTTTAAACACTTATCAAACTAAACATTTTAGACTCAGAATTTTAACTGAATGTTAACAACTATAACCTAAAATACCTATCCACACAAATTGCCAACACCTTCTGACTCACAATGAACTTTGACTAAGTGCCATTAACCCACTTTACCACAGTCATATTAAACTATGGTTGGCAACAAATTAAATATTAAATACCATGAAATGATTAAGGTGAGGAAAAGACTAAACCACCTTTTAGTATTAAATACAGATGTCACTGAGGGTTGCCCTAACCAATAGGATTATTATTATTTATTTTTTTAAATAATGCCACAATAAAGATTTTGGCCGCTCCCAGTCTCACCATTCCCATGTTGGTGACAGAACAATGCCTGTGGGCTCTGGAGCCATTGTTCTGTACAAGGCTTGGTTCCTCCTCCAACTCATCTGATACCTCTACTGTTACTATAATCCACTAGCAATGTGTTTGCTACTAAACACATTTTTCTAAGAAAAACACTAACAACATAAAAATTACTGCAGAGGATATTTATACACACACACACACACACACACACCTATTTAAACAGAATAACAAGTATATGTACGGAAAACGCTACGTGTTTTATGGCAAAACTGTTCCCTGCCACCACAAACCCAGAAAGAGACGGGAGGAATGGAGGTTGAACAGAGGGTCCACTCACACACAACACATGGGTTGGAAGTGCTGCAGCACTTACATGTCTGGTTTGACTTAAAGGTCTTTTTGGATTCGTGCCACATAGTCATGCAATCCTCCTGTAGCTTGAAGAAGCGGGTCTTCTTCCAGGAGGGGGACCGCACTTTCAGAAGGTCTCCTCCTACAAGTAGGAACTGGAGGTCGGGATCTCCTTCCAACCCTGTGGAGACAAAACAAGTCAAAACAGTACAAGACTTGGTTAGTTCCCTGAAGGTAATTCCAAAGTGAACATTCCAAAGTGAAAATAGAAGTTTCACTTGAAACATGTTTTGTGGAATTCTCACAAAGCCCTGCTCATCTCAATATGTTTTTGTTATTTTACGCGGAAGGAAGCGATTGCTCCCCATCTACCCAATTTACTTGAAAACTAATGTGGCAGAAAACAGCTTTTTTCATAGCTGTTACTGTGCGCTAGACTAGAGTTCTTCTGACATCAAGTCAACAACACTGAACGAAGACACACCTGTAATTGTTAAGTTTTGTTTACATCCCAGGTTGTATATACTGTACCTAAAAGCTTCACATTTACATGTGTTGTCTTCTTGATTCTTTTATTATGGAGTGATTCCTCGGATCCCGAGCGCTTTGGTTGTCTTTGTAAGCAATGCATGACTTAATTCCACGATATAAAACAACTTCTGAGAGGTCTCGATCGACGTACGCTTGGAGTCTCTTAATCTGGGCGTGTACTAGCCTACTCAAAGTTCACAATTCTTTTTACACTGCTTGCCATAAGGCAAAGCCTGACCTCGGTTCAACCGATAAGAAAACATCTGTTTGCCCGTCCAATACCAGCCTTAATTCACTTCTCGTTTTAAAATGAAAGAGCACCCCAAAGGGATACGGAGTATCCCTTTGAGGTGAGACAAAATATGACGACGTTTACTTTGCACCCATCTTATCTGTGTCTCCCAGGTAAATACTAGCCGTCTTCGCGAGGTTGTTAAAATCGCAGGCTACAGCACTGACGAATCATCAGGTGAGTCTAGGTTGCTAGAAAGCAAACATTCCTGCCACGCAACCAATCTTGCACTACCAGTATTTTTAGGGCCTACTATTGCAGGTTAATTTGCTTACTTCTATTGTATTACGCTATTTGAGGATACACATATAGGATAACACATATAATGACATTATGTTTAATGTAACATGTTATTGATACCTGAAAAAGTAGGCTATAATGAGTAGCCTATACATGGTAACCTAGTCCGACAGAATAGTTGGGCAACTGCCCCCTCTTGCGGTGTTATGGATAATGGTTAGATAGTGACATGGACAATCATTTAAATGCAGCTATAGTACTCCAGATTAAGTTGCAGCCCACGTACATGGACATAGTGACAGACAAATCCATTGTCACACTATCCAAAGGGTCAACACAGGTAACCCATAAGACTGAGTTGTAGCCTATCACAGTAAAACCGTTCCAATGAATGAGGTCAGTTAAGTTCTACACTGATGTTGATGCTGGGCCCAAGATCAGTCAAATTAACATATATTCCGTCTTTCACAAAACATGTTCTTTTTTCTTGAAGGCCTTCTATTTATTGGGTTGCAGCTATGGAAACTTGGATTAAAAAGAATGCAGAGGAGCCACACCTTATAGGCGTCAATGGAATGAAACCAACACCTTAAGGTGTTGGTTTAGTAATTTAAATGGTAGCCTAATAGTTTACAAATAACAAAGTAACAGGCATCTTAGATTTATTTAGCCTAACTCATGTAAAATAGCGAAAGAGAAGCTATGGGATAGCTACCCATGAATGCCAACATGTATGTATAGGCCTATAGCCTACTGTTGTTTTATCAACAAGTATATACCCGGGATTTCTGCTCATGTTGTGGATTCTTAGACACATTGTGAGATTTCACGTGTAAAAAGAAAATGATGACATTGATAACACCGGAGACATTGATGCAATTGAATAAAGAGTAAGAAACAAATTATATTTACCATGTTTACAGCCACTTCCATTGGATTCCATTCTGTAGAAATGTCTCGTTTTCACGCTATTCACTGTCAAATAACTCTTGGATAAATGTCCCTTTTCACGCTGAAAGGTCACAACACGCACAAAGGCGTCATAGCAATTGCAAATGTTTGAAATCAACAGCGTACTTAAATGTCCTATGAAATGCGAAACGCAGTTCAGGACTTGTTACACCCAAACAAGTGCTGCCTCTTTTAGGGCAAAATCGTTTAAGCTCAGCAGCCACTCCTCTATGCTTCAACACCGGTTTGACAAGCCTATGAGTTGTTGATGTGATGTCACAGGTTAAACTTGTCTTAGGCTACTTGACCGTGTCAAACTGCTTCCTCACTTAATTTTATTTTGAACAAACACCCCTACCTGAAAAAAATTAATGAGCCATATATTTTCTTTCAAATATGTTTTTCATTAGTGCAATACAATTTGACCCACGAGCCAGAATTGGGTAAGTAATAAAGCAGTACAAGATGGCTAGTTGGTAATTGGCAATGGTCAACAGCTCTATCATCCTACTTTGAATTAAAGAGGGATAACACAGAGCACCATTACTTTTTGGATGAAGAAATAAATCTCTTCGAATCTTGACAGAATCCAGGCATAGATTTAAAAAAGATCTCATCTCATTTCAGAAGACCCTTTGAGGTTCTCACAGAAAAATGGGTTAGGGTTACAACAGGAAGTCTTTGATTTCCGTCTCTCTTTTTTTATTACCATGTGTACTGTACAGTAGTTTAAATCAGGAACATATAACAGGCCGGTCTCTGGGGTAATGGTAACCCTCAGCAGTTTCCTTTTAGGTCTGGCTTAACTCCAGCGCAGAGTCAGCAGAGGGATGAGTGACCTTGAATACAGCATCAGTTAGTGCTTCCGGGAAGTGCTTTTGTTCTCCAAATCCATCATATTGCAGGTCCAGAGAAAGGGAAGAAGCAGGGAAACGGTGGTGTATTTTTGGGGTTTAGTTGTAATAGCAGTGATTAATTATTTATTAAGCACAATTAAAAACCCAGGAGTTGAATCTAATCAAAATAACACATCATCGTTTTAGTATTGCACCTCCAAGTTTTCCATGGCAGACAAGAAACAGCATGACTAGAAACATTACGTATGTATAATGTCATAAATACCATCTGCAGTTGTGCAAGTTTCAACATCAGTACTGCATTATGCACCTTACCTGTTTAACACCTTACTTGTCTGAAAACGCTGGAATCTAAATCTCCTTCAGAGTCACTCTCATTTGAAATACTGCAAAGGGAGGAGAGCCTTCCCTTTCAATGAAAACACTCTTATTTTTGGTGATCATGTTGGTATGAATATCGTTTTTAGATGGCCTACACTACATATTTGTCATGCAATATGTTGTACCATTAGTCAAAAGTACAATAAGTGTCCAGACCTTTTCAAAGAAAAAGAAGAGATGACTCAAATTATTCAGTAGTTAATAACATGACTGGCGCTGAAAATACATGCTAGAAGAAACACATATTGGATCATTGAACATTAGTTTGATTCCAAAACAACTATTCCCTACAGACATTTTTTGACATGTCTTTACAAAGACAAGAAAATGGGACAGTTATTTCCATATTGAAACAAGTCCTTTAAAATAAATTCAAGAACATCACAAGAATGGATTTTGAAGTTAATAAATATCGAAGTTTAAGCCTGGAATTCAACTTTAATCAAATTAAAAACAGCTTTTGTCCAATATCTAAGCAACAGGTCTGGACGTCTCATTCACAAAGAGGACTTTCAGGCATTTTGGCACCTCTGAAAGATCAAACTAGGCACATTCAAATGGCATCGTACATGCAAGACACTTGATTTTGTGTGTCTTCCATTCTTAACACAAGGCTTCAAGTGCACTGACTGCCACACACAAGATGGCGAAAGTTGAAGTCCTACTGCTGTTACATACGCATATGCGCGAGGCGCCCGTCAAGTGTTGACAGAAGCAGCAGGAACTGTCAAAGCGAACTAGCTAGCTAGCAAGCTAACGACCGCGAACCCGAATGGAGAGATTATAACGCAATTTGTCAAGAAAAACAACCAACATTGTTTAAGATAACACTGCTTACAGTGTAAATCTACAACGAAGCAATGGCAGAGGACCAAAGTACTCAACCATGGTCCATCAATAAGGATGACTATGTTCTCAATGAGGTGATAGGTGAGTACACCGTACAGTAGCTAGCTAGAGCTAGCTAGCTAACCATCTGAATCTCTTCCTATGCTTCTCTCTGTCTCAACCCAATTGCCAGCTGGCTAGCTAGCTAGTTAGCTAATTTGTAGCAGCTTCAGCAGGCCATTAGTAACTATCTCGCTGACATTGTATAAAGTAACATGGAACGGGCATCACTATTTTCATAGACTCGTCTTTAATGGTCTATGGATGGCAGTAATGTAAATTAATTTGCGCGTTTGCTTCCTTTCGATGTTTAGAAAAACACTAACAATTTGCTGACTAGCTAGCTACCAGTAGCTAGCAATAACCATCTACACGAGCTAACAGAGCACGCAGGCTGAAGGGTGAAGTGCCGAAATGGGTGGTGCTCTTTTGCTGGAGGCATGATATGGCTTAGTGAGTCATGCATGCTTTCAGTCCGGATTAGCTTGTTTTAAGTGATTATCAAAAGGTCACAATATGTGTTTGGACATTATTGCATTTGGGAACCAAGATCTGTGCTATACAGCTAACGTTAGCTAATTAACGTGTCCCTCATGAGGAATGACAGCAAAAGTAATAACCATCGTTTTAAAAGTACACGGACCTTTATGAGTTAAGAGTCACTTGGGCTGTGTTAAAAGTTATTGTTCTGCGTGAGTTCCTACCCCTAACACCTTCCCTCCTCCCTTTGTGATCCTAGGGAGTGGTGCCACAGCTGTGGTGCAGGCAGCCTACTGTGAGCCAAGAAAGGAGAGAGTGGCCATCAAGCGCATCAACCTGGAGAAATGTCAGACCAGCATGGATGAGCTCCTGGTAAAATACTGCAGAAATCTAATCAACATTGAAGGGGGCACACAAGTCCAGACTCCTTTTAGATTTCAGCAACTTGTCTACCAGTACAAACCATGTCTCGTCTAGCCTAACTGTAAAGGACAGCATAGGTGAGACTGCAGTAGAAGATCTATCAGTTTAATCAGACTTGGTCAGTCCAACAGCTGGACACTAACACCATAGTGCTGTTCAGCCCTTATGTAACTGGCCCTGGATGCACCCAGCATTGTTGCTTCAATTAATGCTCTTTTGGTTCTGGAATAGTGGTGACATAACCCAGGTCTCTCCTTCTCACCCTTCAGCACAAGGGCAGAGCTGAATTAAGTTAGCTCAGCCCAAACAGGATGACTAGGAAGATTGTTTAAATGTGTGGTTAAAAGGCCATGGGACTGACCATTATTTGTTGTGAATTTGTCAAGACTTTCATTATTCCATGCTATGCATTCTTCCTCTTATTAGCCTTTTCTGTGATCCCAACTCTTTTACTCCCTGCAGAAAGAGATTCAAGCTATGAGTCAGTGCCATCACCCGAACATTGTTTCCTACTACACCTCCTTTGTAGTGAAGGATGAGCTATGGTTGGTCATGAAGCTGCTAAGTGGTGGTAAGTACTGATACCTAGGTTATGTCTGCTCCAAGTCCAAAGCTTGCCTTTGTGGATGGAGAATCTAGTGGAACAAACTACATATACATACCATCCACAAAGATGTGTGTATATATATATATATATATTTGGCCTTACTCTGTGTTTACATGTAGTCATTTAGCAGACGCTCTTACGATTTCCCCTACGATTGTTTGGAGGGTCAGCCCGCCCCCCCCAAAACGACCTCCTGCCCCCCTAAAAATATGACAAAATATATATACAGCTATACATATATATATATTATCTGAGGCGCCAGATAAAGCTGTTTTCCACACACTTTCGTTTCTTGCTTGTCGCCTCCAAAGTTGCGACAAAACGTTTGTGCAACGTTGCAATGCAAGCTAGTGTCGTTTTGACTGGCAACGTACTGGCATTGCTCGTCTACAAACGCCCTAATAAACGCAGAGAATAGTCTGTTGCTCAGCAGCCTGCTCGTGCTGCCAGGTATCTCACACTGCCTTGCGAGGCCTGTCACGTGACCTCCAATGAAAATGAATTGGAGGCAACATTCTGGGCCGCCGCCCCCTGAAAAGAATCCTAGGGGAAACACTGCATGTAGCTAGCAGATGTGGTAAATTAAGATAGGTGGTTCAGATTTGGTTTGAGGCTGATCCAGTCGTCATGTGATTACCATACAAGAGAGGCGCATAAGAGTCAAATGAAATTTGAGCCTAGTGACCAGTCTGGTGTACCTAGCTTGTCCTAGGCCATATGCTAGAATGCTGGTAGCAGTGATGAAGAATTTGCTGAATTTTCTCTCATCTTGGCTTGAAGACTGCCTCTCCATGGCATGCATTGCCCAGGAAAGAGAGAATGCATATTTTCCTAGTCTGTTACCTTCTCCAGCTAACAACTCCTTACATTGCCTATTACTCGCTTTTTTTAAATTATTGTTTGCTTTTCTTCCACAAGCACACACACAATACATGATTAAAAGCTTCCCATGAATTTGGTCCCTCTTTGTTCCGACTCAGGCTCGGTGTTGGACATCATCAAGCATATCATCTCCCGTGGGGAACACAAGAATGGGGTGCTAGATGAGTCCAGCATTGCCACCATTCTGAGAGAGGTACTGGAGGGCCTGGAGTACCTTCACAAGAACGGACAGATTCACAGGTGGGGCTGGGGAGAAAGGGAGCACAAGTTGGGTTGTCATATTATATGTAAGACTCTTAACTCTTTATATATATTTTTGGGGGGGTAAAATAATTGGGGGGTTAAAAAAAAATTTTGTTGTTGAAAATAGGCAAAACAATATATTAAGGAATCCACTACAGTTCATATTATTGTTAAGTGTTTTGTACCGGTAGGGCTAGCATCAACTTGGCTTTTTAATCAGATTGCATTTTGAAATGGCATTTCAAATTCAGATGGATTATCCCAGTCCGTACTTTCTGTCCATATTCTCTCAGATGAGGCGTTGTGGTTGCCTGCTTACTTGAGTACACAAGACAGTTAAAGTAAAAGAAAGATTCCCTTTCATTTAACTCAATCAAGTTGCCATTCATGGTTAACTTTACTACAGTTTTAACATTGCTCCAGTTTGAACTCCTGGCTTGAACGTTGTCCTTGTATCTTTAATATTTCATACTTGGTGGTGCATTATTGAAGAGGCTGGTTTTACATAACATATCCTCCTCAGGAATACACTACAGGAGTAAAACAGGTTTTTCTGGCAGTGCTGTGGTGTTACCAGTATGACTTATTGTGTTTATGATATAATACACTATTCCTGTAGCGTTTTTTTAACTACGACCACAATTCAAACATGGTTGTACCTGTTAGATATGGGTGAACATGTGTTAAGTGTGCTATATAAAGGGGCTTGTACTGTAGTCTTGATGATCCTTTTGGAATGGACTTAAAGTGGAGTGTCCTAGTCGCTCAGTGGTACAGTACATCAAAGCAGGTCAGAGTTGCTGCAGATTGAGATCAGATGCCTGGTTAACTTGATTACGTCCATGTGAGCAGAGTGAAGGGCGTTCAGAGATCAGCTCATGCTTGTGGCGGAGCTCTGCTGGAGAGATAATCCACACTCCCACTTCAGCCGTGGTTCGTCAGTGTATGCAAACAAGAGGAGGTTTAGGAGGAGATCCAGTCCCCGAGAGGGTTAGATTTAACAGGCTAGATCCATGGTCCGAAAGGAGCTATTCATTTGTATACAAGTTGGACCAGTTGGGGGAAAGGAACTTTTGTTCGCTTGTTTAGTTTGTTTGTTGAAGGTTTGTGTGATATTGTTTGTGCATTCTTTATTTGTCTAAGCTTTGTGTGATATTGTCGGTGCACCCTTCATTTGTTGTGTGATTTGATTGTCAGGCTTACATTTTTTTTTTTCATCTATATATTTGATCTGTGCTCAGGGATCTGAAGGCAGGAAACATTCTGCTTGGAGACGATGGGTCGGTGCAAATTGCAGGTATGGTCACAACCAATCCCCTGTCTCTTTACTCTCCACAACATTTCCATTGATTCTCTTCTAATATCATTTGCAACATCTACTGACGCGCTTCAGGTTAATGTTGTTTGTTTTCGGTCTCCATCCCCTTTTTCCTCCGCCTCTGCAGATTTTGGTGTGAGTGCCTTTCTAGCAGCCGGAGGTGACATGACCAGGAACAAGGTGCGGAAGACGTTTGTTGGAACTCCTTGCTGGATGGCCCCGGAGGTGATGGAGCAGGTTGGTGCCTCCCCAGAATCCTCTCTGATCTGTCTGTTTTCACTTCAGTGATTTGTTTTCCTCACATGACGAATATACACTATCCACAGGTCAGGGGTTATGACTACAAAGCAGATATCTGGAGCTTCGGGATAACCGCCATCGAACTGGCCACAGGAGCCGCGCCTTATCATAAATACCCACCCATGAAGGTAACCATTGTAACTTGAATATTAGGTGGAAATAAAATTGACACATACCCACTTTGGACAATTTGGAATTGTTTTGATTGAATAATTCAATAAAGTTTTGTTCCTATGGAAACATAAATGTAAGTGTTGGTGTTCTTGTGATCTTACACCCATGTGACTGTGTTCAGGTGTTGATGCTGACCCTGCAGAATGACCCCCCCTCTCTGGAGACGGGCATCACAGACAAGGAGATGGTGAAGAAGTACGGCAAGTCCTTCAGAAAGATGATCTCTCTGTGTTTACAGAAGGACCCGGAGAAAAGGTGACCATCCACACACACCACCCACTAACCTTGGTCAGCGCTCATATGTTCATGTTTACCTGGTAAACTGAACCTCTTGAGCATGTGCTCCGGGGCATAAGGGCTAAACAGTGCTGTGTGTCTCATGCTGTCCTTCAGGCCAACAGCTGCTGAACTTCTGAAGCACAAGTTTTTCACTAAAGCAAAGGTAATGTTGGTAACACCGAGGACCCTTGATGACGTCAAACATTTTGTCTCCTTTCGGCTTTCATAACGTTTTCTCTCTGTCCCGTGCAGAGTAATGAGTACTTGGAGGAGAAGCTGCTTCAGAAGGGGCCAACGATAACCGACCGATCGAAAAAGGTTCAAGAACCTATTAGGATACTCAGTTTACAGTTTACTCAGTTTCATTACTTTTTACCAATGGCTGATTAAAATACACCATGAAATCATACTTTTCGATTAGTCGTTCAGTATATTTGTATTCATATAGTGTGTGTGTGTGTGTGTATAAACCAATGGGGTCATGTCTGTAGGTGCGTAGGGTCCCTGGCTCAAGTGGCCGGCTCCACAAGACCGAGGACGGAGAGTGGGAGTGGAGCGACGACGAGCTGGATGAAGAGAGTGAAGAAGGGAAGGCTGCTGTGGCGGCATTAAGGGTGAGGCCCTGGGTCCTTCTGCCGGTGATGGTTAACATGTGTTCTCTCGTTTGTGGCTCCTGTGGTATATTTATGCATGTGTGTAATTACCCTCCTTTCCTCCTTGCCCTTCCCTTGTTTCTGTCAGGATGTTTAATTGTTGTCTTTTGGAAACACCGTTTGAACGAGAGATGTTTAATTTAAATGGGGTTACTTGCAGTGCATGTTCTTCTTGATCCTTACAATCTCTGTATCGTGCCCATTCTACAGTCACCCAGAGTGAAGGATGGATCTCAAAATTTAGAGGTGAGTCCAAAGAATCATAGTAACTGTTGATTAAGTGGGCATGATCTGATATGTTGATTGATCTAATACAAATACATGGATGTCTTCACCTTGAATTGTGCATGCAGTTGTATTCGAGTGAAGAAATTCAAATTGGGTGTTTTTCCTGAGAATATTGGATGGGGAAGGTTTGTCTTGCTCCATTGATGTGTTCACTGCGCCTCTCAGATCTTCCCCCCTGCAGATGGGAGCTCTGGTCTCCTGCAGCCCTCAGGTCCAGTCAAGGACCTCTCAGACACCAGCCAGGCCCCAGCAGAAACCACCCAGACAGCAAGCCTTTCACAAGTCCCCTCTGCACAGGTACACACACACACAAATACACACACACTCCTACTATTGGACACCCTATTGATTGTAATTGCATTGTAATAATCTTTCCATTTGTGCTACTATAGGACCCAGCTGCTCCTAATGCGCTCAAAGTTCCTATCAGCCTGGTACTGAGGTTGAGGTTTGTATCTTCCAGCTCTGCACGGTCCTTAGTTGAAGTCTATCATACCTGTGTAGTCTGGTGGGTGGTGATTTTGTCATGCCCTCAACATGTAACTTTTCTCCCACAGGAATTTAAAGAAAGAACTGAATGACATTCGGTTTGAGTTCATGCCAGGCAGAGGTGGGTTTATTTATCTTGTCAACACGGACTCTTCTGTTCTGATCAGTAGCATACTGTCAGATAGTTAACTACCTGTTCGATGTGGTGTTATTTCTAAGCAGTATATGTGGTTGTCTCTCTCCCACCCCCTAGACTCAGCTGATGGGGTCTCTCAGGAGTTGGTTTCTGCAGGGCTGGTTGATGGGAAAGACCTAGTTGTTGGTAAGTAGAAAGCAATTACACAAACATTTCAAAAAGTTTAAAACTCACATTGTCTGTTTTAATACTGCTTGTGCTGATATACAGATTACGCTTACAGTAGTTGAAGGTTTTCGCATCAGTGTTCTGTCTTGTTTGCAGTGGCTGCCAATCTGCAGAAAATTGTTGATGATCCCCAAAACAATAAAAATGTCACATTTAAACTTGTAAGTTCTGACATTCTCATATGTTCCATTCTCTGGCATCCTTTAAAAATTAAAAATCAAACGATGCAAACATACATGTGTTCATTTCCGAGCTCAATCCTCTAACTCTTTCGACCTTATTCCCTGCTGTTCTTTCAAGGCTTCCGGCCTGGATGAGTCTGAAATTCCTGACGATGTAAAGCTTATGGGATTTGCTCAGCTCAGCATAAGTTAACTCACAGACAACGGACAACAAAGGACAACAAGAGATGGTATTGCACAGATGCATAGTACTCAATTCCAAGAAACCACTACTGCCAAAGAGAAGAGCTAAGTCATCATCCCACAGGACTGCTGGCTGCAGGTGGACCTGTTTCAGAAAGGGCCCAGTACAAAACATGAGTCTTGAAGAGCTTACAGCGGGCATGTTAATGGGAGGATGCAATCAACTACTTGGGCTTTCTTTCTGTTTTCATACATTAGCGCAATCCATGCAAACTCCTGCCAGTACTGGAAGTCATTACAATAAAGGCCTTTTTATCAAATGTGCCACTGAACACACAACGTAAGTGTTGTGCCACGGCTATTTAGCATCTTGATACTAGTATTGGAATTTATTCAACGTAAACAGAGACTTGGATTTAGCTAGCATGATATGATGGAAATAGTCATTTCTGTGGTTAACATTTAGGAATCAGACAACATAGCCCATTGTTTTTAAGAGACCGCTTGTGTATAGTTTATTTGGAAATCTATTTGACGACCTACCATTCAAGTATTGGTTAAATAACTTCCAGACTTTAATCTAATAAAATTGGGAACCCCAGTTCTTCAGTTGCTTGCTGGTTTGGTCACTTGTGCACTGAAGAGTTTGATGAATTCATAACAGAATATACACTATATGGGATTGTCTTAACAGCAGTAATCACTCTTCTCAGAGTGCAGTAACAGTCTGCCTGTCTTTCAGACGGGTTATGGTGTTCATGGATATGGTTATTACAGTTTGGATTGAGACCTTTGTTTCTTTTCTTGGACTATGCAACAATTATTTTTATTGTCTTTTGACCATTGCCTCTATTGCTGTTTTCGATATACTTTTCAGTTTTCATTTTAGGATTATTCATTGGTACTCTATAGTCAGTCCTCCATTTCCACTCACCTAGAAGTCACTGTTGTCACTCCCATTTTAGCAGTACGTTTGTTTTTGTATGGTGTGCCAGGGCTGTGTGATGGGTAGTAGTTCAGGTACTGTTATACGTGGTGTATTTAACGATATTGTATATCAAGATGTGATACAGCAACTGATGCAACGTGCACCATCACTCATCCACCTCGAGAGGGAGTTGGAGGCATGGACTGTGTCTGAATACATTTCTGATATTGGAAAGAAAAGAAATGTAGTTGTACATAATGATCATGGCAGACAACTGAAGTACTTGATCAGTAACTCATCCAGTAAAATACCTAAATAAATGAACTTCTGTGAGTTGTTCGTTTTTATATTGAGTTTTCCACTGTTGGCCTTTGTATGTTAGAAAGTCACTAATACAGCATTGTGTTGGTAATCATGCACAAACGATATGTCAAATTGGCACCTTATTGATCTAATATCTTGCTTGTTTTAGTTTACTAGAGAGCTTGTAATCACGTGTTGTGTGTTTGATGTCATGCTGTATGCAATGGTTTCACCCTAAACCTGTCAAATTATTGTTTTCCAGATGAAACAGTGACAACTTTTCTGTTCTTAGTTTTCAACAAGTGACACGACAAGCGGCATACTGGACACAGTGGTCGGTTATGAGTGTGAGAATGTTAGCTCCATTAATGCTTTACAGAAGGGGAGGGCCAATGACAACGTTCAAACTTCTATAACTATTTTGTAGCCAATCTGAAAACCTGTTTCGTTCTTAAGTCTGTGAATGATGCTTATCTATTTTGCCATTTGACTAATTTCATGTTGCTCCTTTTCATTTAGATATAACAATTGTTAATCAACTATTATACATATTTGACATTGCTACATGTATCTTCACAAAGTATAAGTGAAAGTCAAATGTGTTCATTATATTATTTGAACAATGTTGTGCTGAAATCTTGCATTGTATTTCAGAACTTGATGTCATTCAAATGAGATCCCTTTTGGAATGATTAAATGTATGGAAATTGAAAATGGTCTACACTATGATTATATCAAAATAATTTTAAGCAGATAAATAAAGTCACATGATGGAATTCACTAAATTAGTCAATTATTTCCCTCAGCTATTGTAGAGTCTCTTTTTGGTTGTTTTTTCCATGTAATTAATATATTACTACTATTGCAATTGCCCTCTTCAAAAAGAAATGACAAATTAAATCAATAGGTTATTGTCATTTATGTAACGGTGAAGAGAACAAGGGATCAAAGCTCTTTTCAGATCACATATCCTGGTAAAATATTTACCACTTCTATAATTAACATGGAAAGTTTAATGTTTCACAGAGGAAGTTTGTAACGTTCGTCTTATGTATAAATGATAAAGGTTGTACCGTGGTGTACTGTAGTACTGTACTGTAGGCTGAGGAATTCTGTCCTAAATGTCGAGAGGATGATTGGTCTTCAGCAGGACAACTTTCTTGGCATTCAGTTAAGCACATCTCAACTTCTATAGCATACCGCTACCTTTGCAGCTAACATCTCAACTTCTATAGCATACCGCTACCTTTGCAGCTAACATCTCAACTTCTATAGCATACCGCTACCTTTGCAGCTAACTACTTTACAAGGACCAGCTATACAGAAATCATTACATCAGTCACATGTCAACAGGTCAGTCAAACTTGGTTTATTGCCCTGATGATTTTCTTTGTGGACCATCTCCACAGAAGAGATTTATAACTTAAATAGAACATCTAAAAGTGTTCAATGTCTTGCTAAAACTATTCCAGTTAATGAGGGCAAGCTCATCAGGAACTGAATTAAATCCCAAAGACTAGAAATGTGAATAAATAAAATACAAGGTAGATGTGACGTTGCAATGTCTATTTAGTAGTAGTAGTAGTAGTTTATTAAAAGTAAAAACAATATAAAATAAAAAATATATATATATATACAGACATGCATACATATTTAAAATTAAAATGACAGCTTAATAAGGTCATGTACTTCTCAACATAATCTTCCCAAATTATTGTAAGTAATTCAAATGAGAAATTCCCATGTTCAAAAAGGAGTAGGAAGAAGTTCATAACAAACTTTTCAAGTCCTACCCCCTTTCTCTATCTTTATCCTTTAGTTAAATACGAAACAATTTTATGCTTCTCTTATACATACATCTTTACATACACCGTAAATCTACCTACCTACTGTTCACATAAACCCATGCATTCACATAGATACAGATGCATACATACATGCATACACATTCACATTCTTTTCTTCTTTATTTTCCATCTATCTTCTTCATTTCCGTCTATCTATAGCAAATCAAATAATAACACCTCCATACTAGACTTAATAAGTAGACCAAGGAACCTGTATACAATACTATCACCTCGAGTCCTTTTCGTATCCATTTAATATATTCAGTTTAAATAGTCTTTTAAAATGACTCCTTGTTGTACATAATTTCATCTCTTCACTGCAGCTGTTCCATACATTAACTCCTTTGGTTGTGATGCAGTGATATTTAGAATTTGTTCTCATAAGTTTCTTTTTAAATACAAATGTCCCTCTTAAGTGATGTATGCTCTCTCTCATTTGAAACAACACCTTGAATACTGTTCGATAGCTGTTGATTAGTTATTTTGTACATAATTTGTGCAGTTTTGAAGTCAACAATATCTCTGAATTTTAGTGTTTTTAATTTAATAAACAGTGGAGTAGTTGGTGCTCTAGAAGTGGTTTTATTAACAATTCTTAAGGCTCTCTTTTGAAGGATGAATATAGGTTCAGTGTTGGTTTTGTAAGTGTTTCCCCATACTTCCAAACAGTAAGTAATGTATGGCAGTATGAAGGAACAATACAACGTGTATTTACCTACAGTACAGTGTAAGCAACCTACTCCTGGTCTATTACAAGTTGCCTTGGAGCCTTGGGATTTACGTTCAGCGTTATGTAATGTAACTGTAGGACAAAAGTCATCAAAATTATATCTGTAGAGTCACAAGACAGACACCCAACAACATTATTGCATGATTTCTCTGTGTGTACTACACCTTTAACCCTGAAGAGAAAAAAACTACATTTTATAACGCTTGTATACTGTTTGAACAGTAAGTCACATTCTTTAACAATAAGTACAATTATATAGATGTTTCTGCTTTTCTAATAATTTGAACCACATAGGCTTGTAGCTTTGGTCAGAATAGACTGTATAGTAGGGAGGTTTGACTAATATTAAACTGTGTTGATGTACATTTCTACTGTTTAAGATATTGTATAATGTACAATTCACAATTAAATTCATTCTTCAGACCAAAAATGGCCTTCTTAGCTGGAAAGCTGAAATATAGATAAAGGTTACATACACATTTTACAATGGTGCTAATGTTTTATGACCTACAAGTTGGACATGTGAAGTAATCTGCTGAATCATTGTTGTGTGGTTAAACATTAATTTTATTTTTTATAGATACTTGGACTCCCCTCTGTCTTTCTAGTGCTTTTTCAAAGAAATGCTTGGCAAACATGACGGATTTTGGAGAGATCTTGAGGACCATCGGTGACTTTGGATTGTTCCAGAAGCTTATTCTGTTCGGTCTCTGCTTTCCAAATCTCATCTTGCCTTTCCACCTCGCCAGCCTGATTTTTATTGATGCAGATCCCAGTCGCCACTGTAACACAGACTGGATCCTTACAGCTGGTCCTAATCTAACCACAGAGGAGCAGCTGAATCTGACTGTTCCTCTGGAGCTTGATGGAACATTCAGTAAGTGCCTGATGTTTGTTCCTGTGGACTGGGACATCAACACAATCAGGGAGTATGGACTCAATGACACCACAGAGTGCCAGAGTGGATGGGTGTACAACAATCCAATGTATAAGGCCACCATTGTAACTGATGTAAGTATATGAGTCTTCACAAAACACATTCAAATGGCATTCTAAATTAAATATAAAAAACTGGCTTTCAAGCCATTAACCAGTTCAAATTATATCAGATGTGGTTTGTTGCAGTTTAATCTTGTCTGTGGCAAAGCTAATGTGGTGGGACTGGCACAAACAGTGTTCATGGCTGGAATTCTACTTGGTTCACTCTTGTTTGGGCCTTTCGCTGAGTCGTAAGTTGTATATTATGTCCAGAAATGTCATTTTCTTCGTTATTTTCAGTTGGAATCATACCTATAAAAATGATGCACAATGAAAATATCAGAATTGAAGACAATTATATATTTGAGACTTTTATTACTAATTTGTGTTTTTTGTTCTCCAGATTCGGTCGTAAACGAGCAACTCAGATTCCCATGGTCCTCATGTTAATTTTTACTGTTACAACAGGGCTATGTCCCAATTTCTATCTATATCTAGCATCCCAATTTTTGGTTGGTGTTGCATATGGAGGATTTCGAATCAACTGCATTGTGCTAGGTACTCTATACTGTAATACATCAGACAATTACGATTTAGTCATTGTCAGGCTGGATGAAATTACGTTAAATAATTTTATTCCATCATACAATTATGCCTTGTGCAGTAAAGAGCAACAAACACACTGTTTGAATAAAGTTGAGATTGTTTATTTTTGTAGCGACAGAATGGATTGGGGTGACCAAGCGTTCCTATGCCTCTTGTGTGAGTCAGCTTTTTGGTGGAATTGGGCAGTGTATCCTTGCTGGCACTATCTATTACATCCGTGACTGGAGATTGGCCCAGTTTGTCATGGCTTCCCCAATTGCAGTGGTGGTCATGTATATATGGTGTGTACCTTCCTAAAATGATCAACTGACAAACAAAATTGAAATCCTAAATCAATTATAAATGACAAATTCTTATATTTGTATCCACTTCTTCGCCAGGTTTATTCCTGAGTCAGCTAGATGGTTACTGGACAGGGGGAAAACAGAGGAAGCAAAGGAGTTGATTCTCAGGGTAGCAGCAATAAACAAACGGCAAGTTCCAGATACTTTGTTAGAAAAGGTAATGTACTCCAAGATGTGGTACTGTTGTCTGAGTAAAAGAACATAATAGATATCTCATGCACCAGACAGGCTCAGTGCACGCACATTTCACATACATTCCATGCACAAAGAACTAACTGTGCTTTCTTACAGATAACTGAGAAAACGAGTGTGCAGAGGGGAGGCATATGTGTTCTCATCAAATCACCTGTACTCAGGAAGTATTTCCTTACAATTACATTAGGATGGTGAGTGCAATGGTACACACTTAACACCAATTAAATTCTAATATTAATTTTAAAAAGATGCTTGCACAGGTACTGCAATCACAATTAGGCCACATAGGTCAGTATCAATGAAAAGCGGTAGGCCATGGTAAAACAGCATTTATATTTGACTATATATAACCCTGGAGACACCTCTTCCCATACATCCCATTCCTTGTTACACTTGTATATGGCACTGCACCCAATTCATTCATTGTCAAATTGGAAGTCTTACCCAGTGGAATCATGAAATGTTGGATTATTTTCAATGCTGAAAAAAAAGGTGCAACACTAACACAATAATGTTTTCTCTATCAAATCCAAGGTTTTCTTTAAATCTTTCCTACTACTGCCTGTCATTCAATGTTGGGAACTTTGGCTTAGACATCTTCTTGACTCAGCTCATGTTCGGACTGACAGAGATACCAGCTCACATCCTTTGCATCTGGCTGTTAGAAGTTGTTGGGAGAAGAATATCATTGATGTCTACCCTTCTGATTGGTGGATTTGTTTGCACACTTATTCTTGTTGTTCCACAAGGTATAGTTTAGGGAGATGCATCGTTTTCCGCTATTGCCTTCTGTTTCTGTATGTTATTGTGTCCTCTGGCTACAGATAACTGGAATATATTGTGCATCTTTCCTGACATTCCAGACAACGCCATTGTTATTACTGCCCTTGCTACCACAGGGAGGTTCTTCATGAACTGGGCAGGATCAGTATGTAATGTCTATGTCCAGGAGCTGTTTCCCACATCAGTAAGGTAGGTCTTTTTAAGTTTCCAAACTTGCCAGTAAAATAAATGTGACGTGTGCTTTATGAATAAACTTGGGTGTATTTATGCTGTTACCATAAGCCTCTTCCTACTTTCAGACAAACTGCCACGGGTCTGGGCTCCATAGCAATTCGCGTTGCTGGAATGCTGTCCCCTTTACTAAATTTATTAGTGATGTTCCACTGGGCCATACCCACCATAGTCTACAGCAGCCTGTCATTAGCTGGAGGGGCTCTTGTCTTTCTTCTTCCTGAGACTAGAAGAACAGAACTGCCTGACTCAACAGACGAGGCCGAGGGGAAGAGGTGAGTCAGCCGGGAGGAACAGAAACGTAACTGAGACAGTGAACGACGCCAGCACATTCCATAATGAATAATCATTTTCTTTATGTACTCTTTTACAGAAATGTGATGACTAAGACAAAAGGATGTGTCCAGATAGAGGATAATCCAGAATGTGTTAAGTCAACTAAGCTTTAAATGACCAAACCCATTTTCAAAAACGGTTTTATTGCTTTGCTAGCAGTTTATTACATAAGTGACAATCAAGTTAGTACATATGGGGTATCAAGGGCAGATTGACAGAAATCTTCTTCTTTTTTTCAGAAACTATTTCACATATCATATATCACATAATAAAAGGGGTTGATTAAACACATTATAGGTCAACTTTATTTTTTAATTAGAATGACCATTAAGGCTAACATTTACACAAAATGTGAAAAAACTTAATGTATGAATACTTAATTGGCATTAAGGTAATTCACTATTATGGCGTGTTTCATTTAATTTCAAAAGCAAAGTTGTATGTTGATTTTGACAGTTACAATTATTTGGTTATTTATTTAAAGACTTTCACACAGACATATTACTGATTGTTAATAGCACATTAAAATGCAATACTCTTAAAAAGTTAGAGTACAAGTTAAACAGGTAAAGACATTGTGTATGTATTGTCTGAATAAACTGAGCCTTTTTTTTCTTGAAAATATATATTTTAGATAACGGATTTTTGGATTTAACAGAATGTGTTCTGAATATTAATAATAATATGTCTATTTAGTTTCAATTTGAACAACAATCAACAAAATGCGCTGTGTATACAATGCAACTATCATTTTTTTAAACATATTTTATACCTTTAGGCAATCACAATGAATTGTATGTTAAGTTAGACATTTCAATAGTGCAATACTTAATGTAGGTGCTTTATATTTCTAAATCCAAACCAATAATTAAATCTACACTATCACAGGTTTGCATAGGATTAGGAAAGTTATAGGTACTGTATATACTTGAGTGATGTCACTGGAAAACAAGTACAACTACAATATGAATGCTGAGCCATACATTTATAATCAGTCATTACACTAACACAATCTTGGAATTCAACCTAATCAATGATGCACTGAAACGTACCTTTATGATATTTTGAACATGTTGTATAACTGTCAATAAAGAGCTGATGATGTTTGACCATTCCAATAGTGCATTTTAATGATATAATCAATGATCTGTTAAGTTTCTTTCAGCATGACTAGTTTATGATGATCATATTTACAAGCTTCTCAATCATTGGCATTATCAGCCTAATAAATCATCCATCCAGCTGTTATCAGTGTTTGGAGGTGCTATTGGTGCTGGACTACTGCCACGACTGTTAGGATCAAAAAAGGAATCCATGAATGTATTTGGATCACTAGGGGGAGGCGTGGGTGATATTACAGATTCTGATGTTAGGATGTCATGGTGGAAAAAATCACTTTGAACTGCAGGGGGGGACCTTGCTGTGTGATCCAAAGCCAGAAAGTCATCAAAGTTATTAGGGTTGGTTTGACTGGGCTGCTGTGTGGAAACACTTCCATTGGTCACGCTATCGGTCATCCCAAAAACGTCATCAGGAATTACAGAGATACTTGGGCCAGAAAATATGTCTGCTCCATCTTGCTTAATAATACTGGCAGTAGATTGCTCTGTGTTGAATATATCAAAGTCAACATTTGGTGGAATGGGTGTAGATAATTCAAAAAGAGTCAGGTTATGCCCCTCTAAGGATTTGTTTTTAATACCATTGTTCTCATCTTGCCTTTTGGACGTTTGATCAAAGACATCAAGTGTATTCGTGGTGAGAGAAACAGGGGGAGCACCAGCTGAAAGAATGTCGATACCTGAAGAAAGCATTGCTTTTGTGTCACCTAAACTATTTATTGCCTTCTCTGGTTGTGATAGATCCAGGGGATTGAGGGGGTATTGTGGAATGTCCTGACCCAGTTCAAAAAGCATTCCTGCACTGACATCATTTTGTCTCTCTTCTGGAGAGTGAAGGATTTCATTTGACTGGTTGAAAGAGCTATCTGTGTTTATCTTAATTGACAATGACTCGGCAGGTAGGACATTTAAATCATCTTTAAAAATGTCACCTGCGAGTTCCTGTAGACTGTTTCCCAAAATGGCATCACTACCCCTTGTTGTTTTAAAATTACCTGAGTCCTCAGTTAACGTGTCGTTAGTCATGCTTGTTTTGATGAGTGAATGTTCAGTCTCATGACTCTGAAACTGGGGTCCAGGATTACCAAATAGGTCATTAGTAACATTGTCGATTTCTTCAGAGGCTGAAAAAACGGGTTTGTCCAGTGTTAAAATGTCACCTATGTGGTCAGTCAAAACAGTGGAAGCTTCAAGCGTGGGTAAGAGGCCTGTCAATGGATTGGGGTGAGCAGAATCAGAGATTTCACTGACAATGTCTGTGACCTCTGTTTCTTCCAGAAGTGAGTGTTTAAATGTGCTACTATACTTTTCTTTTTCAGTTGCATCCTCTTTCACCCCTTTAACCCCCTCAGGTTTCTCCATTGTCTGAACAGTCTTTTTTGTTCCATCTTGCTCCTTTAGCTTGGCTTCCTCAGTTTTCTTTGTATCTTTCTCTGGTGATGACTGGAACAGTTTTCCCAAGATACCCCTGGGTTTAGGGTCGGGTTTCTTCTTATCTGTAGGTTCAACCTTGTTGTTTTTCTCATTGCTACCTGTTATGAAAAGTTTGGACAAAGGGCTCTTCCCCTTAGACCATGATCCCCTTTTCGCTTGGGCCGTCTCACTCTGTTTGCCCATCAAAGAGTTGGACCTCTGGACACCCCGGTGACCTCCACTCTCTGTCCCTTTTACTGGAGCATTATTTTGTAGCTGTTTTTCATTATTGGAACAAATGACTGGAACCACTTCCTTAAATTCAGGCCCTGGTTGACTTGTTCTCATCTTTTGATCTCCTGAATCAGACACATCTAAGAGTTCAGCTTCATCTGATACTTCCTCTGAACGCTCTGCTTTGGTTTCCTCATCATCAGTTACCTTGACAACCTGGGATTCCCCTGGATTCACTGTGTGTCTCTTCAAACTCATACAGTCGTTGTTGACCTGTCCTGGGATGTTTGGCTGTTGCTTGTCCTGAATGATATCCTCATCTGCATGAAATCCTTTTGAAACATCAACCTGTCCTCTACCAAGACCATCCATTGTATCCTGAGGATTCTTTTCATTTGAATTTGGGGTCACTTCACTTTCGAACTTTTTTGTGCTTGCATTAAAATCTATGTTATTCCTACTGTCAACAATTTCCTCAAGGGATGCATCATCTGAGTGCGCTTCCCTTTGATTCTGAGTTTTTACACCTGAGCTCAGTTCAGAGGATGATGGATTATCTAGATTGGTATCAGTGTTTTGGGCAAACCTGACAGACTTTTTAGCTTTACTAAGAAAGTCGTTTTTTTCTTCAGAACTTGAATTTTGTTTCTTGCTTGCAGGTGGTGTCGCATGAATGTGATCTCTTGTCTGTTTTTTGATGGGGAATGACTTTCCTGTTGGCATACGAGAGGAAGAGAAATCGACTACTGTTGTTGATGTGTCTTCTTGAAAAAGTGTTCTTTTAAAAGAAACACTCCATGGCTTGGATTTGTTTGAATCTGAGATCTCTGATGAGTGTGACAAAGTCTTGTTGGATTTCTGAGTCAGAACTTTAGATGATGTTTTATCCTGTTCTCCTGTTCTGACCTCTACCTGGTCCCTCTTTGATATATTTCTGTCAATGTGTTTCTCTGAAATAGGACTGGTCCAAGACTTTTCTTTGGCTTGTTGGTCAGTAATGGACACACTCTGCCAAGTCTTAACTTGCTGTGCTGGACTGCCCCTTGGTTCCTTTTTCTCTGGTGGCCAGCTCTTTTTCAGTTTGTTCCTGTTATCAGTACCATTGTTTGCCAAAGGTTCTTTGGGTGGTAATGGAGCCAGCCTCCCTGCAGAGATCTCTACTGAGCGATCAACAACCACCAAGTTGGCTTTAGATGCTTTCTCAGTCACATTCATGTCTGGCTCTGTTTCTTCGGTCTTTTGAAGCCAACGGTCTTTGTGTTGTCTGTGGCCAAATCCCTCATCATAATTTCCCTTTGTTTTAAAGAGTTGTTGGTAGTGAAAAATGCAATAGAACTCTCCATAAAGAGAAGAGTAGTTTCTGATGCTGCAGTTGAGTAGAATAAAACACATATTGTAGTAATTGTATTAGTGGTATGAGAAGAATTGGATTGACATTGTTTAATTATTAGGCCTCTACAATTGTACAGTAGGCAATCATTTAAAAAATATTGAATTGTGTTGGATGCATTTGTCAGATAACCCTTAGTTGATTGCATTTTAATACAGATTGCAGCAAAGAGTGATTTGCAGACTGGAAAAAAAAAACTAAAATCTCACCTGAGCTTCTTTTTACAATGCTTACAGCAAAAGCAGTTGTAGTGGAGGACAAGATTATTGGCCATCATTCTCTCCATTGGGTATACAGGTGTCAAACAGGCTGAACACATCTCTTTTGCAGGTGACTGAAACTGATAGCAACAACTTCATGATTCGAATTTGGCATTATACAGTGGAACATTGAAATGAGAATATATTTACTAAATGTGTAATGAAATTCTTGATGCATAGAGCAAAGGTGGGCATTAATTAATACTTTAAAATGGGCAAGTAAACAGTTTGAAAGTAGTTTATTAAAGATGGTACATGAGGATATAAGCTTAAAGATATGTTCTTCAGAACGTAAACACCTTTTCCTAAGGATTATGTAGTATCAAGCATTGTTTTTCACTGGTCTTTGATAGCCTGCAAAAGTTTGTCATGTACTGAACATTAAGTACTAATAAAGAAAGTATGAGATATACAATTTAAAACACAGTAATTGTATAACACATTTATTTGATAAATTACACAACAACAGTCAACAGAGGGGGTTTTATCATTCAAAACCATGTATACAGTATAAAAAGCAACAAAAAACATCTATAAAATGTATGTTAATACATGTATTTTTTTTATTATTAAATAGAATGTATTGTTTCACTAAGATAAATTATTCAAAGGACATTAAAACAAAAGTGATAATTGTAGCTCACAATAATTAGATAAAACAAGAAAAACAGTTCTAAGTTTCAACACAAAATTTTACTTTTTCCCAGCCTTTTGTTGACCAAATGTTACAAAAACAGTTCCTCCTTCTTTGACACTGGACTGAGCACTCTCTGTAAAGGTGTGTCCAGATCTTCGTATTAAAGGGGATGCCATTACTTCATATCTAGTTGGACAGGAGACTACTTCAAAGAGTGGGGCAGTTTTAGTCTCAGACTGCTTGGTGACAAAAGTAGACGTTTTGGAGGAGACAAATTTGTTACCAAAGCAATCTGTCTCTTCATATTTTTCACTGACAGTCTTTGTGCCAACTAATCCAGCAGGAGCTTCCGGGACAGTTTGCACTTGTAGCACGCTGACATTACGTCTTGGACTCACAGGACAGCTGAATTGGTTGGAGGTTTGAGAGGAAGTGGGTTGGCCCACATCAGCATTGACTCCATTGCAACTTTGAGGGCACTCCTTTGCTTTTGTCTTGAAAGTTGAGGATTTAGGGGACTTGGATTGTTCTGGATGCTTCCTGGCAGCAGAGTGAATGGAGATGAAGGATGGTGAGGATGGGGAGCTCATGCATTGTTTGACAGGAGGCATGTTGAGCACTTGAGCAGGTGCTTCTTCTAACGTTTTTGCTAGACCTGAACATCCTTTCATTTTTGCCTCTGGTGTCGGTTTAACCTTTTCTGTTTTAGTTTTGCTGGACACAATGCTAATTTTCCTAATGTTGTTTTGAGTATCTTGACAACTTTGCTCAGAGTTCAATGATTCATTAAAGAGTCCTGACAACCCTGCTATATCAGCCTCAGATTTTAAGTTGGAAACAGAATACAAAGCTTTCCGTATTGCCTCCTCTATATCAATAAGTTTTGCCAACGTTTGCTCTTTTAGATTCATTATTTCATGGCTTGCCTTTTCCAGGTCTACGAACGCAGCCTCGACTGAGGCACTTTCCATTTCAGTATTCAATGACTCTTTTTCAACCTTCTTTTCCCTCTTCGAATGACTTTGCGTTTCAGTTCTACGTGGAGTGACTATCCAAGCAGGAACATTCTCAAATAATGTTTTTAATGAACCCACATCAACAGTGCTAGTCTCCCCCTCTATCTCTTGAACTTGGGATAGGATCGTCTTGAGTTCCTCCCGTTTCCTTAGATTTTCAAAGATTTCCATTGCTGCTGTCACGTTTCCCTTCATAATTTCGTCCTTGTGGACAGACAGCCTCTGTCGTCGTTCACCCTCCGTCTCCTTCTTCGCTTTCTTCTTCCTCAGTACAACTTTGTCCACAGCTTTTACCTGTTCCTCACCAACTCTGCTATTCTGAATAGATGGAGATCTCTTTGCTATGATGGCTGATGCCGATTCCGGCTGACCTGCGTTTGAGTGCTGTGTAACCTGTTGCATGGTTGATTTGCTCTGATTCTTTACTTGGCTAACAGTTTCTTTAACTGCTTGGATTTTTTTGGCAGAAACAGGGACTGAGTCCACAGTGTTCTTATCCTTTCCCCCAAAGTTCTGGAGAGCAACTTGAAAGCCCATGTGTATTTCTGTTTTAGTGCAACTATCATTTGCATAGCTCTGCATACACATTCGGATCTCTTCTGCTGCATTTATTTTCTGAATCTCATTTTTATCCATAACACATTCATTGCTATTTGCAATTGTCGGGTTCTTGTCTGTGTTTGTTTCACATAACGGTGGTTCCACTATGTCTTCTAATGCTTTCCTATGTACATTTCTATCAGAGTTTAGTGTATTTGAATCTTGGGAAACTTGAGTATCGTTGTTTGAAATGCTCTGTGGTGAGCCTTGCTTTTCACCTTTGGTGGTTTTTAGAATGCTAATTTCTCTTGAACGGTCGTTCTGTGGTAAATCCTGTCTGTGTTCTCTTTTATTTGCCGATGTTTCACGTGGAGTGGAAGGAGAAGAAGACTTCTCTAGTTTAGTTTTGGGAGGGATTACTGGGTTTTGCGATTTAACTTTAACAGGGCCAGGTGCTTTTGAAAGAGAATGGATATTCTGTGCTGTATCACTTGATAATTTTGAGCGCTGCGGTTTGGGCGGTAGGGCTGGTTTCTTGTGTTCTTGTAATTTGTCACTTGTTTTGGGGGGAAGTGGAGGTGGCCTTTGGTCTTCTGATGGTGTGTTTTCCGTTTTGTGTGTAAGAGTGACAGGATCTGAATTCAATGTTGTTATGGCAGGTGGCTCTCCATAAGTTACTGAAACCGAAGGAGACAATTCAGTGTCAGATGGAGGCATAGATACTACAACACCTTGTTTGTGCACAGTCTCAGAATCCACTTTCTTACTTGGCCCTGAGTAAGCTTTACCTGAATTCCTGTAAATCATTGCAGTTTTAAAGTCTCCTTTGGACACATTTACACTAGACCTCTCAAGAGATTGCAAAGCCAATTGCATATTACCTCTTATAACATCTTCTTTGTCTAGAAGCCTTTGCTCTGTTGCAGCATTCTGAAGAGACTTAATAGCAGCCTTCACATCTCCCCTCAAAACCTCAGCCTCTGTCTCTTCATCAGTGTTTTCAACTTGATACTCTGATTTAACACAAGATTGGGATGGTATGGTGTTGGTCTGCTGCGAGGCATCTTCACTAACACAGATATTCACTACGTCTGCACTCTTTGACACTGCTCCCTTAGGGCAAGCCTCAATCCCCTCATGGATTCCCTTTTTTGTTTCTGTGTCACTGACCTTTCGAAAAGTCGTGGTGATCCGCTGACCTCTGGAGGTGCACGAAGATGTAGACTGTGTCGTGGTTGTAGAGCTTTGCTCTTGTGATGAGACATTCACGTTGTAGATTTTGCCAGGAACAACGATTTCCCGTTCTACTCGCATGCTCTGGTTCTTTGCCAACTCGAGGGACTGTTTAGCTGCCTTCACATCTCCTGACACTATTTCCTCTTTGAAGTTTAGCGAGTCGTTATCCTCCGGTTCTGGACCTTGAGCTGATAAGTCAATGTCATATATGGTTCCTGGTTTGATGACTTCCCGCTCCACATTCAAGCTTTGCTTCTTTGCCCGCTCTAAGGACTGTAGTGTTGCTTTGATGTCACCAGCTACAATTTCCTCCTTTTCCACCGTGATAGGTTGCTTCACTGCCTGTCCAAGTTGTTGCTTGGCTGATGAGATATCCCCACGGATTATGTTTTCTTTTGGAACACAGTGTTCAATGCCAAGGTCAATGGACCCCTCCGAGCTGAATACTTTTTTGGCGTTCTTCACGTCTCCTGGCAGGACATCTGAAATTGTTCGCTCCACTTGCTGCTTTTTCTGACAGAGAATTCTCTTTGCCTCTTTCACATCTCCCTGCAGGATTTCAATCTGTTCTTTTGCTCCGAGGTCAAGTACATCACTCTCCTCTGGTTCACTCTGGAGACTCTTCAGGTATTGAAGATCTCCTTTCTCAATGCAATTCTTGTACAAGTTCACATTCCCTTTCTCATTTTCATCTAGTCTACACGAAACAGAGGTTCTCTGACTATTGGCGGTGGCTAGAAGGTTTCCAATAGTGGACTTCACATCGCCCCTTGTGATGTCTTGAGATTCTGCTCTAGTTTCAGTGTGACAGAAGAGGCTGTACACAGTCATCTCTGCTTGGCCCCTGGCAGATTCTTGCATCACAATTCCTGTCTTCATTATCTTATTTTCAACTAACAGGCTTTCAATCATCTTGGCAATGCTTTGCATTCTTTGGTCACCATCTAGATTGACAGTTGAAGATGGCTGATTGACTGGAAGTTCCAAAACTGTGGTGTTAACGTTACCCTGTTCACCCTCCCTTAGAAGGGTGATCCTTGGCTCCATGGTTGGTTTGCATAACAACTGTAACATGATGTTTCTAATGTTACCTTCTACCCTTTCTTCTTTCAGAATTTCTATGTTTTCTTTGCTAATGAGCTGGTATTTTGCCATGTTAACATTACTGATCTCATTTGCCTCTATAACAATGCCACTTGAGTGAATTACTTGAAGTTCAGAAAGACGAGTGAGACTGTCTGCCACGCTACCGACGGTGATTTTATCCAGTGGTGTCGTTTCAAACATCCAGGTGGTGCTCTTCACATCTGCTTTTGGTATATTCTCTTCAACAGCATGGGCTGAGGTGGCATCCACCTCTTTGAGCTTGTCTAGAGGCTGGGATTCAAACAGCCAAGTACAACGTTTCACCTCTCCCTTCTGGTTGTCTTCTCTGTGGACAGTCTTCACGGGGCCCTGCTCCTCTGCTCCTCCCTTCAGGCTGTCAATAGGCTGGTTTTCAAAAAGCCAGGTCGACGTTCGGACATCTCCTTGCTGGACGTCAGTAACACTGACCATTCGGACATACTTCTTGTGAGCGGACTGCTCAGATTCAAAGAGCTGTTTGTTAAGCTGCACGTTGTGTTTTCCGAATTCCTCCACAACCTTGACTGAAGGCTCCTCTCTACATGTGAGAGTGTCCAAAGGCTGGGTCTCAAACTTCCACCTGGCAGACTTGACATCTCCTTTAAGAACGTCCTCTTGGGTAACGGCACGGATGACATAAATGTCCTGTTCTGCTTGGATGGAATCCAGGGGCTTTGTCTCGAACATCCACCGAGCACCTCTCACATCGCCACTCATCACTTCCTCCTTCTTGACCGTGGTGACCTCGTGAAATTGTCCCTCCTTGTCTCTGATGGCATACAGAGGCTGAGACTCAAACAGCATCGTGCTGGACTTCACATCCACGCTGCTCTCACATTCGTCCAAGGATGCGGATGAGTCCTCGAGAGGCTTTTCTTGGATCTTATCCAAAGAGAACGTTTCGAATATGAACTTCTTGTTGTGTACATCGCCAGCCTCATCTTCGCTGACAGAATACATGCTCGTTCCATTGAGCTTTTTCTCAGTGATCGTGTTGATGGGACGGTTCTCAAAAAGCCAGGTGAATTTGTGAACGGACCCTTTTTGAATGTCTTCATCCTGACCCTCTCTGTCGGACATGCTTTCAGCTTCTGTACCTATTTCATCAAGAGATTGAGACTCAAAGATTTCCTTGACCCTAGATACATCTCCTGACTGAACATTTATCTGGCTGACATATCTAACATCTTGTTCTGTGTCTGTGTCCTTCCTTATTTTATCCAAAGTTTCTGTTTCAAAAAGATGCTTCACGGTTTTCACTCCAGCCTCCGCTTTTACACCATCCTGAATGGTGCTGCATAATTTCAAACTATGCTCATCTCCAGCTTTGATACTGTCCAGTGGCTGTGATTCGAAAAGCCAAGTGAAGGATTTAACGTTAGCATTTTCTATGGCCTCTTTATCTTGGAGCTTGTTTGATTTGTCAGACAAAATGTCCATGGGTTGGGTTTCAAAAAACCACTTGCAGGTCTTGACATCACCTTTCTGGAACTCATCCTGTTGCACCAATGGATTTTGTGCCTCAAGGTTGAATTTTGAATGAATACAGTCTAGTGTCTGAGTTTCGAAGAGCCACTTTGCCATCTTCACATCTCCAGTTACGTCTTCCTGTCTAGTGATCCCTTTTATAACCTCCATGCTCCCCTTTCCCTCCTGAAACTGGTCAAGCGGTTTGGTCTCAAACATCCATTTGCAGTTTTGGACATTTCCTTTGATAGACTCCTCTCTACTAACAGTTGTGACCTCGTGGAAATTTCCTGAAGAGTCTTTTATGGCATACAAGGGTGTAGATTCAAACAATTCTTTGTTACCATTTACATTCCCTGCTGTGATGTCTTTTTCACTTTTTCCATTCATCACCTCTTCAGATTGGGTAATGTCACCAAGAGGAATTGTTTCAAAAAGATGTTTAAAAGATTTGACATCCCCCTTTTCAATTTCAAGCTCTCTGACCGATGTTTCTTTTCTGACATTGTAGTTTTCAAACTGTTGCTTTTTGCCCTTCACCTCTCCTTGTTCATCTGCAGCAAGCGACACTTCCTTTAGATGTCCAATTTCATAGCTATCTTTCAAAGTATCCATTGGTTGAGTTTCAAAGAGCCACAAAGAGGTTTTGACATTACCACCTAGGATCTCTTCCTTTTCCTGGTTTGTGGAAGTACACTCCCCTTTCAGAGTTGCCAAGGGTTGTGTCTCAAAGAGTTTTCGTTTGTTCTCAACATCAGCCTCTCCCACAAAATCGTCCACGGTCCCCTGGAATTTGTTCTCCTCGATGCCTTCCTGGGTGTTGAGGAAGGGCTGCGTCTCAAACATCCACCTCTTCCTATCTACGCCTCCTCTTTGCCCTTCTTCCAGTGATATCCCCTGAATGATCTTCACAGCAGAAGTGTCTTTCCTGATGACATCTAGAGGTTGAGTTTCAAAGAGCCAGCGAGCAGTGCTGATATTGCTGCTGTTGATCTCTTCTCTACAGATTGACTTGATCTCATGGATGTTTCCACTGTTGTCTCTAATGGCACAACAGGGATCTGCTTGGAAGAGCTTGACAGTTTTTTGGACATCTCCCTTCTGTTCTTGGAGCTCAGACTTCAGCTTGAGGAAGTTCTGGTTCTCGACTGAGCAGCAGTGGCCTAAGGCGTCCAGTGGTTTGGATTCAAAGAGTAGCCGCGCTCCTCGGACATCTCCTCCTTGGATGGGTTCCTTCAGCACTGCCTCCACCATCTCACCTTTTTCTTGGTTGAGCTCATTCAGGATGTCTAAAGGCTTGGTCTCAAACAACCATGTAGATGTCCTGACATCCCCTCTCACAGACACCTGCCTTTCAGCAAATGCCCTCGAGCTGTGTTGGGTGTCATCCATCTCGCAATGCTCAAACATGGAAGATGTTCCCCTAACATCTCCACCTTGCAAGTTCTCCTCTTCCAACAGCTTCTTAGTTGTATGGGGGTCCCCAATGTTGTCCAGTGTCCAGTTTTCAAAGATCCACCTCATGGATTGCACCTCGCCTTGATATCCTGTATCTTCTGCAGATATCTCTGACTGGAGGGCCTCTACCAGCTCATCATCAACAACATCATTAAGTTTTCCTTTTAAATCTGGGTGAATGTGTTTAAAGAGCCTCTTCAGCTCATTCTTTTGTCGCTGTTGGTAGAATGTTGAGAAGGTTTCCTTGGGTGGTGGTACAGGAAGTAAGGGTGAGCTGTTTGCAGACTCTTCATAGTTTAGAGGTCGGGGTGGTACAGGGGGAGGTGGAGGGAAAGACAGGTCGTGTTCTTCATGAGAAGCCTCTGAAACCCTGATTTGCTTGGCTACGTCTGCCATCTTGCAATGAAAACAGAAAGGGGAGGGGTTTTGTGTTATTGTAATTTTCATTCTGTTATAAAACAGTATTAGTATATTATTTTGACAAAATATTAGAGAGCCATGCACATAAAAACTGATGCCATAATTTACCTTTTTGAGATGGATGAATGCGCTTCACGGCAAACTATCTTCCACCAAACCGAGGTTAGAAAAACTTCACAACGGTTAGTAGAACAGCGAAGTGTTATGTGGAACTGCTGAGCCACCAAGCATGATTTAGTAGTTTAGGTTGCAACACTATGGAGTACTCTATGGAGTTGATAATGTTTTGGTTACAAAAATTGTTAAAAGTGTTCCACGATTGGAGATGTAGACATTGTTGAAATAAAGGTGATATTTTAACAAATGTGCTTCCTGGTGGGCTTTAGTAGTAGTAGTAGTAGCTACTTTGATCCGTACGGCAAAATTGCAGAAGCTTTCAGGTTAAGGCAGATGTCCTGAATATCAAAACCGAGTTTAAAAAGTACCCCATTGGATGGAGAGGGCAACAATGTACCTTGTTGCCAAGTGATATCAAGTAATAGACAATGCCAAATAGGGGTCTAAAGATTAAAATATGTCACATTGAATTGTATTCAATGTGACATATTCCGTTTTTTCTCTCTGGATGCGCAGTGAACATTTATTAAGCAATAAAACCTACACTGTCCAGTTGCAGTTGTGTTTGAATACTGATCATTTAAATTCTGAATCTCCAGTTCATGACAAATGTTTACAAAAGTTATATTCAGTCCACAGCACGCACACACACACACACCTTTGTTAGTCTAATAAGGGATTATAGGCATACTGTACAGTACCTTGCTTAATTTAGTCTTCTTTTCTGATGAACTGGTGAATTCCTAAAAAAAAACACATGTATGGTTCAACTACCATCACACTACCATCACACTGCAGTACTGTTTCATACTTGCTAAATTGTTTGTTAACCAGTTACATAAAAATGACAAGAACATGTAGAACTTTTAGCAAACAGTTTCACTACAACAGCAAAAAAGCAAGTGGTCATCATTCGCTCAATAGGATTGAAAAAAAACAATGCAGGGGGTACATAAATATGAGATGTATGCTGTGTTTTTATGGGACATCTGTACAGTAAATAAGAAGAATGAGAACCATGACCATTCCGCATTGTGAGCACTTGACCTCAGTGACTGGCAAGGAATGGGAGGAAGGTCATGCACTGAAGGTCATGCACTCACTGGATGTGATGATTCTCCTGTGGAGTCTGCAGCTGCCACTTTTGACAGATAAAGAGCTGATCTGTCTCTCACTGAGGCAGACGTGGATCTCCTCTCACGGTCCGGCCTTGATGGGGTCTCTGCGTGGGTCAATTTCGGATGCCTCTTGTCATCTACAAGAGCAGAGACAATTGATTACTGAGCTGCTGTTTGGATTTTATGATGTATCCTAAAGTACAGTTCTGTGACTGTTATGCAATGCTTGAATAATAAAAAAAGACACATGTAATTTGATATTACATTTTTACATTTAGTCATTTAGCAGACGCTCTTATCCAGATCGACTTACAGTAAGTATAGGGACATTCCCCCAAAGCAAGGAGGGTGAAGTGCCTTGCCCAAGGACACAACGTCATTTGGCACGGCACTCATATTATGAGTGATAAATCATATACAGTATGAACAGGCACAAATATGTGCTTCTGTGCATCATGGATATTTGTTAGAACCCAGGCCAAATTCAAAATGATAAGACAACAGTCTTGTAACCTGTGGTGACAAGATATTCTCGTTACCCGTGGTATGCAGAGCAGAGGGCTACTAAAACAGTTCTCTGGCAACAGCACAGTGTGTATATATAGCAGAATTGTGTTGCAATGTGTCTTATCTTCTGTCATTCCTTTAAGCATGTGGAAACTATGGTGTCTACGGAAACTATTGCTGTGTTGTCTGACACAGCAATACGTGCTGTACAGAACAGACTAGACAAAACAGTTATCCTAAAAAGATACATATTTAGTCACAAACAAACCAATGAAATCTATCAGGAACACCAAATGTCTCAACCTATTTTGTCTAAATGTTGTGAAATGTTAATTACAGTACTTCTGCTTTGCATTTAATAATTAATCAACATAAGTTAAATAAACTATGACTTTGTTTACCTCAAAAACAACTTCCAATGTGAGACCAACCAGGTAACAAGGGGGTAATAGAGGCTTTGATCTTTTTAGCCAACAAGACAAATGGCCTTGCATAGCATACCAGTTGCCTTCACCTCTCAACAAATAGCATACCGTGGACTAGCCATAGAGACCAGGAAAAAACAACAACTGCAAGCTCAGCTGGAGCAACCCTGGTTGTTTTGTTTGTGTGACCTCACCTCCATCATGCCATCACCACTGACCAAAAGAATGCTACTGTCTGTTGCTGTGTGGAACAAAGTGAACAATCTCATAGTTCCATATACTGCCACCAGTCCTGTCATAAACCCTTGTTTATGATTGAACACCTTCTACGACTTACGGTGAGACATAAGTGATGAAACAACTGGTGTTTTACTATCTCTAAGAAAGATTATCAAAATTAAATAAATACTTTGGATGGTTGGCTGTGCACTGACAATCCAGACTAGTATAGACATATTTTTCAACCTGTTATAAGAATCAAAACAACAGAGGTTAAGCCCTGCAGCCTGATTTGAGAAGTCAGCAGCTTGGACCTGTTGCATAGGCCCACCAGCTGTAACTAATAGACAGATTCGAACATACCTCCCTTTTCATGCAGTAAGCTCTCGTCAGACAAAAGGACAGGCTAGCTAGCTGGCGCCTCTCACGAGTCCGGACTTAAAGCATTTTCATAGCTGGGTGAGCAGACAGAATGAACCAACATTACGCCCTGCGAGTCCTGTAGAGGTTTCATCCCAGAGAACTTAGGGGTCAACCTATCAATTAACGTTGAACAATCACACACGTGTTGTTGATGCTTATCATTATTAAGTTCTGTGGAGATGCAAATAGTACCCCATGTATCTTTAAAAAATATGTGATGCAACAGTTTAGAATACTATTGCTCTGCGTGAAAACCAGTAGAGTCTTCAGAACTACCAATCACACAGCATGTGTGTAATTACAGAGGCACTGTAGCTGCACTTAAGACAGAACAGAACTTCTGTAAGTAGCAGAGTCATCTTCAAGGTTTTTTGGAATGGGGAAGTTATTTTCCTAGACGTTTCAAAGGGGTTGGCCTGTCCCCTGGGCCTGTCGAGTTCCTCGTCCCTTCTCTCCTCCACAGGAATGGAGGGGAGCTATAAGAGGCACAGCAATGTGACAGCTTTTTACGCTGCTGACAGCTGTCCAAATGATTGTCAAATACAGTTGGTATTTGCTCTCAGCCACCTCAGCTGCTTTTTGTTGCAGCCACATTCATAGACTATAATCAAAAACACACTTAACAAACTTGGTCAAGTCGACTTGAAGGAGAATTAGATCAAAATCGAATCCCTGATGTAAAACACTAATATTCATGAATGCTTTTGAAAACAAATGTAAAACTCTGGTAATCATATTTATTTATGCAACATATACTGTACTGTAAAACTATCACTGTTAATGTTCACAATGTAAGATGGATCGCTGTACTAATTCAAATCTATAATCAGAGGTGTTACAATGTAAATGTATTGGTCATAAAGAGAAAGCCAGTGATTGGTCGAGCTTGTTCTCTGAACCCTCATTCCTTACATGTCTGAGGATTATGGGCTGAGAAATGATGCTCACTTAGGACATCGTAAAGATGCCAGAGAGAATATAAGTTAAGACATTTGTCTCTGGCCCTTTGGGAGGCTCCATTTAGTTCTTAACTCTTAAAACTCAGACAGAGACACACACCTGAGGCATCAGTATAGAACAAAGAAAATATTGTTGAGATCAACTTATCCTTTCATGTTCACAACATGTTCTGTTAATTTCATTTGTTCTGATAAAGCTGTCACGCAGACTCTCCCTGTGATGGAGGTATTCTCCTCCATATGAGGAGTCCTGGATTCAGGTGAAGAACAATCTAGTCACATCTTACAATTACTATTATGTATTATTTTGTGTTACTTTCCAAAGCAAAAAATGCTTTCCATGAACATTCTGGGAATAATTGCCATGTACATTCTAACAATGAATATCTCCCAATCCAAAAATCTAAATTTTCCACTCCCAACACAGATTTTCTTACTAACCAAACAATATACCTGCCATTTTCATCCAAACATGTCCAAACACATAAATAATAAGTATATTGATAGTACTTACAAAAGTAATGTCCAGTGTAGTAATAATTGTTTTCTCAACTTAAAAACTGTTTCAGTCGCTGTTGGTCAGATAAAGTTCCTGTACTGGCTCTCAGATGGCCCCGTGCTGCTAGCCCAGTAGACCGTTTCCTTCCGTTCCTCTGTCTGTCTGCTTGTCAGGTCACTGTGCCTCTCTCTAGTCCTGTGGTCCTAGTGACAGCTGATTTTTATCAGATCCGTTGTACCACTGGGATGTTTTGGCTATTTTGGGAGGGAGGGTGGCGGCTGCTCCCTGGGCTGAGTCAATCACTTCTGTTAGTCATAGAGACGGGGTCACCCCCCTGCCCATTCCCAACGCTCCACTGTCACCTCCTATAACGGGCCTAGGGAGGGACCACTGATGTCACTAGGTGCCCAGAGGACTAGACAATAAAAACACTTTCAACTCCTCAGTGATGATCCTATTTTGGTCAAGTGGCGCACACACACATGATAAGCGTGTCAAAGAGTCCATGCTTGATTGCACACCTTCTCTATGAATAAGTATGCCTCCTATCATAACAATGCTTTTAATAATAGTCTGGTGAATGCATCAACCACTTTACGACTGAAACGATAGCTACTTACGCAGTCTTACATAGTGCTCAAAACATGAATGTGAAGTTATTCCTTGATACGTTTTCTTAATTGTATTGTCAGCCAAAAGTATTAGTGATGTTGAACTTCTTGGGGTACACAATTTCTTATGAGATCTCTGATCCATTACTCAGCTGTTACTGTCACTGAGGGTCAACCTCCGATCTATGGGATCTCTATGTCAACCCTATTCCTGTCAGAAGAACTGTTCAGGTCTCATAGATGCATCATGGGGTCAAACAGTCATAGACAGTTTTCTAGAAGTGTGTCCCCCCATGGCTCAAAGCGATTGTACCTATGTAATGGTCATAAATGTCAATGACGGCCTTCTGTCTTGAGCATGTGTGCACAGAGCATAGTTATGTGTCTACACATTCACATCCGCTTCTTTTTATAGCAACCTGGGGCTCTCAAGGCCAGGGAACAGGAGCTGTTGGACAACCAATCGCTCTCTCTCCTTTCTTATGGTGTGTTGAAACCGTGCAATGTCTGGGTTATCTTGTGATATTTTTAACATGGTCACCACAGCCGTCACATTCTCCTTCTGTGGGAACTTAAAGCAGCTTCTGTAGATATGTGGATGTGAATGACTTTGAATGCCCTCAACGTTTGTGTACTCCACCATGGGTGGGTTCTGTTCATTCATATAATTTATAATAAAAATATCCTAATTTCAAAGACGAACTTTCCTGTTTCCAGTCCTTCATAACTCCAAGTTCAAAACTCAACTAAATCAGGTAAAACAGTCTCTGTCTTCAAAGAAATGAAAAAAGGTTGCTAATTTGATCACAATTTCTTGTTTGTATATATTTGCAGGAGACCTGAGCCACTTCCTTTAAAAAAAAGGGTGACCTCATTGGTTTGGAGGAACCCCGCCAACCCCCGTACCACCAGACCTATCATGTCACATGCTGAATGTAGTACTGTAACTTAGTAACTACTCACCCTGTGAGTTTGCGGAACCCCTGATGCAGGACTCCGGGACACCAGTGGAGGTCTGTCTACGTCTCTCTGCCTGGACAACACGCTGTGAATCATCAACAGTTAACAGTTATGATCAGCAATCAGCGTAAAGATTGAATCCACAGCATAGTGATTCTTTCATGAACATACAAACACCCACACACAAATCCACCTGAGGAGGGTTGTCTTTCTTTACTGGAGTCCCTACAGTGCTGTGAGCCCTTTTCACCACTGGGAGGCACTGTTTCTCCCTGTTACTGGCAGACAAAGCCACATTCAGTCGAGGGGAGCTGGAACAGTCCTGCCGCAGGGTGACCTTCGACTCAAAAAGGGCCCGCAGGGCACTGGTTCCCACAGGCTCCTTCGGGGGCAGATAGTCCATGGATTGGCTTCTGGACAGATGGAAGCCTCCTCTGATCTCCCTGCTCTCATTACGCCCCCCCAGAGAGTCCACTCTGATCTCTGAGTCCTCATATCTACTGGAACGATTCAACACAGATGCCTAAAAAAGTGGGAGTCAAACAAATAAATACATAACTGCTTTGTGTCAAATACATTGCTGCAGACTACCACTGATGTTTATTTGTATCGCTTAAAGGACATAATGTATTAATCAACCCATTTATCAATACATTTATTATCAAGTAACTTTTCCTATACCTCAGCTGATTCAGTTATCCGTAACTCTGCACAGCTCTGGTATCTGTGAGGAAAGAGATAATGTCTTTAAAACATACATTTTACCATTAACATAACCTAAACATACAGTTTCAGGTAACAAGTGTGAAGTGTGTAGTTTTCTGCAACACACTCACTGTTGTACGAGCTGAGAGACAGACTTTTTTTTGTCCCAAAGAGAAGATGCGACCCATGACCTCTCCTGAACCCCAGAAAGGCTCTTCAAAGATTGACTCCTTCTTAGGTTGCTCATTTCCACCGTAAGTCCTCAAGCACTGTCAACATCAGAGTGGAAGTGACCTTGAGGGAGAACTCCAATTTGTATTCGAGTTATTTCCAGTATGCTACACATTTGAGCTTTTCTTGAATACAACTTGTATATTTTTGTGTTTCCAGTCAAACGTAATACAATTATTTAGGGAAGACAGTGGCACACAACATCAACTACGCCCTATTTTATGTTGCTAGGCTGTGTGAAATGACAGCTTGTCACACACAGTGTCATCTGACTCTGTTAATGTGTACCGCAATCACTGATTTGACTGCAGAATTTGCTAGAGAATTTAAGTTCACGTTAGATATTTTTTTACTGTAGCACCTAATATCAATTATTTCAAATATAGTGCTGTATAGACCTCCTGCTCTTTATTCTCTGTATTTGTAAACTTTGTATACTGTAATGCCTTCTCCTCGAGTAGCAACAGTTTGTACTTAACTACCCTATAACTACATTTGACAAGACAGTACTTACCCCAATCCTCTGAATTTCACAAATAAAAACTATACACGACAAAGCAGTAGTACATCATCACCACAGCAGTCATGAATGCAGATCTTTGTTACCAGCCACATACCTGCGTGAAGAACAAGTCCCCTGGAATTCCAGTCTCTGCACTTCAGTAATGTGTTCGGAGCATTACTCACAAGACTCAATCATGCCAGTGACCAAAGTCCTCTTTTTTATACACTGAGGTTTTAGCTTCCGAAAAAAAAAACAGATTTTCTTCCTGGACACATATTTCAGCTCTTTGATAATGTCCTTGTGATGCAATAAAACAAAAAGCAGGTTCAATTTCACATACACAACCACCTTGTACTATGTAATACAACAATTACCTGTACAGTACCTGAGTCACGTTTTATGCATTGATCATGTGTGATTGATTAGGATGCATGGTGCCAACAGCAGCAGTTCTCATTGTTATTCAACTTAGATGGCAACAACAATATTTTTTTATTTTTGCTCGCTTTGCCAATCATCCAGTTGATCATATCAAAATATTTTACAATCAAATACATTGTCTTTCCCTGTTTTTATTTACGGCTATAAACACATCTCACAGTTCTTGACCTTTTGGAGGTTAGCGTTGCTAGAGGTGATGGGAGACAGTAGCATTTTCTCAAATTATTCCCACAAATGCCAGTCAAACATAGGCCGTCATTAAAACAACAATTTTCAAAAGTCTGGTCATATCTATTATGATCGATAGCAACATGCTGCTAGGCATTGTTGATCCGCTCCCCCCTTCCTCCTTCTCTCTAAGTCTATTATGACCAGCTGGCCTACTCAGATGTCAGTCTTTTGGCAAAGCCGTCATGTTACTGTATCTTATGCCAACACATAAAAACTGGTTTGTTTGTCTACAGTTCTCATACTTAATACATTTATATTAACAACAAAGTCTAGCAGTTTGTCTTCATAAAGCGACTTGATGCAGCCAAATAAAAAGCAAAGCAAAATAGTTTTACTGTACCCCCACTTCCTAAAGGTCACAAAATGTTCCATGTCATCTTTTATGAGTTATACTTTTTGTTGACACATGAATTTCATATACTATAAAAATGTGTCAAAGGTATTTTTTATATGGGATCTTTTTTAATGGTTGGCCAAAGGTAAATGCAAATTATGATTTTTCCATGTTAAGAGGGGTAAACATTAACTGTTCACAAAGTAGTCACCTTTTAAATATTCCCTCTCACTTTAAATGAGACGAAGGAGAGAGAGAGAAGGATAGAGAATTGAGGTAAAGTAAACGACTCAAGGATTTGCCCATATAATCTCAAAAGACTCAATTTTGTTGATTTACTCAATACACGATAAAGATAAAACTGCGGAAACTCTCAAACAAAAAATGTCCACTGATATCTTTAGCATGTTCTAACCACTAGATGTCAGGAGAGTAATGCAGACCACAAAGCTGATGTGACCATGTGCTGTTCAGCAGATGTATTTTACTGTACATTTAATTGTTGTTAAGACTTTAGCATCTCGTCAATAAAGGCAGATATAAAATATTGTTAGCATCATGGAATGACCATGCTCAAGTTTTCCCTGCACACCTTGTCTATTACACCAGTTTAAAGTGTCCATGTACAGCACTTAACATGTCTTACAAAAACATATTTTAATGCTTCAAGACAGTACAAGCCACTGAAATACCCAGATGACAAACAATCCTGCATATAGTAGCACTTGGTAAGAGAGCATTCAGCCTCTGCAGTTGTGTTGTAAGTCTTTGTTGCTTGTGTTTTGACAGCTGCACTGGGATAGTAAGGGAGACAGAGGGAGGGAGAGAGAGAGAGAGAGAGAGAGAGAGAGAGAGAGAGAGAGAGAGAGAGAGAGAGAGAGAGAGAGAGAGAGAGAGAGAGAGAGAGAGAGAGAGGGAGGGAGGGAGGGAGGGAGGGAGGGAGGGAGGGAGGGAGGGAGGGAGGGAGGGAGGGAGGGAGGGAGGGAGGGAGGGAGGGAGGGAGGGAGGGAGGGAGGGAGGGAGGGAGGGAGGGAGGGAGGGAGGGAGGGAGGGGAGGAGGGAGGGAGGTAGATTTGTTCAGCCACACAGCCGGAGAGAACAGACAGTACTGGACTGAGCAGGCCTCTCTTCACTGACTGCATGCCTCTGCAGTGCCTCACATGGAGGTACATGTGACCACACTAACAGGAGAACCCAGTGTGTTGAAGCTAGCCAGCACACAGACATTGGCACAGCAGGGCATCCAAGTGTGTGCTACTAAAATCAGTTGCACATAGTGGAGAGATGATAATGGCTTACTCAAGAACATTTAGTTCATGCACAAGCACACACGCTGTATGTGCAAACACACCCACCCACCCACCCAAACACACACACACACACTAACAACAACTGCATGCAGGCAGTCACTCTTGCCCCTCCCAGTCTACTATGTCTCTTAGTGAACTCTTAGTTCCCTACAGAAGCCATTTTCATGTAACTGCTTCACAACACAACGTATTTAGATGAATTTAGAAGACATCCAATGTAAATAAAAGGAAAAACACAGCTGTTACTGTTCTGGCAATGCCTCCTGACAGAACTCCTTTTGTATCTAGTTATTCATGCAGGTCATACATGTTTTGTTAAAAAGGTCACAACTGCAGTGTAGCTGTCAACAGGAGTTTTGTTGCTTAGGCTTTTCTGTGCGCAGCCAGATCAAATCTAACAGTTCCTGCCTACTCTGTCTCTCCTGTTCATGACACAACTGCTGATAAGATCACTCTGGTGAAGTATTTGCAGATGATTGCATAACCTAGTTTCTTATCCAAAGCTGCAGTTTGACACATGCCTTTACAGTGAACGTTTAAAACTTGAATCCACTATAGCATGTTTCGCATCCAAATGAGTTCCAGCATTTTCCAACTAACTCATTTCACTTAAATGGAATTTGAACATTTAGTGTTTGTAAACATGCTTGCACTTGAACTCTGTGGAACACAACCATCTCACGTCAAACATAAGACCCCTTGACACAGACAGTGTAGCAGGAGAGACATTTATCTCACTGCCAAGATATTATCTTACACCCTGAGCTAGCTAGTGATTAGCCCCTAGTACCTCTGGCCTGGGTCCAAGATGTGTCATTATGTTTGTCACAGGAAGTCTCTTTGTTTTCACTGTTGTGTTCCATAAAACAACCCTGTCACTGACAAAGGGATGGAAACTGAACTATCACTTATGGTGTCATTGTAGTGTAACTTGAGCTCAAGGTTTTGACTGACCTTCTTAGAGTGGAACTATGAAAGTGAACAGTTACAGTAATAGGGAATTTGATACAACTTTTTTGTAAAGTTTTTGGGCATTTTGAATAAGCTAATTTGCTCATGGATGCTTAGCTTATGTTGTTGGCTGGTCTTTGAGAATGTGTATTTATAGTTGATAGTTGATAAGACAGTGTGGACTTGTCCATCTGCCCCTCAGTAATCCGTAACCTATTTCTGACAGTAGACTCAACCAGAGACTTCACACTCATCCTCAGTTGTTTTTAACTGTGTGGTCATCCATGTTATTAGTAGCAACATTTTTGCTACCTTTTTTAGGAACAAACAACACTGCACTGAGATCATTAAAATCATCCTCATGATGCAGTTTCACCCGGCCATTCCCTCTCCCTCCCCTCGTTTACAACCACAGCCAATGACTAGTCTCTGTTGTCCACCGTCACCATGGAAGCTATTGTCCATTATGACATAAGAGCAAACGTGGAGTGGGCTGAGCTCATTGGTCCATGTGGCCTTCCCACAAGTGAAGCACCAGAGGCTTGGAACAGAGGACTATAGAAGCCAACCCAGCCAGGGAGGGATGAAGGAAGCGATGGGAGGTCTCTGTTGTCATAAGAGAAACATGGTTTTTTGTTCCACTGGTCATTACAGTTCTACTGACTCATCATCTGGAAGTACACACAGCACTTCAGGCATACAAGCAAACAGGAAGAGCACACCATGGAGCATCAGGAAGAACATTTACAATACAGTAGAGAGCTTCTGTGTGATGATGCATCTGAATCATTCTCTCATCTAACAACAACTCTGGCATACAATCACTGTACTAGATTATAAAACCAATGTTTAAAACAATTATGTATTGTAAATTATGGTTGTATAATACATTGAGGCATCATAAGGTGCTACATGATACTGTGAGATGTGTCCTTTTGGAAAAAAACACTAATTCTTTCTATGGCTATTGTTCTAACAAATTTATATTTCATAACAGTCTACCTCAAATGAAAGTAAAACATGACTCAACAGCACAAAATGGGACAGGTATGAATCTCGGAAGTTCTGAAGATAAAATATCTATATGAGGGAGTCAGGTGGCTGAGCGGTTAGGGAGTCGGGTTAGTAATCTGAAGGTTACCGGTTCGATTCTTGGCTGTGCAAAATGACCTTGTGTCCTTGGGCAAGGCTCTTCACCCTACTTGCCTCGGGGGGAATGTCCCTGTATTTACTGTAAGTCGCTCTGGATAAGAGCGTCTGCTAAATGTAAATATTTCATTTTATGCCTATTTTTAGACATTGTTATTCTAAACATACATCTGACCATATGATTATGGTTTAAAAAAAAGTATTGATCGTTCTTTATGGCACACTACATTCACATAAAATTGGGAGGTAACAATGCATAACATCATCTGATACAGTACTTCCTGTCACTCCCAGGGAAATGGAGAGCATCACTGTACTGTAGTTCTGGAAAAGAATTCATGGAAAAGGAACTGGGGCACAGTTTCACATGCCTCCAAGCTTTGTCAAAACTTTGTTGGTACCTCCTCGTATGTAGGCCATCACAGGCACAGCTTGACTGTAAACTGGGACACAAGAGCCGGTGGCAGCAACCTGAAAGAAAGACAAAATGTAGGTTAACAGCAAGTTATGTAACGTAGCCAATGTACTACCAAGACAATGTTGATTTAGTCTCATCAACTGCAACTTTAATGAAATAAAATGGACATGATCTCTGGAGGGTCTGTGTTTTGGTGAAATTACATTGTAATTGGCGGATGAATGGTATAGCAAATGTCTTCAAATACATTTATTTGATTCTGTCTATTTCTTTCCAATTGCAGTGAAGAGTTCTTGGCCATGATGGTGTTGAAAAGATTTCCACCATGTATGTATCTTACAGGAGCTCACTCCATGACTCACGCTCTCCTCCCCACTCCATCTCTCCTGACCTCTGGGGAAACATCAAGGCGGACTGAGAAACAGAGAGAAACCCTTTTGATGGACAGAGTGCTAATTTCTCAAGCACCAAGACGACAAGAACTACAAGTCTGAGTCTGTCAAGTCAAGGAAAAGGACCGAAATAAGAAACAATGACAAACACAATATGTAAGAATAGTATTTGACTAGTATCTGACTCCAGGGAGTCAGATGACTCATCTGACTCCAGGGAGTCAAATGGCTGAGCGGTGAGGGAATCGGGCTAGTAATCTGAAGGTTGCCAGTTCGATTCCCGGCTGTGCCAAATGACGTTGTGTCCTTGGGCAAGGCACTTCACCCTACTTGCCTCGGGGAGAATGTCCCTGTACTTACTGTAAGTCGCTCTGGATAAGAGCGTCTGCTAAATGTAAAAATGTAAATGTAATGTATTTGTTAAGATATTCTGATTGAAACTCAGTAGCCTTAGTTTACTGTACCACATCCCCGGAGGAAAACCCTTTTGGATTAAAACAACTTTTGCCCTTGAGCTCTTAGACAGAAGACCAAGATCCAAAAGTTCAAAAGGGTTCATATTATTTTTTAATCACAATATATTAATTTCAATTTGATGAAGGACAAAAATGAAGATATTTATGATCTTCAAATGATGGAAAGGCAAAGTCCAATCAAAATTGAGCATGGTTGCCAGATCAACAGCAAGCTTCTATAGGTTTTGCTTATTACTGACATTGAGTGTGTGTCAGCACTTTTGCCTGTATTTGGTGTTCATTCTGTATGTAGGTCAATGGAACATGGGACACTTTGCGGTGATTCCTCCTATTGTGGTTCAGCTATCTAATTGCACATGTTTGTATTTTGTCCAACAGGACTGCTGTTTCCAATGACAACTGGAGGGTTGGAGACACTGATTATTTTTGACAGTGGTAATTGTCTTGACAACATAGGCAAGTGCGTGTGTTAATGAATGCACGTGTGTGTGTGTGTGTGTGTGCTTGTGCATGCGTATAAAGTGATACGTGATAACACACACGTATGTATCATGAATGTTATGTCGTATTCAGTAACATTTGCTCACGTGATTTTTGGAAGCACGTTTCAGTTTTGAGAAACGAATGACGTGCAGAGCAGTAGCTCATCTTCCTGTCCAGCCAAGAAGGGGGGAGCAGCTGGTGGGATATTTTGGTTCCCCTTTTTTCTGCTTGTGCCTTCCATGTGACCAAAGGGTTACTTGCACACTATACTGATTCCTCTCTCAACCAAAACCGGAACAAATTAAGTGATTATCTTTAGAAAGCACAGACCCTGTTACATTTGTTTTTCCCCAAAACTATTTAAATGAAATTCAACACGATTCGATTTTCTTCCACTAATTCGGAATTCTGTAGACCTATTACAGTTATTTGAATGGACTCAATCTCAAAAAGAAGAAAGATAAGTTTAGTAACATTATGAGTGAAATCCGAAAGGCCGTCTGTGATCTGGGAATCATTCATTTACACCGTTTTATAGGCTATTCTAAAATGTATCGGCATTGTCCAGGGTGGAGAGCTTCCCCAAGAAACGGTTACAAGTATTTACCATGATTAATTTGCGATATTTAAACGCCCAATCAGTGTGTGTGTGTGTGTGTGTGTGTGTGTGTGTGTGTGTGTGTGTGTGTGTGTGTGTGTGTGTGTGTGTGTGTGAGTGTGTGTGTGTGTGTGTGTGCGTGTGTGTGTGGGGGTGTGCGTGCGTGCTTGCGTGCGTACCGCTCGCTTTCCTTGTGATCGTCTACGTCAGACGCGCAGGGGGAGTACCGATGAGTACACCGTTCTCTCTTACAACATTGGAGAGGAAGAGAAGGAGCTGGCTGTGTCACGGATCAGGAAATTCTTGAGGGTCTGATAAAGAGAGAATACCACTGTCACAGCGGGCTGAGTACACACTCGAATCTGGAATTACGGAATCTGTGGATGTAACCGAATATGGTGGTCATCACACACTCATGGTAAGTGGCCGATCAGCGGGTATTTGGTTACAAAAACCAGTGTTCTACACCGGAGGTTTTTCAGTACTACTGTATCCTCCCTTCAATATAACTTTTTGTCCCACTGCATAGAAAATCGTTTTCAAAAGTTGTATGCCAGGATTCAAAACCAATGGTAGTAGGCCTAAAGTATCAAATAATTGTTTACGAGTTTGTGATCGACTTTATTGTTGAAATCTTTTTGTCGTGGTAAAACCCAGACCTATACGAAACAGCTTACCATGAGTGGATTGATTAATAGCTTGGTACTGCGACCCCAGCCCAGACGGAGAACAATGCTGTCATTGTAGCTTATATGTATCACCAGGGGTGAAGAGGTCAGTTGCGGAAGTTAAGGTTGCCAAAATGACGGAGTGACAAAGACCCATAGTTGGGTCAGTTGGGTCAGTGATTACTACTTACCATATAGGCCTGCTTGTTTGTAATAAATACTCTATTTTGAAAACCACTTTGTTTCTGATTTCAAGTGTATAACTTTCGTTATTATGACCAAAAAATAAGATGAAAATTGATCGCGCAAATGTACATGCCTGTACAAGACTTTATGCCAGGCAAACATATCTGCCACTGAGGCTTTAAATTATTTATTTGAATACAGAAAAACAGATGCTATTTGACTTACTTTTAGATCTTACATTTATTTTTCATCAAAAGACACGTGTGCAACAGATAGTTCTTGGTGGTTTCTCCTTACATCTATCATCATATAGCCTAATCATCTATGAGGTGTGGTCAACAGTTGTGTTAATGTGTATACACCCACATTCTTATATTTTTAGGAGGAAGGAGGAAGATTATGAGACTGTGTACAGTCACTATGTGTAACATACCAGGGTTGCCATGAGTCACTAGCTTGTCTAGAGGACAGTCTGTTCTTGGCACTGCAGGTTTACAGAGGAAGAGGAGACCTCGACCAGGTGAACTGAACTGCAGTGCACACTGTTCTCTTTAGCCACTCCCTGTGTCCTCTTGTCACCCCTCTGCTATAATACCCCCCCCCCCCACACACACACACACACACTCTCACTCACATATACACACCATGCACTGTTCATTTGAACATGAGGTCACAAATTCCCTATTCTCACACATCTATTTATCAGGCAACATATGAGGTCAATGTCTTTCAATTTATTTTGGATAATGTAGAGCACTTCATCAAACCTTTATAGAAGATTATTTGACCAAGATTGTCAGATATCATTTTTCTCATATATACAGTCTTAAAATGGCAGATGAGCAGAAACAAGACAAGACACAAAGGCTTCTGTGATCGTACTTTAGCCTTGTGTAGATGGACATTCCTGAGAAGAATCCCTATCTATTTGGCTTGTTCTGGGGGCCAGAGATCAGTCAGCAGAGAGATGTATCTTTCTAAAAACAACATTCTTGTTATTAAGCACACATTCTTCTATTCTTTCCTTTGAGAACACGTGTAAAAGGTCCATAGCCAAATATAACAGCTTCTTTTGGCCATAATCCCTCTAGAATGTTGTTGTATTTGGACTGCTTGTTTTCACGTTTTCTTTCCAATAAACTTAAGGAATCATTGGAATGTTAATTACTCAGGGGGAAAAGAAAGAGCTGTTGATTTCCAACCTTTGCTGAAATAGGCTGCTACTGTGAAATGTTTGGATTTTGATACTATACAAAAGTATGTCACGATGTATCCATTACATTAATGTGAGTTTAATTAATGACTAAACAATCAGAGAAGTAAAAACAACCAGTAGTGCCACATTTTACAATTATTTAGGCTAGAAAGTGTCACAAACAAACACATGTTTCTAGTTACTGTGTCTTTGGACAGTAGATTACAGATTACATGAGAAAATGTCATGTGATTTCTTTGATCTTAAATGTAATGCACTCAAAGAAAGAGAGAAGTGTCAATGTCAGTTTCACAGCATCTTCACAGGATATCTCATAACCACAACTGTGGTGTTCATCCCTTTGATTGTTGCAATGGCTATGTTTTGTGTTCTGACAGATCATTGAACCACCAGAATCAAGAACATGAGTGGAGTCTTGAAAAGGAAATTTGCTGAGGTGGATGAGGAGGACCCATGTTACGCCTCTTCCTCATCCTTCTCCTCCCCCTCCTCCTCTGCTTCCTTGGAGTGGGAGTCTGACGGAATGAGCCTCTCAAGTGACGATCAAGACTTCACACCCAGTATCCCTGCCTCGCCCACAACCAGTTTACCCAGTAAGAATTTTTTTTTTCCTTCTTTGAAATTATGCAAACCTTTTATCTGGCTCATTGCCCATGAGTGTGTTTTAGGAGAGTCTCTTATCAGCCTGCACCAGTGCTGTTAGTAGTGCCTGATAAATGTGTACTGAAAGCTACTCTAGAGGGAGAGCAGACATTTAATAATCCACAAGGAAAGGCTCTGAGCTCATTGTAATGTCAAACTATTTGCCTAGGCAATAGTATGTGGATTCAATTTGGATACGATAACACAAACTCCTTTTAAAACTCAAAGCAGTTTCAAATGACTGAATTTAAATATCACCAAACTGTGATGTTGCTCAAAGACCTGGTAATGGTAATGGAAAATCAAGTTAACCTGGTGAGTTGTAGTAAAGTAGTTGTGAAGGGTAAAGGGGTCAGTTACTACTAGTTTTTTTCTGGTCTTTCACTCAACCCTTGTAGCCATCTAGCTGTGCTCCCTCAGCTGAGTGACAGAACAAACAGTTCCCCAGTGAGTTGTGTCCTCTTTAGGCAGAGAGAGAGAGCAGAGCTGGCTTGGTCAGCTCGTTTTCCTTGTTTACTGACCTCTGTCTCCAGAGTTCATTCTCAAGCGAGTGTAGTCATATGATTTGGTGTTACCAAGCTGCCGAGTGAACAGCTAACCCTATACTCATTTCTTGTAGCAGAAATGTTATTAATGCTTTTTTTCCAATATAAATGTAGAGTAAACTCCTTGGAAACCTTGTGAAGATCTAACGATGGGTCTCACTGTTTTACAGGTTCCATTCTTTTCATTCCTCTGTCCTAATGCTTAGTGGTTAAATAACTGTTTATTCCTTGGTATTTACTTTTAAAAAGTATGAAAAATGAAAAAAAACCTTTAGACAGCCACTGACTCACCTCTACTGTCATCTAGTGGTGACTTAGAAAACAGCACAAGAACAGATGTGCACACAAATGACCTTCCAAAATGTCTCTACAGAGGCTAGATATCTCCAGTTTACCTGAACCTTCCTGGCCCAGCCTAACTGACCCCTGCTACTGTAGTTCCACAACTAATAAAAGTCTAATTTTCTCTCACCTCCTTTTCCTCCATTAGTTCGGTCCATTTTGAAAAAGGCTAAGGCCACACACCGCCATGGCAGGGTCAGTTTTGACCTGGTGACCGTGTTCCTGTTCCAGCGCAGCCAGGGCTTCACCAGCGTGCCCAGCCGAGGGGGTGCCACCCTGGGCATGGTGAGGAGGCACAGTTCCCTCTGCAGGTACACACTGGCAGAGCACGCCCTGGATCGCCAGCACAGATGCAGGGAGAGGCTCAGAGAAAGACTCAGACAGGAGAAACTTAAGGAACTGAGGCAAAAAGTGAGTAGACTTCCCCCAAAAAATATGACAAATATTAGATGTCACCCAGAGAGACAACTTTCTTCTACTATATATATTTTTTTCCTAGTAGAACACCATTGGTCTTTTAAGTGACATATTCTACCTTACTTTGCCAGATGACAACCAACGGAGCCATACTTCTGGAGGAAGCTAACAGACCATATATAGATCAATTGCCAGACGAGGACCTTAACATCCACCTCAGTGATGCTGACCTGGACGAAGGGGGCTTCCTGCATCCATACCCATCCAAGCAGCGACAATCCCTTCTCAGGGCCGCAGGGGTAAAGCGTATCGACAGGGAAGAGAAGAGACAGCTGCACGCTCTGCGTCTCTCCAGGGAGGAGTGTGGCTGCAACTGCCAGGGTTTCTGTGAGCCAGAGACGTGCGCATGCAGCCTGGCAGGCATCAAGTGCCAGGTACGGCAGGAGAAATAACAAACAAAACCGTTGCTAGTTTGGACGTTGTTTATGGATGAGATGTTTGAAAATGCATTGACATTTGCAGTCATCACATGTATTCTTATGGACTAAACATCTATAGATTCAACAGCTATAGCAACTCTTCTCGAAACGATATTCTAAACAGCTTTTTGTTCATAACGATGTTCTCTGCTCACGTGCTTTTCCTACTACAGATGGACCACTCCAGCTTTCCATGCGGCTGCACAAGGGACTGCTGCGGCAACACTAATGGCCGGGTGGAGTTCAACTCCAGACGTGTGCAGACTCACTACCTCCACACTGTCATGAGGCTAGAACTGGAGAGGAGACTGCAAGATGATGAAACACCCAACTGCCTGGACCAGAAAAGAGTTTCACTCAAGCACCAGGAGAACCCGAAGGAAGAGGACCAGGATGAGCCACAGCAGTATGTCCAGGAGAAGAGCTGCCCCTTTGGGTTAACTACAGAGGATGATGGCCTTCATCTCACAATCCCCACCACCCCTATGTTCCATTTCAGTGTGGAGCTGGCTGTGTCGGGGGAGAACAGCTGCAGTAGTGACATGTCCTGTTCTTCTGCCAACAGCGAAGACTCAGAGTCTGGGGGAACACCTCTGGTCAACCAGCCTCTCCTTGAGGAGGGGGATGAAGGGCTGGTCCGCATGCTCAAACTGTGTGACTCAGAAACCGAGGACTGCTCTATGGGAACTGACAGTGAGGCTAGGCACATCAAACAGTCATATCAATGTTTCAATAACTCGGGCAAGTATGCTGTCACAAACGCAGCCAATTCTCACACCGACAAAAGTATTGGCTCTTGCCAAGCAGAGTACCTAGATGAAAATGCTAACCAAGACGCAACACGGTTTGCTAACAGTCCTATTCAAGAATATCCTAACACTCCCTCTCCTTCCATTGACTACTCATCAAACAGCTATATGGACCTCAGCCTCTCCTCAGAATCAGACCTGGAGTTCTTTGACAACTTTCCTGACTATAGTTCTGGCCCTCTTCACAAGTCTTTCAAAGGACACACTTACCCAGACAACTTTCACTATCTACAGTTGCTAAGCCCTCCACATCACCCACAGTACGATGAGACAAGTACTTACCTCCTGGAGTCTTTGATAGGCTTATCTGAACCTACCCCAGAACCAAATTCTTCGTTTACAGACAGTCAACAATTTGAAGTGATCCAGTAACCAACTGGCAATGTTTCATGAGAAGTGATACGCGCATGGATATTAATAAGCATAAAACATGAATAGAGCACAGTTTTGTATTTTTCTACGATTTATAACATATAATTTGTACAGTAATTTTTCAGGACATGTATCTATATTTGAACTTTTTAGTAGGCTAATTGTTTTAAATGTGATTGGAAAAGAGGAACATTTGAGTCAAACATAGCTCATGCTTACTCATATCTGAAGGTCAAATGGTGTATAACATGTATCAGAGATGGATAATATTGATATTGATCTATTGTTTCATATAGCTCTATTTAATATTTAATACATTATTTGACAGTTTCTGCACTTATTTATCAGTCAAAAAAGTATAATTTATGAATTTATGGAGTGTGGTGGGTTTTATTTAATTTTGTTATAATTTATGTTCAACATGAAAAGGCTACTCAATGGGAGTTTCAGAGAAGAGATCTTTGTTTCCAAATGAGTCTCAAACTTCAGCAGTTAGTCAAATACGGTGCTGAGGGCATTTAGAATTTAGAACTCACTTTACAGAATGTAATATTTGTATTTATTTGTTAGAGCAATAGAGAATAATTAAATTATCATCATTCTCATTTATTTATACCCAGTGCTCTAGTTTGTATATAGCAAGGGCATACATGTCTATACTTAGTACCCGATAGAACATTTATATTCTATATACATGTATTCTGTTTGTATAAACACCAACTACAGAACCCATCATCACTGGGTAAAGTGTGTGAGAAATGTCTGTATGGACTGATTTATTTGTACCTGTGTGTTCCTCTTGGTCAGTCGATATTTTGTTTCATTCCAATAAATATTTTATTTGTCAATCTCATCTTCTTTTGTATCCAATAATAAGTCTTTCTGAACGGAGGCGGTTGTAGTGCTTCTGGTGGCTACACATGTGCACCCAGACGTGTTCTGTACTGTGGTAACAACACCATGGGTGACTAATTATTTATCATGGTAAATTCATATTGTGCTTATTTCAGTATACGCTTTCTGAACATTTCTGTGTTCAAGATCTGTATTAGGCTACTGTAGGAGATTTCCACAGTAATATCTGATCGGCTATAAAGTGACCGGTTATCGCCCGTATCACCTGGTGTTGTTCGTTGGCATCATTTTCGACTACTCGGGACTTACGAGATAGATTGACGGGACAAGATGGCCACGAAGCATTAGGAATTCCTTAGCTACAGTCATTTACAGCCTAGGCGAAATATACATTTGATATTTTAGCATTCTTTCAATATGGGGTTGTCTCAAAGCTCAGGTGCATCCGAAGGAGGAACGGATGGATATCACGTGCATGGGGTAAATGAGATCTTGACATTTACACTTACATTTTCGTTGCAGGGTGACATTTCAAATTGCCAAATTGCTAGCTTGCTAGCATAGGGCGAAGAAGGGCCTGCCTAAATTATAAAGTGGCAGAAGATGTCGAGCAAATTCAGTGCATAATCATGACAAAGTCTTGACCTGCTCATCCTACGTGCACTTAACAATGTTTTTTTACGTACAACAAAGTAGGTTCATTGAACTGAGCATCATTTTAATGCAAGGCGCTCTCGCCACAACGAAAAAAACAGCATTCCTCATGATTTCGTGAAAGCTTAACAACATTTATGTAACAACCAAATTCTGATACTGCTGTGACAAGCACACATGAAGCCTATCCACGTTAGAAACATACTTGTATATAGTAATGTTTTTTGTTGTTGCTTGTTTTCATATATGTTGTATACAACAAATGATACATTTCATCGACTATTTTTTTTAATTTTTTATTTTTTATTATGGTTCATGTCCTATAGGTTCAGGAGAATTCGCCTGCAGAGAAAGCTGGTTTGAATCCCTTTTTCGACTTCATAATATCTCTGGATAATCATAGACTTGTAAGTCAGTCCACTTACCATACTGTACCTGTTGTCATATTGGAGGCAGTGCAATTCACGTCGAAAATTCAGTTGAAGTAAACAAAATAAATTATTTGTTTATTTACCTCAACTTCTTTGCTACAGAACCAGGAGAATGACCTCCTGAAGGAACTTCTGAAGGTTAACATGGAGAAGTCTGTGAAGATGGAAGTCTACAGTACAAGGACCATGACGTTGCGGGAGGTGGAGGTGGTGCCCAGCAGTATGTGGGGAGGACAGGGTCTGCTTGGGGCAAGTGTCCGCTTCTGCGGTTGGAAAGGAGCCAATGAAAACGTCTGGCATGTACTGGTGAGTTGGGGTTCATCAGACTGCTGAGGACTTGGTGATGAGGGCTGTTAAGGTAAATTGGATAGTTCTTCTAAAATGCGCTCTCCCATGATGAATTGTGTTTCCACTCTTAGGATGTGGATGTGAATTCACCAGCTGCTCTGGCAGGCCTTCAACCCCACGGTGACTTTATTGTGGGAGCGGACCAGGTGTTGCAAGATGTACGAATCATCGGTTTTTTTCCTGTCTTATCTTCTACTATCTTCAGATGAAATGCTTTCATATTTTTTGAGTCTTTAACCCATAGCTCTCCGTCATGTCATTTTGATTTGTATTTCCCCAGTCGGAAGACTTCTTCTCATTGGTTGAGGCCCATGAAGGGAAGCCCCTAAAGCTGCTGGTGTACAACACTGAGACAGACGCCTGCCGTGAGGTGGTGGTCACACCCAACTCAGCCTGGGGAGGAGAGGGCAGGTATGCCATCCATATCAGTACATGTGTCACAGGTAGCACCATGAGCTGTCCGTGCACGGGAAACTGAATGTATGCTCTGTTGCCCGCAGTCTGGGTTGCGGCATTGGCTATGGATACTTGCATCGGATCCCAGCTCAATCCCAGCTCACGACACAGAAACAGGAAATGCCCTTTGCCCCCCCTCCTGAAAATATGGACTCCCCAGAGATGCCTACCAATGGATACACTGAGGTAAGAAGCCACTTCCTTTCAGGCATCGGGTGAAACTGGCTGCTATATTTTGGTGCCCACAACTCACTGTGATGCGGTTTCATGTCCAGTGAAGTCCAAAAAGTAGACCCTACCGAAGCTACTCGATGTCACGTGGAGGGGGGTTGGACATTGTCTTGTTTATCATTGTTCACACGAGGGAACACTCGGGTCACAAGCTTCAACTGTGCTGTCTCTTCAGGCATCCCTGGTGGCAGCCTCTGGTCAGCCCGTCCCGGATGAGGAGCTCACAGACCTAGAGCACCTCAACCTCCAGGACAGCTATCTGCCCCCACCCATCCAGAGGATAATGGACCCAGGTACAATCACAGAAGTTCAGCCCCCAGTTATAGATGAAGTAATTGATCATTTGCACGGCAAGGCAACATTACATTAATTGGATAATACCTTGCATCTGAATAACACTTTCAGCTTCTGTAACCGTTCAAAACCTTACGTTGGCTAGCTTTGAACCTTTTGAGTGCTTGCTGTGCTGCTACTTGCTTGTCGATTTTGTTCATGTTGTCTTCCCCAGATGCCAGTAATTGTAACGCCAGTGTTTGTGTTTGTTTTCCAAGGCTTCTCTGAATCTGAGGTGGCTATCATGAACTCTGACCCCTCAGACATGGTAGACAGGCTGGACTTGTCCATCTCATCCATTGACATGACTAACACATCTCTGGCTGTGCATGAGGAGAAGGACATCGACAACATCTCTGGTATTGGTATGTTTCTGTTGAGGGAAGGAACATGCCATTGTATATTGCATTGTCCGGACATGTTATGCTTCACATGGTAATACATTGACTTAAACAGGCTGTGAACAAGTACTCAGTTGTTACTCAGTTAAAACTGTGTTGCTTAAGGGGAGGTGTCTGTGCGATACAGCATGTCCGTATTGTGATGCTGATTTGATGTTTTCTTCTGTTCCACAGAGGAGCTAGGGGAATGTGAACTGCCTTTCTCACCACCTGACAACCAGATGGAGGAAGATGCTCCAGAGTCAATCTCCCAGGCAGCAGTGGACCTCACGCCCCCCCTTGCTTCAGCCATCACTTCTTCAGACACACCCACCGAGTCACCTATCCCACCGCCGGAATCCCCTGACCTGGTTGAAGAGTCAATAACCCCTCCTATTGAGTCAAATGATCCACCAACTAACCTGCCCGATGAATCCCTTGACCAAGCCATGGAAGAGTCCCTTCCACTTCCTGAGCCCCCTGTCCCAGTCCCAGACCCAGACCTCCCCTCCCTACCTTCTGTCAACCTCCTCCCAGCACAGCCTGTTGACCCCCCCTCCATTGATGACTCCACCAGTCAGGATATCCTGGATGGACCTGAGCCTGATGTCATCAGCTCAGTTGAGGAGCCTGTGGAATCAGGGGCAGTTGAATCTGACCACCAATGCTGCCACAACGACGAAGAAATCCATCTAGACACGGCAGTAGAGGAACCCTCCCTGGAGTAGGGTGGCTGTTGGTCACTTAGAAAACACTACAGAAAAGCTGAACTTCGACAATCAATAGAGCAATTATGAGGAAGACCTTAATCCAAGACAGGACAAACTCACACTATTCATTCATTCAATTGGCTACAAGTAAACACTACAAGTCTTCCATAGGTTCAGGTACAGTATCGAAGTAATTATGTTGTATGATGAGATACCATGTAGGACAAATTCTAAGTAGTTTAGTTATATAGTACTATAGTTATAGCTACCTGGTATTGGGTAAAATCCAATGTTACAAGTAGTGCCAATTGCCACCATTTCCTAAACAGGCAATGTAACAGTCTTTGTAGACTGTTTACAATAAAAGTAGATCAAAATATTGTATTGGAATGGCCATGGAATATTTCCAAAGATTAATACATCTACATTTAAATATATTGTAAAACTACAGTTGTGGAAGAACAAAGCACAGTTGCACCTTAATCTTTATGACAACAAGGTTTTTAACACAGTTTACACTATCAGTGGGAGTCGCTCTAAGCACATCTTATAGCAACTGTAGCAGATTTTGATTGCTTCTTTTAATTTGAATGTCATTGTAAATCTTAGATTTTTTGTTTAAAAAACATTGACATAGGGAATTTCCTTGCATAGTTTTATAGTACACACAGCCCATTTTTATTTGTATTTTACTTTGCTGAAGCTATGCTGTGTTTACAAATGTGACAGGTGGAATCAGTTTGTCTGTGATCCTATCTTTTAAGAGAAATGCAGGGCCTTCACTAGGATACAGTATATTTATTTTTAAAAAGTTTAATCTTATTGGTCATTGGTTCAAGCAGGTCTGTAGCCTGCCAATATAAAGGGCATTATTTTATAACAAATAATGATGTTCCTTTGTCTCATTCCCCAATGTTACCTCGGCATATTCATTAAACGTTATCTATGCAATATGTGTAAACCAGGTTAGACATAGAGCTGTGACTTTGCTGTGTGCTGCAATGTGGCCATGCTTATACCATAAAAGCAGTCATGAGTTTGCATGCATTTATTTCTGTTGAGATAATAACACTACTGTTCATTTCGTACCAGGTTAGGAATGTCTTTCTGCATGGGGATGGTTTATGGTTTCCACATTTTTATAGAGTAGAGTAGCTTGCTTGTAGGAGAAATTGGAAGTATTTTTGCTAAGAATTTATCAATGGAGAGAATGTTTTATTAAGAATGGGTGCAAAGACTGAATGTGAAATTGATTCATTTTCTCTCAATGTGAAAAGAATGACATCACTGGAAGAAAAAATAAAATTTGTTACATATGTTTTTGTATTTTTGCCAGACCGTTTAATATCACAAAATAGATACATAACAGTAGAGATGTTTAACCATTCAAATTTATTGTTTTAAGCCCCAAATGTACATAATATACCAGTTGTTACACAAACAAGGATAAATTGCAGATCTTGGATATTCCTTTACTTTTTGTCTTTTCGCAAAATGGCACTCTCAGAGGAGTTGATAGAGGCTTACTCAAACTTTGCGACTGGGGAATACATGCATTACAAATATAATCGTCCTTGAGTACAAGAAATGAATACTTCAATTGCCTGCATTGTATGATTTACTATACTAATATCCTGAGTGAAAAAAATCCCTCTTTTTCCAGAATCCACTGAATTTCTATTTTAAGGGTCCAAGTTATACATTACAGATACTTTATTTGAATTACTACACAACAGTCATCCTGAATGTGAATATATTGATTTACTCATGATACAAGAACAGTTCAAAGTGGCAACTTTTGTTAGTCAAGATAAAAAATTCCTTGCCTGTCTTGTTTGCTAAGATGATACAGGCAACAGCTAACATTTTTGGGATGAACCTAGATATGGCAATTTGCACAATATTCTGTGTGTGTGTGGGGGGGGTCGAATCAATCTTCCTATATTGTTAGTGTATTTGACCTTAAAACTGTACAAACGTTGTACATAAATTTACAGAAAAAGAAATATTATCTTGAATGATCACACAACCTGCTGTGGTTTTAGACTCAAATACAAGGACTCTTAAGAGACAGGTATGTCAATTAAGCTTACCAATTATTCATTTTAATTCAGTATTTAAACCAACCAGTAATTCTCAGCAGATTTTGACACCGTGAAACACCATTCCATTCCAGAGTAAACCAATTGCTCTGGATAGCTGTCCAGAGGCACAAGTGTAGTCCTGGGTGATACTAGCATAGGGTGGAGTGTTGGTAGAGTAAGGGCTGTTTTTGGAATGTACTAGAATAAACAACCTTCAATATCCATGTGCACACAAACTCATATGGACACATACTGTACATCAGTCACTCCCAAAATAAATGCAATGAATGATATTACAAAGCAAAGCAATCAAATATGTAAAAAATAATCTATGAGTGCTAGATAGAACATTTTGATTCAATTCTTCTATTGTACAAATCACAACTAGGTGGAAAATTGCAGGGTAGTCTTCCCTCTTGGCTGCTCCATTCTGGTCTAGCCAGCCTCTGTGAGCGATTCTCAGATTGATCTACATCTTCAGATGCCCACACCACAAGGAGAATCTCCCAAACGCTGACCAGACAGACAGAGTGAGTCCTCAACGATATTCCAGCTCTCTTTTGACAATAGGATTGAAGGGACTGCATGTCAGTGTTAGGTGGTGATTGGCAAATGACTAAAACTTTCTTTGTGCCATGAGTTTCACGTTGCTTTCTGTCTATAGTGAAGCGTCAAGTCCCCTCCACTCTTCCAGATAAAATGTTTAACTGTTCGCAGGTCCATGTTGGGATCTAAGACCTACAAAACAAAGGTGAAAATGTTTTACAATTATTGAAGTACCAATAAATTAAAGTGATTTAGGAGAGACGAGTAGATCAGATAACATTGGGAGATGGACAATCCGAACACCCACCTGGTCCTGACACATGAGTTCAATCTTCTCCTCCGCCAGCATCGCCATATCCTCCTCTTTCTCGGTCTCTCCTGGCTTGTCATTGGCTGAGGAGCTGGTGGTCTGAGACTCGTTGTCCAGGTTGATGATCTTCTCATATACATGCTCCATGACCTTCCTCACCTGCAGCATGTCACTGGCTGACAGGCGGTCCCTTGGGAACATGAGGCCACAATGGCTTTAGAGAGCACACCGTTTCTAACATGTTCTAATGTTGATGTTTCCAGTGGCCAGGAGAGTGAATAGCCAAACCATCCCTTGACTACTGCACATTGTATGTAGAGATTAGCTCCAAATGATGCAAACAGGACCAAGCATGATAACTTACTTTTTCAGGGTTTTTGCACCGGAAGAAGAATGGGGTTGGAGGTAAAATGGAATTTTGTTGAACTTGGGCATATTTTTCTGAAAAAAGAGAGAAAAGGTTAGGTGCATTATTAATTAAAGATCATAGATGTATAGATTATCTATAAATGATTGTGGTCCCCTAACCCATTACAAAGGACGGGTCTAGTAAAGTATCCAGTCGAGTAGTTAAGTTCCAAAACCATGTCAATACAAATACATATTTAGTCTGAAATACTCACATCCACAGTTATGTCGATCACCCACTGTGGAACTGTCTCATTCAATAACATGGACTCAGTCTCTCCACCTGAATCCCTACATAACAGCCTTTGGAGAGAAGGAAGTCAACATCAGACGTCAAACAAACCATTCAGGTTTTTTTATTCATTGAACAAAAGAAAAACATACAGCATTAAACAAGGGACTGAGGAATGTTTTGTAGTGTCCCTATTAGCTGACTGAAAGGCATTTCTTAAAACTGCATTACAGCATATACATATCAAAGACTGAACAGGGGTTGAAGTAACATGAGGTACGTACCGGAATAAAGTTCTCCCTCCAGCCTCCCCAAAGATGACCGGAGTGTGAGGTGGCACCTGGAAATACCCATTTCCTTTCTGCACCCTGGTTTCCTGTTCCCCGTTCACTAAGGGAATGGGACCACTTTCAACATTAGACCCCTTTTCCAAGACAAACTCCCATACAATGCCTCAGATAAGGCTGATCGATAAACTAAATGTCAACACGTGTCGAATGTGGACACATGTGTTGGTACCCCTCATATAATGCAATAGCTTTTAATGTTATCACTTTTCAGGAGGAATGAAGAATTATTTCAATGAGCTGTAAGGGTACCAACAAATTTGAGCATGTGTGTATCTACTCACCATGGTTGACCTCATTCTCCTCCTCATCCATGGGGTTGATGTGTGTCCTGGGCCAGAACTCCAGCAGAGCCTGAAGCAGCAGTCCACCCAGGTTTACTACACACAAGACGGGTGAAGGGTTACAAACAGCTCAGATGTATTTATTTAAGTAATTCTCCTAAAATTATTTATTATCAGAATCAGAATTCGGATTATTTGCTATGTATGTTATACAAACACGGAATTTACTGTGGCAGGAAGGTGCAAACAATAAACATATACAGATCTTAAATTAGTAAAAGTACAAACATTTAACTATTTCTAAGAACTAAACAATCTAAAAAGAAAACAAAATTATCCATATTAATACACCAAGTCCTACACTTGGGATCCGATCCATCCGAGCTAGAGAATCCAGCATCTTTCGCCGACACCCAGGCAGCGAAGCAGTCGCTCTCATCCAACGTGATGGTCAGCATCTATCCAGAAACACACAAAGTGGCAAATACATCAATGCAGCCGTGGAACATATACTAAGTAAAGGTTCTTTCAGATGTTTGTGCGTGCAGGAACGGTGTGTGCTTCAGACCTACCCCTGTTTTGAGATCGACAGAAAACCAGTTTGGTACGTACACCATCTTGAAACGCTTCTTGATCTCTTCATCAAACTCAATTTTTCCCAGGTCCTCACCCTTGCAAGCCTAAAGAGATGTCCGAATGTATTCTTGGTTAATTGCCTTTTCCATTCACAGTGCAATTTTCTGTCTGCAGTCGTGAGTACCAAATACAGAACATAATTGAACTTATGAAACAAATCTTTACCTTCAGCACATCCCAGAAAGCCACATTGTTGTTGGTGTCTTTGGTAAGAATGTGCCTTTTGTCATTTAGTATGTGACACTGAATTATACTGGCACCTCCTGAACAAAGCAATTAGGAAACTCATTAGAAGGTTAAATAATGTGAACTTTTCAGCGGTAGGAAGCAATGCTTTAAAGACAGATCAAGTTAATGTGATGACTACCTTTGATGACTTGCTCAGGTTGCGTACAGAGTGGGATGAGGGGAGTGCTGCAGTCGTTGTCATAGTCCCCTGATGCTCTAAAGTTGTGCATTGCCTTTAAAGACTGAATATAATTGTTTCGGTTAACTTATTATGTACGAACGGTGTGACATGAAGTAATAAATATTGACGGAGGATTTTCTTGGTTTGAAGAACAATATGTCTGTTTAACCTTTATACTTACTGCTGTGCAATACTACCGTGCATTTTAAGTTGAAATTAGATTAAACCACTAAACAACATTAGCCACAGTATGAAAGCATGGATGACTAACTAAACAGGGTTGTAGTGTACTGTAGTCATTATTCTGACAGATTACACTGAATTTAGAGGGGAGTTACACGCATTCTTACCCATTTGTTTACAGATGACTTGGTGGTAGACACCCAGATAGCAGGAGGTGGGTCTGCGGATCTGTCCAGTTCCATCTGAGGAAGAAACCGATATGAAAAGTGAGATTCATAACAGACTGACAGGAATACAAGGGACGTTGATGGTTAATATATCAATGTTCTCTAAAATCTGTATCCACCAAACATGGTTAACAGCACCAGCTGCAGGTCAGCGTTCAGGTTAGTTTGTTACCTTGAGGACAGGAGCCTTCTCTTCACAGATGAGCACACGAATGTCTGGGTTACGCAGGTCGGTGCAGTAGATCTTCTTGTCCCGGCCTCCAGAGTAGATGTGTGTGAAGGCCTCATTGACTTGAAGAGCCCAAACACCTTCGTCATGGAATCGATAAGTGGCAATACACCTCTGCTGACCCAAAGACCACAGACGGATGGTCCCATCTGAACTGCCTGACAGACACTGACGAAAAACAAGAGAGGAAAGGTTTGCAAGATACACTACGGAGCAGTCAGACCAAATGTTAAAAGGGCTCCGATTAAATCTTAAATTTACCTGAGTGCCATCTCTATTCAACAACAGCGATTTCACGTTGTCCGTGTGGCCTTTCAATTTCATCAGCTTAGCACATGTCCGAGGGTCCCATACTCTAAGAACCTAAGAGCAGACACGTTTAAATTGTGTCTGCCCTTTAAAAGGGGGACCACAATTGGATGTCAAAAGTGAAACTCAAACCTTTTCTGTGGAACCTGACACAATGACTGTGCCCATCTGGTTCATCGCCAGGCTGTATATGGAGTCTTTGTTCCCACTGAGAGAAGAGGCTGGCACAAACAAAACAAGTCTCAACATTCAAATCAATGTGTCTTTTGGAATGTCAACAACAATAGTATATGTTTAGCTACATTGCTGAACAGAAGTCACTGCTGAACCACTTTTCAATTTCACCTTGACGTGAAGAGTGTTCAAAAAGGTTGAAACAGTCCTTACTGGTGACAGTGTTGTTGGAGGCTGTCAAAGCTGTTAATGTGTTCACATCCCATAGAAAGATTTGTCGGTCCAGGCCAGCTGATGCCACCAGCTCCTTGTCTTTAGCATACGCTAAAGCTTTGACATAATCCTGTAGATCCAACATCCAAAAACCAATGTATGCCAACGGACTATCTTTGTTTAGTTTTTACCATGATTACAGTTTTTGTATATCCAGCATTTCAAATAGGAGGGTTTACAATTTATTACAGGTTTGGAAAAGATTAACATAGATAGATCTGATAGAATGATAGGTCTGATAAAAGCGTCTGCTAAAATGAATAAATGTAAATGTGTAAAAAACAAACAAATACAAATAAAGTAAGTGCACCTTGTGTGTCCGTAACGTTGACATGCAGAAGCCTTTATGGGCATTCCAGACTTTAACGGTTGTATCTGATGAAGCAGATATCACTGCAAGAGACAAAAATGTACATGTGTTAAATATTAGTTATAATAGTTGGAATTAAATAATAGCACTTGTATTATCCCTTAAGGACACTACTGGGAATTTAACTCACAAGTCTTTCCATTGCAACAGAGCACGATGTCATTGACCCAGTCTGTATGGTGTTCCATAGAGGCAATGTATGGATCCTGCTACAATAAATACATAAGGTTAAAACAAATGGTTTACTTCCAAAGACGATGTAGTATTACCTGCACACATGTCCATCAATATTTTTTTTACACTGGATTAATTTAAATTACAACGTTAATGAAACGTTGTGTGAAACTCTACCTTGTGCTGGTTGACACTCCATATCCTGATGATGGAGTCCCTCCCAGCTGTGAAAAGCCGATTCAAGGCTGGGTCAAGCTGAAGAGCATTCACCCCATTGCGATTGTATTTTTCAACTTCATCTCTGATGACGTATGAAACCTGAGAACCCCACCATAAGACATTAAGAACTGATCCACAACCAATCAAACGCCAATGTATTTTTTCTTCATTTGTGGAATATTTAAGTGTGGTTGAAGTAGGCCTAAAGGAGATAGATTCGGTAATGAATTATAGAGATAGAATGCGAGCAATAAAATACTAATACCAACACTAAGTAATTACCAACCGAACAGATGTATTGGCAGATTACGATTACTCATAATCGTACCCACAGTACCATACAAATTTGTATTTATCTATGTATGGTACTATGGGTATTGGGACGCACCCACTGTCTTTGACACTGCTCAGAATAGATGACAAGCATTACGTGCTATTACAAAGCGGGTGTTTCGATTAAGTAAATCATTCTCGGGGGTCAATAAATAATTATCTAGACTAAATTTATAAAGCTACCTAGAGCTAGCTATTAGTAGCTGGTCATCCTTCTAAAACCAAAATATTCAATTTAGCGATTCCATTTCAGCGAAGTGGTGTTCCCTTACAATTTTCCATAAATTACATTTGCAAATAAACATACAGCTTAATGCTCAAAAAAATTTACAATGTAATTATGCCAAAGTCTAACCATTGTGTGTGTTTTATTTTGTTTCATGTTGCACGCTACCGCCTGTACCAGTTTGTTCCAGGAATTAGACTGAGCCGTTTGGACGTCAGTAGACGATACTTGAACATGCGAGCATCCTTTTTAAATCCGGTAATCTTTGACTCTCTTTTTTGGGTTATCTGTGTTTTTTCCTAGACTATGAAGAAATGTTTTGTATTTTATTTATATAGCGCTCATTAAAAGTAAAACAATTTACCTGTACTTTCCTCCGCCCAGCAGCATTCTGTCTGTGGTGAGTCGCCATCTTACATGTTGACAGTCAATCCACCTATGTCACATCCGAAAATAAGCCACACTGCTTCCCATGTGTCAACTGGGGCTTATGGGTAAATGAGTTCTACTTCTTGCAATTCACTGTAGTTGCGAATTATGTGAGTGAGAAGTATGATTAAAAAAATACAAATATGATGATAATAATAATAAAAGTAAAAAAGATAGAGATATATTGTGGGCCCATATTGTGGGTCTCCTTTTCAATATAGTTATACAATATTGTAATGTAGGCTAGAGTTATCAAGCTGGAAAAGTCACAAGGTAGAACATTGATCCCATTAAGAAATGAACCAGCAATTTTAGATTTTCGTAGTCTAGCCTATTATTTAAATTCCTTTAATTCCTAATTAAAACATCAGATTCCTTTAGAGGGTGCTGTAGTGCAACAACTATGGTAGCTTACCCACTTGAAGGATGAGGTAAATGCCAATTTGGAGTATCATTTCACCTGTAGCTTGCTGGAAAATGCTTGGTATAAGCAGGCTACTGCCACAAATATGACGATTTCAATCACATTTCAGTTTTTTAGGAAGGCCATACGTCCATTTCGACTAAAGGGTAGGCACACATTTTTTGTCGTTTCAACGTCCTTCGATGCATTTTATCATTAATGGGCTATGTTTGTATTTGTTAAGGGAATCTCGTATTTGCCTTATCAAAGATGACATTAGCCTACTGTTCCCACAGTCCCCCAAACAAAATTAAAACTAGGCCTATGAAACTACCAAAAGTAGTCCTCATTAAGGAGTGAACATAAATGGAGAAAGTTTGATGTCAGTGTAGCCTACTGTAGCAGTAACAATAATCCGATATGTTAGATTTTTGAATATGAGATGAGATGCCCAGCTTTAATCCTCTTTTCTAGGCAAGCATCATCCTCCCTCCCCAACTCATCAACTCAAGGGCAAACGGAGAAATGACTTTTCCCAGCGCTAGGGGTTTTGGAAGCGCATGCATTTCAGGCGAGAGTGTGTATGGTGAGAGGTTTTGAGGCTTATGCGCTTGGAAAAAAATATTACCTGGTAATGAAATGGAAGAGAACGACTACTTCTTGGAAGGATCCTAGGTAGCCGTCGCACCTGAAGCACCTAAGATGCTCAGCGCAAGGGAATTTGATCAACTTCGTTTTGACAGACAACTTCTGAAATTGGCACCGCAGTAATTACGCCCACATCAGTCGCCTATAACCTTTGATTGGAATATGTGTTGATGAAAATAATGGATTCCACATGTGTCTGGCTCTGCTGTCCTCAACACACTGAAGAACTTAACTCAGGAAGCTATGCCGTAAATGTCGGAGTTTCACATGTAAGTAGCTCATTCTATATTTACCTGGCCAAATTGTTGTATTGAAGGCCTACATACATCCAATGCATTGAAAGGCAGACTACATTGTCTTTTTTGTAGCTATGTAGGCATAATAAAGGTACAACTTACAGTCAATAGCTATGTCAAAGATAATGGAACTGTTAAAAAGTGAAAAGACAAAACGTCGCCTAATGTATTAGGTTAACTCTGCATATGTTTTTCAACTGTTGGCGTATTGGCTAACAAGCCGAGGTATTTCAGTTGTCTAGTTATCCAGTATTTTCTAGTAGGCTGACTACGTTTTCATTTAATATCATGAGCTTTGTACCTTATGGGAAGATACTTAAGTCTTTATGCCAAAGGACAACCTGGTTCTTTTAACTCTGACCTTTTCTTAACCCTCAACATTACCTCACATGCTGTCTAGATGCCACCTATGCCACCTATCCCACCTATCCCAATCAGAGAAAGCAGTAGTAGGACTGTAGGTGTATGTCCCAGTTGTTCCGCTGGGTAGATGGTAATCGACACATAGGCTACTTGGGGATTGAACTTGTGGACATATTTTCTCCACTGTGTTTTGAAATTCTGTACAAGGGTTCACAGCATATTATTATTATCCCAGCAAATGAAGCAAATGCACTTTCATTATTCAATGTGACATTACTGTAAGGCGCTGCATTGCGAGCTTTCTGTGCGACAATAGGCCATAATGGTTGCAAGGACGCTAACCTAATGACTACTGTAATCACAGCAAAAGGTTTGGGGTTAGGAAGAATTAGGTCATACTGTAGCAACTGCTACACTACATTATTGGGCCCCATATTAAACACTGCAACACAGCAATTCACCATTCAACAGCTCTTACTGTAGTAGACCCTATAGTAGACAGATGTGTAGGCTGGTAAAGAGCCTCTCTTGGTCCACTCCGTATACCGTGTTGCCACATATCAGGCCACTTAGAAAATACGTGTTTGCCTGTGTTTTGTGTGAATGCCTTTTTTTCTATATTTGGATAAGGACCAAGGGATTTGATTATTTTAGATGCAAAGAGTAGGATTGAGAAGTGCAAATAAGGAGAGGAAATAAAGTAGTAAACAGCTCAGTAAATGTTGTTTTAGTAGGGTTTTAGGATCATGGCCAAAGTCAAGTCAAGTCACTACTATTTAATTTGAGATTTTAGGGCACACAATCACTGCCTCAAGGATTCAAGACACATAATAGGTAGTCTACCTAAATAGGCTAAATAGGCAAGAGACTTGATAAGCCTTACCACAAGGTAAAGTAAAAATTTATAAATACAAATTCTGTAATTCATCAGGAATATTGATAAGTAGAACACAAAATGTTCACTATTTGGGGAATAAAACCTGGCATGGTATCAACACAGTATATGACAAGCAACCTAGCTAAGAAATTATTAGGAGAGATCATCTGCTTTTGTTTTGATGAGACGGAGACATTGATTACTGTGGATTAGTTTGTCCTGAGATAACCCTGACTTTTTAATGACCACTGGGTTTAAGAACAATTTGTTTACAACTTAAATTGGAAAAGCCCAAAATACAATCAACAACTTTATTTATTCTGTGCACTCATACTTATCCTCTTTATAGGTATTTCAATCCTCTCACTGAATATGTTTATGAATTTAACTTTCTCTGAAATGACAACACTCTCATCATGTATCTAAATATAAAAATGTATGGGGAAAGATTTTAATCATATGTTGTTTTTGCGTGTGCAGAGCCTATCATCGGATTAAGACGATTAACAGAATCTCCAGACTTCCATGAACTGCCCTGTAGTCAGAGTGACCCAGTATTTGAGCAGGGCACATTCACACATACGTCATATGACACTTATGGATGGATAGATAGATATTTTGTATTTATTGTGGCAGTCAGCTACAGTAATATATTCTCTACTAACCTATACAACTTTTTGCAAAGGTGAACACACAGCTGTATGTAAGAGCTTAAATGTGTTAAGCATAGAGATGATCTGTATACCAAGATGTTGCTGACCTTTTAGGCCTAAATTATTTAGGAGGTTTAGAAATGATCTTTGGTATCATTGTGGTGCATTGACAGACTTGAAATCTGTGGGCCGCTTTAGTCTAGAATCTAGAGGCCATCCTTCTGAAAAGATAACAAATCTGTAAAAAAAAAACAAAGTGCAAAATGTCTCAATTTCTCGTCTGCAGCTCGTACACTTGAGGTCCAATACAGTTTTTAAGTAGATCGGTGTATAAAATACAGTAGAATGACAGTGCCACAGTAGACATTGATGGGGAGGCTGTCAGCCCTCTGCTCCTGTCTACTTTGAATCTAATTATGATAATTATTTGCAAAGAGACTGTATCACATCTGGCTGTCATGAGAATTACATTTAATTTAACTAAGATACTTTTTCTCTACGCTGTGTAATACTTTTACACCATTTCCTCCATTCTATAAGCTAGCTCCAAAATGGAGATGACCCTCCTTTTCTCTGTGTATTTTCACTGTGGGCACTTGGGCGGCTGTGGCTCAGGGGGTAGAGAGGGTTGTCTGTTAATTGCAAGATTGGCGGTTCGATCCCCAACTCCTCCTAGGTCATGTGCCGAAGTATCCTTGAGCAAGACTCTGAACCCCAAGTTGCTCCCGATGGGCAGGCCGGCGCCTTGCATGGCAGCTCGCTGCCGTCGGTATGTGTGAGTGTGAGTATGAATGGGTTAATGAGAGGCAAACATTGTAAAGTGCTTTGAGTGCCGCTAAGGTAGAAAAGCGATATAAATGCAGTCCATTTACTGTAGATTTTGTGACCTAATGTTAAAATAGTAGGGTTAGTTGCCTTTGGCTTGAAGACAAGGATACCAAACGCTGGTTCCATTGATGACAACAATTTCAGTTAGCAATCTAAAAACTAGACATCTATCATTGAGTGTGGACGAAGTACCACTCTTAACTCACAGATCCATATGAATGTAAGCATTGTGCAGTATAACAAGGGTTTTGTCAGGGAGAAATTAGACCTTTACTTTCAACCTCTGTCTTTCTGAACCTATTCAATCTGTAATCAAATTGGTAACTCATAGAATTCAGTGCAGTAAATTAAATTAGTTGATTAGGTAGAGATAAACCTTTGTCAGTTCAAGATCAATTGAAAGCAGATGGACCATGCTTGGTGTGAAGGGACCAATGTACTCTCTGGTCTTTCACAACATTATGTGAAATACTTTCTTTAACGTGTACATTTTAGACTGACCACTTTTATACCCATGAGTGCAACTTAACAGTCATTGAGAAGGAATCATGTATGACCTCACTGTGCTATACCACCAAAAAATGATATGTTGATTCATGCAGTACTGTAAGAAAAAACTCACTTAGTCATTCCACCTGGAATGTATACATTAGTCACTGTACTGTCAGTTATTCCACAACATGAATTATTTCCTCAATACTATACAGTACAATACAATATAGATCTACATATTAGGATTTATTTTATTATAGTCCCTTCAAGGTCAAATCTGAGTTAAATTACAATTATCTTGACCTGAATTCTATTGATGAAATCATTTAAAATTCAGACATTTCAAAAACAGACAAGCAAATTCCTTGTCTGTGCAAACTGTCATGGCGAATAAATCCCTTTCTGATTCTGATTCCCCATCCTATTTTTCTGAAACGTAACCCTTCATGTATGTCTCCACACAGCAGTAGAGTATTCTTGCAGGACCCTGTAGTTTCATCAGTTCAGAACCAATGAGCTTAGTTAAGTGGAGACAAGTGCCACCCATTCACAATCTCTGACCAGAACCAGTGAAAATCTCAGTTTGGGGCGATGCTTGTGGGCTTAATCCCTCTGACTGAGAATGGTTGGCCTACTTTGAAAGAAACAGTTGGGTAACAGGAAGTGGGCCTTGGCCAGTGGTAATAAACTTATAGTCTTCCCACATAGTCTTTAGAGTTCCCTATGCAACCTCCAACGAGGACGTTTTAACTAATCTGGATTTGGCTTTAGATATCACATTTAGGTATGATGGCCAAAATAGAGAATGTAAGAAAGCTGTCCTGATCGGGACATCAGCAACTATGGATGAAAATTCCCTTGATATGATTTGCCAAATTGTATATTAAAAAACTGTTTATTTTCTTCAATATCATTGACTGATTGTAGAAACTTCACTGTCAGAGTATTTTGCAGTGCACCTTGAAATAATCAACACATTTTAAATAACGTGTATAGTTCAGCAGTGCTTTTATAGTCCTACCAACTGTTATAATCCATCCTATGTGATGGCTAGGATGTATTGGTTGGGGATGGGGGAAATTCCTATTACAGTAAAAATAATAACTAGGAAGCCCCCATTATTCATAAGAGTTGTTAAACAATGTGGACCAAATCTGTACATCATTGTGCCACAGCTACTGTGGTTGTGTATTAATGAATTATGTAATTTCTGTGATCAGCCTTTAAGCTCCTACATTTGTGCACTTGAAGACTCATCTTAATGTAACACGACATGCAGGCAGCCCAGTGTAGTTTAAGAGCCCCCACAGTCTGTTAAAACTGGACTGGACCAGAAAATCCTTTAGGGAAATCAACTCTTGAGAGCACAGACTGCTCCCATAATGCCCTTTTATCTCGAACATTTACACTCATCTAAAGGAGTCTACTGGGACAACAGTTGGATCATGAACTCAGGATGACATGAACTCATGTGTCCACTAGCAATGGAGTTTAATCATATGTATGGTGGTAGTGTTTCCAATGTAATTTAGTACTTCAATTTACCATAAATACTTCAAATTAACATCAATCTTAATTCCCGCACTGATTCCTTGATTCAACAAGGATCAATCTTTTGGTTTTTGGTTATTTCTTAGATCTGATTATAAGTTGGGGCATATTGATATGGACATGTCTGGTGAAACTATCGACTATTATTTACTGCTGTATATAACAGAACCATGCAGACAGCAACATTAACACAGCCCCCTTTCCTCCTCTTTTCTTGACTACCTCACTTGCAGCTGTAAGTAAATTCTTGTACAGGAGAATCAGGATGAAAAGATGGCAGCCATGCTGTTACCAACGGGTCCTGATGGCTTGCGCCAGTTCACTCGCGATTCCCTGGCTGCCATCGAGCAGCGGATTGCGGAGGAACAGGCCAAGAACGCCAAGGATTACCAGGAGGATCTGGGGAATGTGGAGCTGCCCAAGCCCAGGGCTGACCTGGAGGCCAGCAAGCAGCTTCCACGCATCTTTGGTGACATTCCAGCAGGACTTGTTGGGGTTCCTTTGGATGACATTGACCCTTTTTACTTCAAAAACCATAGGGTGAGATATGTATGAGTGTTAAATCATTGGGTGGACATCATGTTTAATCATATCTTCGAGGAGAGATGAACTGTTCAAATAACTCTACTGAAACATCTATACACTTGCACTACAAGGCAATGCTTAATTGTATTAGTTGCACACATGCATGACCATAGGGGTCATACATTTTAATAAATAGATAAGGAATTATTGTTAATGGTCTGCATATTAACATTACTTAATTTCCTGGTAGTTGCACTGTCTGCCATTGGTAGATAAACAGTTTTGCATTCAACTAAGAAAAAAAAAGAAGCTTTTTCAAGAACATTAAATGTGAACGTGCAACTCTGTCAGGGTGCGGGGGGTTGGGGTCAAAGTGGCATTTTGGACCAGTTAGCTAACTGTAATGGGCACCGTGCTAGAGCACCTTTTTAGGCCTCTTAGTGAAGCCCTGAAATGGGATCAACAAGTTTCGATTTGCAGACTGTAGATCAGGCCTCTGTCCATTAACCGAGTGCTTATGGAGAGATAGAAAAAGGATGCGGCAGTCATTTTCAGGGACTCTTTTTGTTTTGGCAAGTGATACTCTGCTGGATGGGGGGATTAACCAAAGACCAATAAATATTTAAATAAATGCCACATCTGTTCAGTAAAGGTTCAGACCGCTTTGGAGTTGACTCCGTTATCTGAACTGCCCCTTTCTGCTCACAATGATCCACTGCCTTCTTGGACGACAGCAGCTTGGTGGAGGTGAACATTTATGGGAGACTCAGTCAGAGCATGGCAGCAGTTAACTTTTCCCACCACCTCGAAGAATCTTTTGTTGATATCTGTCTCAGAAATGTACAGAAAATTCTCATGCATTTCATCCATTGATTTAAATAATCTATTGATTTCTGTAGATTAAACAGCACATATTCTTGTTGCTAATTTGATAATCTGTTTGTCTTCTGCCCCCAGACCTTTATAGTACTTAACAAAGGGAAAGCCATCTTCCGATTCAGTGCCACGTCTGCGCTTTACATATTTACCCCTTTTCACCTCATCAGAAGAATCTCTATAAGAGTCTTGGTCCATTCATATCCTTTCTAATTATGTTTGTTTGTTTGTTTGTTTGTTGGCTGACATGTTCTGTCAGAGACTTTAGTTGTAACAAAACAATACACAATGAATGATGTAATGTCATGGTCACATGATGTATTATGTACAGGAGTTATGTCATTGTTGTGGAGAAGCCAGCTAGGTTGATCTACCTTTCTTGACATTTATGTTCATCTGTGTTAAATTGGTGAGGTACTTCTTTCTTTACGGAAATTAGGGATAATCGAATAATATCTGTAAAACGTTTGAAAGGAACTCGTGAAGGAAAACTTGCCAGATACCGATTGGCATTCTGTATTAAGGCTTTAAATCAGTATATTGTGTACTATTAACACTTCGATTATCTACTATATATTCTATACAGATTTACAAAACTGTATTTAATTTACAAGTTTCAAGTTTTAACAAGTTGAAAAACTAGTTGTAACTTGTTCATTCAAAAGCCACCCTCTGCACCCTAAATTGTAAAATAAGCCAATTTATAATATTTACAGATTCCCCTGTATGATTCTATTGGATTTTTTTCATAGTCCCATTTTTGAAACAGCTTTGTAATGTTCCTCTCTGGCATCGGAAAACAAATCCCCTGATATCCCTCTTTTAATCTCCGAAATGAAATAAGAGCAAGGAGATTTCACGTCATGTGATGGCTGCCTATTAGTTCTCAGACAGTCTGCAGTCCTTTGCATGCATGAGTGAATCTATGTAGCTGTCCTCTACTGAATGATGTATTCCAAATATCAGTTTAAAGCTGCTGTTGGTACAATTATAGTAATATATGCAATCCCAGCACATGTATGTGATATATGAATATATTATTATTATAAATAATTATTTTATTGCAGAAAACAATAATGGTATGGTACTGTTACTTTTGGACAGCATCAGACAAAATGTCACCAGGTTGGTGTGCAGAAGTCCTTTGCATGTTACCACATACTAAGTTATCTTGGAATTAAAGCCGTTCATATGGATTATATAACTAATATACTGACTAGGATCCGTAGCAATTGTACATGGTTTTATTTCTTAGGATTATTTTAGTAACGCTGCCTAAGCAAGGATTTTTGCTTTCTAGTTATCATGATAACATGTTATTAGTTATGTTGATGCTTACTGTATATGTTGAGAGATAACATAATTTCCTTAACAGTCTTTTCACATTGTTTAGCCTCTTTATAATGTGCACTATTTTGACCAACTGCTGTTTTATGGCAATGTCTGATCCGGCCCCATGGACCAAGTACCTTGAGTAAGTATACCGTACTTTTAGCCTACCCTTATTGTATCCTTCCCAATCATGTAATAAGAATTTCAACTGTTCCATATTTGTTCCAATGTTAAGCTTGACCAGGGTTTGTTGCTTTGTGAATTTTGATGGTGAGTAAGATGACAGGTTGAGTAAGTACTCCAAGCATGTGATTTTTTCTCAACTTGGAATGGCAAAATGGAATGAATGATAATAAGGCATGTGGTATGGCCTGTTGTCAGTAGCTTGAACCTTGTTTGTACATTTGTAGTTCGTGTTTTTAACTACATAAAAATGATAAGCAGGAATGTCCCAATCTCACCCCCAGGTTTTCTATCTAACATCTATTTGAATATCAATTTGAATGTTAGGAAAAGTAACTTAAAAAAACAACTTTGTAATAACTTTTTTTTAATATTATTTTGTATTATATACAGTTTCGTAATATGTTGAATAAAACATTATCAGTAAACAAAATACTTCTTCAACATGGGTATAGTATAAGGTACTATAGCGGAATTAGTTTATTCTCATTTGCTAATTAAAGTTATTACAAACATTTCAGGAACTGATTGCAAACAAGCACATGTGCTTGTCATGCTTGCTCATAATTTATTCTTAATTTTACATACTTTTATGTGGCTCTCTTTCAATTTTTGCTTTTAATTAAGGAGCATGCTGGTTAACTAAAACTACCCATACGTTGTACATTCTTTTCATTAAGTTTTTTGCTATTGGCTTCGCATTCATGCCTGTTTTTGTCTTCCAGGTACACATTCACTGGTATATACACGTTTGAGTCACTACTAAAGATATTTGCAAGAGGATTCTGTGTAGGTCCGTTCACCTTCCTAAGAGACCCATGGAACTGGCTGGATTTCAGTGTCATCGTCATGGCGTGAGTCATTCTTCTTCACACCTCTCGCAGGATTTTGGTCTCTTCAAAGATTCAAGAGAGGAGCTTATGGATAAAAGTTCTAGAAGGATTGTGCGCAATTGGTGTTCCGTCTTTTTATGTCTCATTTACTCTCCCTTTCTTATATTGAAAAGTTAGGACGTGGTCTGATATTCAGTGTACTTTTCTTCCACCAAATTGCTTTGTTTGTTTTCTTACTGATCTTTCAAATCATCATATGTACTAAATCATCATATGTACTAAATCCCTGATTTTATATGGTGTAGTGTGGCATGACCTATTGTATAAACTTGTGGAGGTCATACATCTTTGTGTCGTGACTCATGATGCAGGTAAGAGATTACAGGTGATCTATTTACATTATGTAGCCTCATCCTCTCATGTCAATGGGGATAGGACGGCAATTTGACAACAAATCAGATAGAATTGGGGAGCTTCACTTCATAATCCTACAGTACAGTAGCTGTACAGTAGCTGACCTACTGCACGTGAAAATTTATTGTTGTTTCCTCTGTTAGTAGTCTACATATGCACTGAATAAGTGCTTTAGTTGTTATCTGTGGGATGTACTGTACAAGAGTGTCACTTTTCTTCTTTTTTTTTTTACTGTACTTTTCAACATTACTGTTCCATCTTACCTTTTTATTAAAAAAAATGTTTTACCCATCACAAATATGTGATGTTGATGTTTTATAGTTTTTCAGCTTAAGAGTCAGGAACTCTAAATATGTTTTAGAATCTGCTGATCATTTTCCTCTCTTTGCTTGTATATTTGTCTAGATACGTGACTGAGTTTGTGGACCTTGGCAATGTGTCTGCGTTAAGAACTTTCAGGGTACTCCGTGCTCTGAAAACCATCTCAGTCATCCCAGGTATGGGCGAAAACAAACTCTTAGCTTTCATGATGTAACCGGAATATTTTAACTTGTAGTCTCGTAGAGCACCATTATATTTCCAGGCTGTAGAATCATCTTTTGGGTATATGAGGATGTATATTTAACGACTAGATGTCTCCTCCAGGTCTGAAGACCATCGTTGGTGCTCTAATCCAGTCAGTGAAGAAGCTGGCCGACGTGATGATCCTTACCGTGTTCTGTCTGAGCGTGTTCGCCCTCATCGGCCTGCAGCTCTTCATGGGGATCCTCCGTCAGAAGTGTATCCGCAGCACGGCCCACTGCGTCAACTCCACCTTCAACCCCAATGACACTTTTGTCTGCAACAACAGGACCTGGAACTCCATGCTGGATTTTGTTTCCAATGAGGGTGCGCCCACACACATCACTGTTCTTACTGTGTTTGTATGAGAGAGGTAGAAAAGTATAATATTGTGTCTTTATGTTTAATTTGACTTTTCTCTGCTTTTCAGATAATTTCTACAAAGTTATGGGAGCAAAAGATGCCTTAATATGTGGATATGGAAATGATGCAGGGTAAGTGAGCTGATTTCCTCACAGCTGGATTGTCTGTGCTTGTATTGTATACAATGCATGAGTGTTGGGAAGTTGTTTAGCTTTAAATAGCTTATGACCGTTAAATTTATAGTTGCATGTTTACCTCATATACAGTACTTAAATGAACATTTACTATTGCAGTAGAAAGCAACAAAACTACTAGTATTCTCAAAAACTTCTCGATTCTGTTCTATTTTGTGGCTGTTGTTTTACTGTAACTAAGAGAGAGGTTATAATGTGGTGTGTCCTGATACAATGCAGCCAGAGTGTTGGTGTCGCGTGTGAGAGGCATCACACAAGATGGCATGTGGTTCATTTAATCGCCCGGCTTCAATTGGAACCCTTTACATGTCAAATATACAGCTGCCAGCTGGATAGATGGGCTTGGGATTTCATCATTTCATAAGCTCTATAACACAATTAGGTTAACCAGACCAGACGGATCCCTTTTCTGCATTTTCTTTCTTGGATACTATAGCTTGGAGGAAACCATTCAGTTCAAATAGATTCTGCAGTTTTTCTTTTTTACTGTGTAGAAAGCAAAGCTTTATTTGGAAATAATATCTGTAAATAATGTCAAATGTGTGTGTGCGATGCATACATTACATTTTGTCTTAGAGGACGCAATCACAGGCCCAGTGTGAAACCTGCCAAATCAGGCTACTCAGCCCACGCTCCTCATAATCCATTAAATCCCAATGCTTTTCTAACAGCAGAACGCCAGGACTAGTTCAAGGGTTATGTTGAACTAAGTACCCATCTGTATAAAATTAGAATTCCCAGGATTTTCAGCGAATAGGTCCAGGTTCTTGTTAACTGTAGGATCATTAAAACTAGTTAGAACATAACTTGTGAACAAATATAATCCAGTGTCCCAGGGACTGTTGCTATCAATGTCCCCTCAAAAGAAAGCATGGGGGTTTTGTCTTCTACAAGAAAAAATTGATTAAAAAATGTGAGGACACTGATAAACTGGGACGATAAAGATAATAAGGTCCTTCTGTGCAGTGGAGAAAATCTGCTATCAATTTTGGGTGGGACAATTATATGACATTTTCTCAAGAGCAATTCTTGAGGGGGACACCAAAATTACTGCTGTAACACATAACCTACATTTTAATATGTTAAATGTATATTATTAATATTATTGAAATGTCCTTATGTTTACAGTGATTTATTGGGGGGGACAAATCATATATTGCCCAGAATGGGGGGGGTGGTGTCCCTCCCGGGATTTCCGCCTATGCTTCTGTGTGACTAGCTCCATGTTTCACTGCATGTTGTTGCAGGATGGTTGTAAAGGGTCATACTTCCATTCTGAGGAGTGGTTTAACCCCAAACACAAGAGAGCACAGACCCACAAGTAGGATTTCCCCACGAGTAGATTCACTTCTGAGCCATTTTAATCTCTTTTTTCAGTCTCTAATGGGTATGATAATGGCCGTTTGGACTATAACAGAACAATCTGGATTAGACCTCTTTCTTTCTCATTTAATTTGAAAACTGGACCACCATAGCAAAGAGCATATTATTACATTATTTGTTATGAAAATCGAGTGAAAGATGCAGGTGCAGAGTTTTGTAGTGTTGGCAGTTTCTGGGCAAAATTCTATATATGCTGATGGAATGATCTTAACTTGACATTACTGTGAACCAGTAAAACAGGAGGATGTAAAACAGAGAAAGCATAATCTTTTGAGTGTGTTCCACCAAGTAATCCCCACATAGATTTCCAATTTAAATTTAAATAAGTAATTTCTTTTCACACACACACATTTCACATTTTCAAGTTTTTTAATTGTATGTGAGTTGTTTCTACATGTAACTGAGCTTTGTCTATATCATGCCTAATGTAGATTTTAAAGACTTCGCTTATCCTCTAGAACACTTTACTCCTGGCTGACACAGGAGTCACAGGCAGACATTTTGAACTTTTGCCCTACACCAGCTATACTCGGGTGAAGTCATAAAATCGCTCCACAAGCCTGACATGTTACTTTACATTTACCATACACATTATGAGCGTTAACAGCAGTGTTTCTACAGATTCTTTACCACAATAAAAACAAATGGGAAAGCTTAACACAAGATTGAGCAATATTGCTGGATTTATTTGGAGTAATCTGGTGGATTTAGTAGAAAGCTGTTGTGTTGCCTCTTGAGTTGTAATGGATGTTTTTTTTTGTCACTATAAACTATGCCTTACGAGTTTAATATGTGAGCATAGCAGCCAGTTATCAACTGCCAAAGGTATTGGAGCTCAGCTATGATGAAGCGTCTGGGGATTGCTTCCACAGCTAGGGAGTGACTACGCAGCACTCCAGAGACAGATTAACAGAGGCAGCACACGCAACAGCCATCACTAGGGCACTGTTACTATAGAATCTTAAACCTCTCTTCTCCTAACATGCTTCTTGTTTTTATAGTGAGGTGCGTGTTATGAGCTCCCTGCATGATCGAAGGTCACATTCATTTTAAGTCCAGATAATAGCATGAAGCATTTACAGTACACGTCAAATAATGAGATTATCTAACTACATTTGAGGAATCTTACATAATGCCTATATCTCAACAAGTCAATGGTAAAATATAAACCAAAAAATCTCAATTTAAAAATCAAATTGATCTAGTTTCTACACAATTAATACATGGCTATAATCTTTCAGTGGAAACCACATATGTTGTTTCTGATGAAATACGGAACATGGTGTAAATATGCAGAAGCGTGTGTACGCTATGACTCCTGCTGAACACCTGTGTGTCTCCTGTGTGTACGCTATGACTCCTGCTGAACACCTGTGTGTCTCCTGTGTGTACGCTATGACTCCTGCTGAACACCTGTGTGTCTCCTGTGTGTACGCTATGACTCCTGCTGAACACCTGTGTGTACGCTATGACTCCTGCTGAACACCTGTGTGTCTCCTGTGTGTACGCTATGACTCCTGCTGAACACGTGTGTCTCCTGTGTGTACGCTATGACTCCTGCTGAACACGTGTGTCTCCTGTGTGTACGCTATGACTCCTGCTGAACACCTGTGTGTCTCCTGTGTGTACGCTATGACTCCTGCTGAACACGTGTGTCTCCTGTGTGTACGCTATGACTCCTGCTGAACACCTGTGTGTCTCCTGTGTGTACGCTATGACTCCTGCTGAACACCTGTGTGTCTCCTGTGTGTACGCTATGACTCCTGCTGAACACCTGTGTGTCTCCTGTGTGTACGCTATGACTCCTTCTGAACACCTGTGTGTCTCCTGTGTGTACGCTATGACTCCTGCTGAACACCTGTGTGTCTCCTGTGTGTACGCTATGACTCCTGCTGAACACCTGTGTGTCTCCTGTGTGTACGCTATGACTCCTGCTGAACACCTGTGTGTCTCCTGTGTGTACGCTATGACTCCTGCTGAACACGTGTGTCTCCTGTGTGTACGCTATGACTCCTGCTGAACACGTGTGTCTCCTGTGTGTACGCTATGACTCCTGCTGAACACCTGTGTGTCTCCTGTGTGTACGCTATGACTCCTGCTGAACACCTGTGTGTACGCCATGACTCCTGCTGAACACCTGTGTGTCTCCTCAGGAGACCAGGGGAGGTGCCTCCTGACAGTCCAATCCTCTCATCTCTCCCCTCTCATGATAAAATGACATTTAGTCTGCAGCAGCAGAATGCTGACAGGGGAATGCTGCCGGCCAATCCTCCTATCCGGTATATTAGTGATCCTGGCAAGATCTACAGCTGTTTTCAGAGTGGTGCTCTCCCTCCCAGCTGTTTTGCTGCCATTACTAAATTGTTCAGCTTTCAAATTGACCGGCAGCCCAGCTTGCGCTCAGTGGCTGGACTGAAACATTTGCATTAATGCCGCAGTAGTAACCATAAAGATCAGAGATGGAAGCATCAAGTTAAAAAATTCTACCACAACTTGATATCCATCTGGCACAACGTAATCACTTTTCCCTGATGCTCTGATTTTAGAGCCCATGCCTGGAAACAAGTTCCAAGTTCCTCCAGTCCAAGTCACAGCGCTGATGATACCAAGCTCTGCATGCTTTACTCAGTTATCCGTTCCGCTCCACTGTGGAGCTGACAGACACTTGGGTCCATGTAGAGACCATATTTAGCCTGTTTTAGCCTTGATGAGATCTTGTATCCTATTATCATGCTCTCTCCGTCGTCTCAGTTTGATGTAATGGGATTTATACGGTTCTTGCTTTACATTTACATTTAGTCATTTAGCAGACGCTCTTATCCAGAGCGACTTACAGTAAGTACAGGGACATTCCCCCGAGGCAAGTAGGGTGAAGTGCCTTGCCCAAGGACACAACGTCATTTGGCACTGCCGGGAATCGAACTGGCAACCTTCAGATCACTAGTCCGATTCCCTAACCGCTCAGCCACTTGACCCCCAGCCACCTGCTTATCACAAGGATGGTTATTTAAGTACAGGAAGCACTCTAGTTAATTTCCTGTTGTACAAAATCTGTATTCTATGTTACAGGAAATGTCCTGATGGGTTTGACTGCCTCAGGATAGGGAGAAACCCCAACTATGGCTACACCAGTTTTGACAGCTTTGGATGGGCTTTTCTGGCTCTCTTTCGTCTAATGACACAAGACTACTGGGAGAATCTGTATCACCAGGTGCAACCTTGTTCTTTAAACACAGAAACACAACCATTTCCTACATTACTGTTTAGCACTTATTTCTTTATTCATATTCCTTCGGTCCTTTATTGAGGTGTGCGTTGAATTGTTGCCAAACCAGTGCATGGTATGGTGCATACACTGACGGTGTCTCCCCACCCCCAGACTCTGCGATCAGCAGGGAAGACCTACATGGTCTTCTTTGTGCTGGTGATCTTCCTGGGCTCCTTCTACCTGGTCAACCTGATCTTGGCCGTGGTTGCCATGGCCTACGAGGAGCAGAACCAGGCCACCATCGCCGAGGCGTGGCAGAAAGAGAGAGAGTTTCAACTGGCTATGGAACACCTGAGGAAAGACCAGAGGGTACTTTTCATATAGGTGTCATATTGAAGTTATACATTGCACGACACACTGTATATAGGTGTGATAAATGATTATATAACATTCATAAAAACACTATATTGCGTTACTCTTCTATGTATACTGTCTGTTCTCTATACACTGACTTATGTGCACAACTACAATGCCCTTGTTTTGATATTGTGTTCCTCTGTAGGCAGCACGGAGAAACCAAGAGACAGAATCGGTGGTTTCCCCACAGATGTCCCCCTTTTGTCTGAAGGAGGGCAGTATACGCCGGAGCAGGAAGAGATCCCACCGAACACTCTCCGAAGAAACCCCAGAGGAGGCAGAAGAGAAGTTTGACCCCCTGGATGAGCTGATGGTACGGTGTCATCATTAACAGGACATTCAAATGAATTCCGTTTGGCTGCTGTTCGTTATCTTTCAGGTTGGAACCTTGATCACGATCGTGTCTTTTACTCTTCTGACTCTACTGTGTGTGCTGTTCTTCCTGTCTCTTGCAGCTCCCCACGTCTCCTCTGCCGGTGCACCCCTTCCTGGCCTCCCTCTCCTCCCACCCCCTCAGCACCCGCAGAGGCAGCCAGGTCAGCATCTTCACTTTCCGTCCACGCAACAATTCCGAGGCCGACTTTGGTGACGACGAGTACAGTCTCCATGGGGACACGGCGAGGAGTCGTGCTGGTTCCACTGTCACCCCGTGGCACAAGAAGAGAACTGGCAGCGTGAGGAGCCACTGCTCCCAGGTGTTCACCCCCAGCCTAAACGTCAATGGCAGACTCAACATCTCCCTGGACCAGAATGGAGTGACCACGCTGGGGCTGCACACCCCCACCTCTCTGCCTGCCTGCAGCATGGAGAAGGTCAAAGAGGACATGGTGAGTGAAAGAAGAGAAAACAATCCTTTCTTTCTCTTCTACGTCACATAGGAATCTTTATACACAAGTAGCTTCCTCCTACACATCCTACCCTCATTAGTAAAATCAAATATAGCCATAAAAGAACCACATAAAAAGAACCTATTGTGTCCTTGTGTTCATCCAGTGACATTTTTCCCTTTACCTGCATCTGCTCAAGGAACCCACTTGTGTGGAAGAGTCAAGCCTTAATCCTGTTCCCCAGCCCTCCCCGGAGGTGCTGGAGGCCCCACTGCGCAGGAAGAGAATTCTTAGCTCTGTCAGCTTCTTCAGCGATGCCATGGAGGGTGAGGGTCACTTCAGAGGTTAGAGGTCACTTACTGAGGGTCTTTTTACACCCAGAAAAAATCTGTTTCAATCCTCTCAGAACTAGGACAGAGTCCTAATTTGGGCTCCATGTTTGTTTCTCATTTTTTATGGAAATCTCCCTTTGCCATTATTGCGTGATTTACATTCAAATGAGAGTTAAATACTTGGACTTCCAGTTAGAATTCAGCTCCATCCTTTAGACAGAGGAACATATTAAAATGTTTCCAAACCAACCCTCTTTGGTTTCCCTTTGCAGAGCTGGAAGAGTCGAGACAGAAGTGTCACCCCTGCTGGTACACCTTCGCTAAGAAGTACCTGATCTGGGACTGCAGCCCCTTGTGGCTGAGGGTGAAGGAGTGGGTCAAGTTTGTGGTGATGGATCCCTTCTTAGATCTGGCCATCACTGTGTGCATTGTCCTCAACACCCTTTTCATGGCCCTGGAACACTACCCCATGACAGACGAGTTTAATGGGATGCTTTCCATCGGCAATCTGGTAAGGGGGCTTTATGGGCTGGATAGATTGGGATTGTTCCCAGGACACTACGTTAACACCCTAAGTGCTATTGGATGGGAGGGAATCCAAGCTTATTCAACGGCAGTAGGAAGCCTAAAGGAAGTTCAGTATATTGTAATTCTGATAATGGGCTCCTAAATATTCTGGCAAGTTACATATCATTTTTTTCTCAGTCTAGGGAAGGAAATACCATTGTGCCCAAAAAACAAATCCAGATGATGTGGAAATATCATATAGCTACATCTTTGATAATGAAAAGAATTTGATACAAACATATACACATGTATCTGGGAAGGATAATTCAAGTGTAGAGCGTTCAGTTCTCCTGCTGATTCCGGCCTTTTCTGTCCGAGACAGGTGTTCACAGGGATCTTCACGGCAGAGATGGTGTTTAAGGTCATTGCTCTAGACCCGTACTACTACTTCCAACAAGGCTGGAACATGTTTGATGGCATCATCGTTTGTCTCAGTCTGATGGAACTGGGCCTCTCCGACGTCGAAGGCCTATCAGTCCTCCGCTCCTTCAGACTGGTAATGTCCCTTTAGATTTAGGTGAACTCAGTTTAATTTAGTCAACTAATGGTCAACTGTTATGGTTTTTTGTTCTTATGGTATGTATGTTGTATCTCCAAATACCATTTCAAATGAATCAACAGATGTTACTGTATTATGATTCGTCAGTCCTAATACTATGTTGGAGGTAAACTTTAAGCTACAGTAGTGTACAGTAGCACATGCACTTGGACGGTCAACACTGCTCTAATCTGTTGTCCATTATTATAATTGAGTCATGTTATCACATACAGTAGATAGGAACTGGGTGACACACTCCCAACATTGACACTTTCATTAACTTAATAGCATCTTAATTTAAGATATGAAAACATGTTCAATATGTGTTTCTTCAATATTTCCTTCAAATCAAAAATTGTGCTTTGCACTTGTAAAGACGTATGTTTGATTTCATTGACACATTTTTCTTCTACTTTATCTTTATTTAGATAAAGGCAAATATTATGTTTCTCAAGCATTTTATCATGGAATAAACTGTAATTTGATCTCCTTTTTAGCTGAGAGTCTTCAAGCTCGCAAAGTCCTGGCCTACGTTAAACACGCTCATCAAGATCATTGGGAACTCAGTGGGCGCTCTGGGCAACCTGACGCTGGTCTTAGCTATAATTGTCTTCATCTTTGCTGTGGTGGGCATGCAGCTGTTTGGGAAGAACTACCAGGACTGTGTGTGTAAGATCTCTAAAGACTGTACTCTGCCCCGCTGGCACATGAAGGACTTCTTCCACTCGTTTCTGATCGTGTTCCGGGTGCTGTGTGGGGAGTGGATCGAGACCATGTGGGACTGTATGGAGGTGGCCGGACAGCCTCTCTGTATCCTGGTGTTCATGCTGGTCATGGTTATAGGAAACCTGGTGGTGAGTATGGGTCACTATTACTTATTCATAAGCTATGAGAAGTTGTATAAACAGGACAATAGGTTTTTTTGTGAAAGTACTGTGAAAAGAGAGCTTAAAATGATTTTGTGGATGTTATGAGAATGGCAGCAAGCTGGTCTTGTCACCATCAGGCCCAAGTGATGTTTGCTGTAAGAAGGGATTAAATCAACGGAAATGAGGCGTAGGAGGGAGGGGTGGAGACTTTCACTGGAGGTCCATCACCCTTCGAGCAGATGTTGGGATGTAAAATTACATGTTCACCATTTGTATTGAGAAGCAAATGCAGATTCTGTGTGTGTACAGAAACAGAGCAAATCTACTGTAAACTGACTGTTACCCCTGCAGAGTGTCAAATTCTGTATTTATTATCTAATCAATGTTGTTATGCAGACACAAGCAAAGGGCACAAGCACATTTAACACTATACATTCTCCTTCACAACTTAAGGTTTTGTCTAGTAAATTTGGATACCTTTCAAATGGGACACTTATGTTTCTGAAACAGTATGGTCCGAATGTATTGAACGTTTTAGGAGTTATTGAGACCTCGATGACATAAAACAAAGACCCATGTCAGGACTTGTTTATGAAAAATTATTTAATCCAAGTAACAGCTCTGTTTATACACAACTGCTGTCACTTGGCGCCACAGTAAGGGAATATTGGTTTGCCCATCCAGATGGTGGTGCTTTGTTGTCCAGCTGTGTCCTGGAAACTAACGTTTAATGAGAGGAGATCAAAACCTTCTTCCCAGAATCCCAGACATGCAGCAGCAGCAACATTTCGTTCATTCATGTTCATAGTTTCACTGTAGTTGAATGTGTTGAAGAATATTTCAGAGCTGAATTCAGTCTTTGATGAGCACAGTTCTAAAGTGTTCCTTAGTCTGTAATTCAACTCGTAATACAAATAGGTCATTTATACTTGAAAGCGCTTGAATGCCTAGTCTTTTTTTCATGGTTAACAATTCATTTAGTAAAAGGACATTCAACATAAATATTTGCATGACAACTGACTTTTTCAGTCATGAAGGAACTACCCTATTAGGTCATCATTTGGTGTAATCCAGGACACAAGTCCACAGACGAGAGGAGAGAAGGGTATTACCAGGCTCTGGCTTTTCCAGGTCATATCCAAGCACACATATTAAAATACGGTAATACTCTAAGGTACCGGCATTGCCTGCCCTATGGTCAAATCAGTCCTATGTAATTGTTTTAAAACCATGTCAGGCTATAAAAGAGCAGGGCTTTGAGAACTAAGTTCCTGTTAGACACTGCTCAAACACCTGTTCTCATCCTGGTCTGTTTAGAGGTCACTTTCTGCAATATTTAATCCCATGTTTTGAAATATATATTTAAATGTAGTTCTTGGGCAAAACATAAAGATTTCTAAACTTTACTGTTTTTGGAACACTGCCACAGTGCAAATTCTTATAATAACCCCACTAATTAACCCTTTGACTGAACACTTCTCAGCATATGAATCAAGGGAAAGCTGTTCATCCTCTTGGGGTTGTCAAACCAGAGATAATCCAGGATGCTGAAAGGTGATAACGTCAAAGGACATTCATTGCGGATCGTCTGTTCATGTTCCTTTTCTCAGAAAGGCTCAGAGGTCAAAATACAGTCAGTCTTTTACCAACTGTTTACATCATACACCAAATACTGAGGTATATCACATAAAGCCGCTCAGAAAAGGGATTAGATAGATTACATGCAATAGGATGCTTGAATCTCTGCCTATATGTTGTAAGTATTCATGGCAACCATATGCATGGCTGGCTCCACCCTCATGCACTTATGCCACAGGGTTTATCTCTGTTGACAAACATGAGGATGTATCTCCTGTATGCAGTCATGTCAGGGCTCTTTAAGACGACGTTGGTTTCTTTCCCTCCAGATCTAATCTAAGGTTTGCTTTCAGACATTTCATCAGCATAAAACTACACACTTCAAACTACAGATGGTTTGAAGATTTGCTGGATGTCACTGCAATTTTAAGAACAAAGCATTGCACCAACATACAGTTATGAACAACGCAATTTGGTCAGGCCGTAAGCAAGAACTGCAAAGATATTCATCTTCCATCATAGATGGATGCGTCCGTCATAGACGTAAATAACCCATCTTAGAACATTCATAGTTGTTCTCTCTCACCTCGCAGGTCTTAAACCTCTTCCTGGCCCTGCTACTCAGCTCGTTCAGCTCTGACAACCTGTCATCTCCTGATGAGGACGGAGAGATGAACAACATCCAGATAGCCGTCGCTCGCATCCACAACGGCATCAGCTGGCTGAAGGAATTCCTCATCGACCTTTTTAATGGTAACCTGGGGAAGCGAGGTCTAAAGGCCAAAGAGGCCAGGGCTTCTATCAAACTGCAGCCCATGGCCAACCACGTGGAGGGCAATGGCATTGTGGGAGTTATCGGACGCTATGGGGAAAATTACACTGTACCAGAGGAGGACAGCTACATGACTAATCCCAACCTGACCATAAGTGTTCCAATCGCCCCTGGGGAATCAGATGTGGAGTTCCTAGAGGAGGAAGAGGAGATCTCCGAGTCCTCAGAAGATGAGGAGAACAAACCGGTAAAAGTCTCCGCCCTCATATCAATAATGAACTGCTGTGATTGGTCTTTGTAAATTGGAGTCCTGTTTCATGTTCCCATTTCCATACCAGAACCTTGTATTATGCTGGTGTTGTTCATTAGAGATAATGCTCTTTGTGAAACATCTTGTATGTTCATTCAATTGAATTCAGTGTCTCCCAAAATAATGGACATATCAGGCCTATCAAGAGGGATCAAATTGGTTGCTGCTCATGTCACTTAAAAGCAAACATGAGGTTAGGGGTCAATGAGATGATAAGGCAGGGACAGTAGATTACGGTGGGGGTGGTAAATGGATGTGGATGCGGAGGCTTTCCGGATATATAATCTGTTAATCTGCCACACAGACAAGGTGACACAGAGATTTGGTTACGTAAGAGCCAAATGCAAGTCAACACACAAAAATCTCAAGTAGGCCATCTTTTTGGGGTTTATTTTCAGAGATATTTCAGGTTGCAACTTAACAAAAGTGAATGAGCAGAACTGAACTCTCGTTCTCTTTCCCTCTCTAACCTCCATTCCCCTCGTCCTTAAATCCCTCCATAGATCAGGCTGAGGGGATGTTTGCCTCCAGGTGTTCAGTAACTGCAGATTAGATAGAATGGGGTAGGGCTTGTCTGTGCAAGGATGGGCGGAGCTTGCTAGGGCTGTACTGGGCTGGACAAAGGTTGGGCGGGACACAGCTGTGCTGGGCTGGCCTTTGTAAAGCTGGGCTGGGTGGGCAGGGCAAGGCAAGGCTGGGCTGGGTGGGGCTGGGTTGAGCTGTGTGGGGCTGGGCTGTGTGGGGTAGGTTGAGCTGTGTGGGGCTGGGCTGTGTGGGGTAGGTTGAGCTGTGTGGGGCTGGGCTGAGCTGTGTGGGGCTGGGCTGTGTGGGGCTGGGTTGAGCTGTGTGGGGCTGGGTTGAGCTGTGTGGGGCTGGGCTGTGTGGGGTAGGTTGAGCTGTGTGGGGCTGTGTGGGGTAGGTTAAGCTGTGTGGGGCTGGGCTGTGTGGGGTAGGTTAAGCTGTGTGGGGCTGGGCTGTGCGGGGTTGGGTTGAGCTGTGTGGGGCTGGGCTGTGTGGGGCTGGGTTGAGCTGTGTGGGGCTGGGCTGTGTGGGGTAGGTTGAGCTGTGTGGGGCTGGGTTATGTGGGGTAGGTTGAGCTGTGTGGGGCTGGGCTGTGTGGGGTAGGTTGAGCTGTGTGGGGTAGGTTGAGCTGTGTGGGGCTGGGCTGTGTGGGGTAGGTTGAGCTGTGTGGGGCTGGGCTGTGTGGGGTTGGGTTGGGCAGGATAGGACAATGAATAGCTTTAAAACAGTGGAAAAGCACCATCAAAAACAATTTCATTTTTGTTTTTGTATTTATTGAATATGATTAGATTTCACACATGCGTTTTTATTACTCTATATACTGATCTTGTCAAATCTCATTTCATGTTGTCTGATTATTTGTGTGGTGTGTTGGTCTGAGTGCTGCGTGTATGTAGTCAGTGGATGACGTCAGTAGGTAAACTCACCAGTGATCCTGCTATTAAATGTAATGTTGACTCTTCAGATACTGTCTGATTTCCTCTACTCATCATCAGGCAACCTAAGAATGATGATGATCATAATCCAATCTCTTCCATGTACAATCCATGTACACATTCTTTAATGCTGGATTAAGTTTATTGGATTGAAGCAGCACCTCTTTTCCAATAATCCTAGTAAATCGTGTTAAATATGCTGCCATTACTACACATGGAAATCTCATCAAAATTGCACTAAGACTTCCAGGCGATAGCAAAGGGCATAGAATAGCTCAAACCCCACAGTGTTGAATTGAATGAGATGACAACATGGAGAGTTAAGCCATATTGCTGTCAGCTTGAAGCATTGCGGTTGACAATCACTTGGTGCATGTGTGTTGTATCGACACATTTTACAGTAAGGTATTCTGTATAGACATTTATAACAGCAGTGTATGCTAGATATTTGTATATATCAGAGTAGGGTATACTGTAAAGACATACACAGTAACAGTAATGTATAGTCCCTCTACAGGATATTGACCATAGAAACATATGGGACATGATGTCACTCTTAACGGAAGCCAAGTCATTGGCATCCATACTAACTATGTCCTTATTTCTGTCTCAGGAAAAGGTCAGCCTATCGGAGGGCAGCACAGTGGACTTGAGGAAGCCAGGGGAGGAGGAGGATGAGTTCTCGGAGCTGGCAGAAGAACTAATGGACCCAGAGGACTGCTTTCCTGAATGTGTGTACACACTGAAGTGTGCTGTGTAGACGTTTCTAATGAGTTGTGTTCGTCTAGCAACGCTTTCTTTTCAAACCACTTGTAAATACTATCAGTGTACTGTTGTTTTATTTAAAACCTTTGGCCTAGCGATATGTTGCTGAATGTGTTTCTGTCTGTCTCAGTCTGTGTAAGGCACTGCAAATGCTGTGAGATCAACACCACACAGGGCCTAGGCCAGGCCTGGTGGAGATTGAGAAAGACCTGCTACCAGATTGTAGAACACAGCTGGTTCGAGACGTTCATCATATTCATGATCCTGCTTAGTAGCGGGGCACTGGTAAGGCTGATTTACCCTGACCCATGACCTCTCACCCATGGCCCCTGTTTGTGGTCATCGCACGGCCACAGTGTAAGGATTACACGTGCTGTTGCTCAACTGCAAATCTCAAGTCTCAATACAGTATGCAGTCCTCGTTAACTTTTCCGAAACATGCTTTTTTAATGACAATTAACATATGGGACTTCACGCTTCCCCCCCCCCCCCTCTCACTGCTGCTGTGTAGGCGTTTGAGGATATTTACATTGAAAAAAGGAAAGTGGTGAAGGTGGTGCTGGAATATGCTGACAGGGTGTTCTCCTACATCTTCGTCCTGGAGATGTTTCTGAAGTGGATAGCATACGGCTTCAAGAAGTACTTCACCAACTACTGGTGCTGGCTGGATTTCCTTATTGTGGACGTAAGTGAACCGACACATTGTGCATTACCATGTACACTGTTTTATTATGCCATGCTTATTAAAAACTACACAGTGAGGAATATGTGTGTTATCTGTGGCTTTTCAAGAAGAGAAAATGACATCTGACAACTACACACACCTTGGTATTTTACAGTTGTACCACACTATAGCACTACTTTAGGCTTTGCAGTGAATTTGCAGTGAATTCATCACAGAGCATGTGGAAGCTTTTGATTCTTGAGGAGGTGCAAGGAGGTGTGAGCAGTGGGCACTGACAGTCCTGGTTGGTCTTTCTGGCAGTGATTATAAAGGTTGATCTTTGGTGTGTTATCTTCGAGTGTGAGGTTTTGCTTAGATAGCTGTGGTGTGTGTGTGTGTGTGCTTGTGATGCTAAAAGTGTTGTTCTGCTGTGTCCTACACCGCTTACGTGAGCAAACCTGTGGCTGTAAACACTAAATTTCTATATTTTGCAGTGGGTATAATATGCTCTGTAGTGCTATGTACTTGATACATGACTTCACAATATAACCTGGCTCATACTGTTGCGTGTGAGGTAACTCAAACCTGATAAAGAATCTGTACAACCGTCAATTGGAAACTATATATTGTACAGCTCATTTACTGTAGGATAATATATGTAGTCATCTTTGGATATTAACATCACTTTAAGATTGCTTAGGACTGCTGATAAACTGATCCAGAGGCAATAAACAGAATGCATCTCTACCACTATGAAGTTGGGAACCCTTTAACCACCAATTATAAATAGACTATAGCACCAAAGGGCTGCATATCCATGCCCTGACCTGACTCCCTCTGATTTCACCCGCTAATACACAGATTGCTACAGACTCCTCTATTGCTAGGGTAAGTCATAGTTGTCAGGTCTCAGGTGAGTATGGACTCCAGAACCAGAAAACTACATTGTTGCATCACAAACGCTTCTGTGTTTCCCCACTCGTCAGTGTGTGACGTTGCGATATCAAAAGCCACCGTCTATTTCTTTTAGTTTTTAGACCAATTTAAGTTTATCCGCAAAAGCGTATGTGTCATTGTTGTCACTCCTGATTCCTTTAAATGTATTTACGACCTTGGCTTTTATATCATATACAAATGCACTACCATGTATTCAAAGGATTATCTAGAGAAGATCAGTTGTTTTTCATATTCATTAGCTTTTGTAGGCATCAAGTTGTTTTGGTCCAACATTTTTCTTTTTGGTAATAATTATCCTGCTAGTCATGTAAGTCTTGTTGGTTAGTTCATACATCTACTGTATGTATGTCAGTGTGTTGCAAAATGGGGAAAATGGTCTATATGGAGTTTGATGTCAGGAGAAGTTCATCAAATTACATAATAAACTGGCTAGTCGAGTTCAGCAGTTGACGGTATTAGTGGTCTCTGGGGGATTTGCAGCTATTGATTGCAAAGCTAGTGGTGAAAAAGATCCACTGACTGTTAAACACTTTGTATTTGTTTTATTTCCTGTTTTTTGAGGTTTGAATATTGTTTATGTTGGAGTTTTTTGACCCAAAGACATATCTTTATTTGCATTTAGATAATCAGAGTATCTTCTTTAGATATATTGGAAAAACCATCAAAATGTACTTTTATAAAGAAATACAGATTTTTGGGACTAAATTCAAAAATTGAAATATTTAGGTCATATGGATACAAATTGGATGATAAACAGTTGTTTTGAAAATATATATTGGAAATAGTTTAATCATTCTTTATAAAACCTCCCTCTATTTCATATATATGCATATTTCATATACATATATAGCTGAGTATGTATTCATGTGCATATTCATTGTACATATATAGATACTTGTTTGTGTCTTTAATTCATTCCAGTCATATTTACTCAGTACTATCCATAGATGTCATGTCATTTTCAATCATAGCTGTCACCCAAGGGCCATTCAACAGTGGAATACCATTCTGTTTTGTTTTGGATATAGAATAGAGTGGAAGTCTAAACTTGATAAAACATCAACAACGCAATAAAAAAAATAAAAATCACAATTGATAAATTGTGTTCCTATCTGTGGAATGTCCCAAAGTACCAAAAATGCCACAGTAGGCTTCTTAAAAAAAGGATCTTAAACTGCTTTAAAAAAATCCATGTATTGATTATTAAATGTTAGGTTCTATGGAGAGAATTATGTTCTAAAGTTTAGGTGGCCATGGACAGTGAGTACTATTGAAACAAATGGAACATTTGAAATGTTCTTGTTTTACAAAGAAATTGTTGCTTATTTATGCTTAGCTGTGTACTGTATCTGAAGGAAAGATAAATTGCTTCTATGATTAAGTATCCTTTCCCTAAGACCACTTATAGCTCCTCTAATTCTCCTCTAAGTCTTCGCAGGACATTGTTGCTCTTTCTGCAAGGGTATTATTGGGATGCCCTGGAATGCCCTTTGGTACATGAAAAATATGCAGTGTGTGAGTTTAACAATTACAAAACTAATTCATGTATCTCTGTGTCCCCATAGGTATCCTTGATAAGCTTGGTAGCAAACTCACTAGGATATTCAGACTTTACCGCGATCAAGTCTCTGAGGACCCTCCGAGCTTTAAGACCCTTGAGAGCCCTATCCAGATTTGAGGGCATGCGTGTAAGACATTTTTTTGGATGCCCCCTTTTAATAAAAAAAAGTCCCATTTATCCAAAATGTTGCCAGTGACGAATAATAATGATCAATTTGATAATTTACTTGACTTGTGTATTCTGAGGGATTGGTGGATTAAAGGATGGCGGCTGGACCACAGTATTTACATTACGTTATTTGCCGTACAAGCTTATAATTGACATTCCGTAAGACTGTGACTTTCTTGGCTTGTAGGTGGTTGTGAACGCTCTCATTGGGGCCATCCCCTCCATCATGAACGTGCTGTTGGTGTGTCTCATCTTCTGGCTCATCTTCAGCATCATGGGGGTCAACCTGTTTGCTGGAAAGTTTGGGAAGTGTGTAAACCGAACTGGGTTCATCCACAACGCTTCCTTAGTGAACAACAAGTCCGATTGCTTAGCCATGAATGATACCCAGTTCTACTGGACTAAGGTGAAGGTAAACTTCGACAACGTTGGACTCGGCTACCTCTCACTGCTGCAAGTGGTGAGTTCCCTTTGTGGTATTAGCATTATTTCTAAAGTATAAAATGTGTATGTACCATGTGTTCATCAATCAACCATTTAGCTCTATTTTTAACTAAAGCCCATTACCAGATCCTTGTTCTCTTGAAGGATACCACTCGAATTATCTGGTGTGGTAACCAAGCAACAAGGCTTTTTTCACTGTTCACTCAGTTCTCATTCTGACCTCACTTGACACAAACCTTTCATTTGTATCTAGAAATGGGATGTCTCCATAGATTCATAAAAACTACTAGACTAGCTTTTATTACTCCTGACCTCCAAGCCTCTTCCTTACCATTTGCTTAAATAAAGGTTCATTAAATAACAGTACTAGATTTGAATGAGGCACTGATTGGCTTTAAATGAATGTCTAAACTATATAGTTTAGACATTCATTTAAGATGTTATCTTAAGTGATCAAATTTGACAAACTTAGTAAATCTTAGAGATTGCATGTAATTATATAAAGTGAGCGTAAAGAATGTTTTTGATAAGCCATTGATTATGTATATCTCAGGCAACATTTAAAGGATGGATGGAAATAATGCATGCAGCTGTTGATTCACGAGGCGTGAGTACTCCTCTACGCAGTTGTTTTATGCAACTTTGAAGACATAATTGACCAAAATATTAATATTTTACTACTAATAAAACGGAATTCACAACAATGTTATTATTGTGTGAATAGTTTCTAATAACTTTCTTTGTTTACAGGTGGAAGAACAACCCATTAGAGAGATCAACCTATATATGTACTTATACTTTGTCATCTTCATCATCTTTGGCTCCTTCTTCACCTTAAATCTTTTCATTGGGGTCATTATCGACAACTTTAACCAGCAGAAAAGAAAGATAAGTATACTTACTACAACATATTTTATTTACTACAACAATTTTCGAGTGTGTCCCATTCTTGTGTGTACAAATTTTTGTTGGAAATGTTCCTTTTGATCTCGCTATAAAATAATGTTGACTGGATCTATTATACTTAGGGGGACAAGATATTTTCATGACTGAAGAACAGAAAAAGTACTACAATGCGATGAAAAAACTAGGATCTAAAAAGCCCCAAAAGCCTATTCCAAGACCCATGGTGATGATATGTTCCAACAACCTTGATATGTATTTATGTGAATATGACACAGCTTGTTTTGGATATAAATACAGTATCATCCAGACACTGTATAACAATAAAGTCTACATGGGGAGTAATCATACATTTCTGTGCACTAATTAGAATTTCTGTATTTTATCAATCCCAGAATGTGGTTCAAGGCTTCTTCTTTGACCTGGTGGCCAAGCAAGCCTTTGACATAATAATCATGATGCTCATCATTGTCAACATGGTGACCATGATGGTGGAGACGAATGAGCAGTCGGAACGCATGGAGTCCATCCTCAACAAGATCAACCTGGTCTTTATCTTCATCTTCACCACTGAATGCCTCATCAAGATTTTTGCCCTCCGCTGCTACTTCTTCACAGTTGGCTGGAATATCTTTGACTTTGTGGTGATAATCCTCTCCATTGTGGGTAGGTGGATACAATTTATTTGATCAAGTAATATGGTTGGATTTCTGGGTTTATCTCCACTGAATGTTCAGTGAATGGTTTCTTAGTTAATTTGATATTAGCGAAGAAACAAATTCTCAAGATGCTAAGTTTCTGACTTGATATTTCTTCTTGCAGGTATTGTCTTAGCTGACATCATCGAGAAATACTTTGTGTCTCCAACTCTGTTTCGAGTAATCAGACTGGCAAGGATAGGACGTGTTCTTCGACTTATACGTGGAGCCAAAGGAATAAGGACTTTACTGTTTGCCTTAATGATGTCCATGCCAGCGTTGTTTAACATTGGCCTCCTGCTTTTCCTTGTCATGTTCATATATGCTATATTCGGTATGGCGAACTTTGCTTATGTGAAAAAGCAAGATGGGATTGATGACATGTTCAACTTTGAAACGTTTGGGAATAGTATGATTTGCCTCTTCCAGATAAGCACCTCAGCTGGGTGGGACAACCTGCTCAGTCCTATAATGGCTAACTCACCAGAGGAATGTGAACTAGACTTTGTCAACACCGGTACGAATGCAAAGGGGAACTGTGGCAACCCTTCGGTAGGAATTGCTTTCTTCGTCAGTTACATAATCATCTCCTTCCTCATTGTGGTGAACATGTATATAGCTATCATTCTGGAAAACTTCAGCGTAGCCACAGAGGAAAGCACAGAACCTCTCAGTGAAGACGATTTTGAGATGTTCTACGAGGTGTGGGAGAAATTTGATGCAGAAGCCTCTCAGTTCATAGAATTTTCCAAGCTTTCACATTTTGCTGACAATCTGTCAGAACCACTGCGGATTGCTAAACCCAATAAAATCAAGTTGATCTCCATGGACCTCCCCATGGTCAGTGGGGACAAGATCCACTGCCTAGACATCCTGTTTGCCTTCACCAAGCGCGTCCTGGGAGAGTCTGGGGAGATGGATGCTCTAAAGCAGCAAATGGAGGAGAAGTTCATGATGGCCAATCCGTCCAAGATCTCCCACGAGCCCATCACCTCCACACTGCGGCGTAAACAGGAAGAAGTATCAGCCACCATCATCCAGAGATGTTACAGGAGGCATCTGGTAAGGCGACAGATGAAACAGGCCTCTTTTCTGTATAGACAAATCAACAAGGAGCATGTAGTTGATGTGGAGATTGCTCCAGAGAATGAGGGCCTTATAGCCTCCATGATAAAAGAACATTATGGGACAGGAGAGGTAGATGTTGTGGAGGTAATGGAGGGAACACTGTCCTCGTCGCCACCATCTTATGATAGTGTGACCAGGGTCGCAAGTGACCTCTCTCAAATAGAAAGACCTGTCTCCAGACACTCTGAGCTAGGGGAGCCCGGGCTTTCATCTGAAATCTATGAGGAGACATTTCTTTAAGACGTATTTTTATAGTATTTAGGTCTTTTTTAAACATAAAGTCAAAACAAAGAAAAAGAAAAAGATGGCTCCCAGGAAACTTATGATAAAATGTTTTGGATTTTAGTCTATTTCCAGTATACAATCATAATGTATTAATGAGGTATATATACCTACGCAAAATCTAAGTGTGTCCGACATGTTTATATCCAAATGTTACACCTAAAATATCTATGAAAATGTATAGAAAGTTATGCACTGATTTTAACATCGGACAATCTTTTTGCTACAGTACAAGAAGCACAATGACAATGAATCACATAGTAATGCATGTGGGTTTCAGGTGATTTATGTTGGCTAAATGGCAGCTAGCTAAATGACACAAAAGTTTGAAAATGTTATGAAAACTTATTTAGTGTGTGACACTTGTAACATTTGTAGAACATTCTCATGAAAAGTTGGGTTACACATTTGGATTGAAACTAGCATTCAAATTCATTTAATCCTGATTTGAAATATTCCAATACATCCCAGATAGTGATGATGAAGGTCTGCATAGTAATTCCAGCATCATGTGCCTGATTTCTGATGATTTGTCTTCTGCACACTTTGAAATCCCTTTGACCACTTGATTTGATGGATTGGAATAGTATGGATGCACCTCAAGCTTCCTTTTAAATAATTTTTAAAGGTTTATGAAGTCATATATGTCAAACTAATTTGTATATAACTTTTGTAATGTACATATATTTTAAGAATATTTCAATGGTATGCCACCAAATTAAAGGAATATACAGAGTTATGTGAATACTGTATTCATTATTTTATATGGGAGATGTTTTCCTGTTATCCAAATTACATTTAACTAGGTCAATTATGGATTAGTATATCAAATGACAATAAAATAGTTCTATAAATTACACTATAAGTAGTTAACATGAAGGTGTTATTCCGTGTTTATTTATTGAATGTGACTCAATGTGTAGCCCAATGTGTAGTGTACAGTGCATTAACATTCGTGGCTTTGAAATAAAACCAATGTACATCTACTAATATTTATGTTCTATACTGCCGTGAAAAGATTTCAAAAGGGTGTCTGTAGCAGATGTTGGATACATGGCATCCCATTCCTGTTATCAAGCATCATTCAAGTTCAACTGATGCGAAAAAACTGTTGGCGGCTGTGACGTCATCCTACTAGAAAGGAGGGTTACGACACTTAAATCCTTTACACAAGACTGTATGGATAGCTGTGACCTAACTCACTCTCTACTGTAGTGGACTTTCCTTGCAAGTTTAATGCTTGTATCAGATTATAATGAAGAAAATACAAAAATGTAGAGTTTATATTCAAAGTTGCATTAGAAAAGAAGTTCACATTCATGTTAAGTGGAACTCCCCTGGAGCAAAATATTTCATCGTAAAATGTGGAGACAAGGAGCCTTTCTAAAGCACATATTAAAACAATAATCAAGGGAAAGTGGGAAAGCAAAAACACATGGATAAACACACATGCATGCTCACACACACAAAGGACCAATGGCTACTTACAGTACTGTAGATTGATTCAAGTTCAAGTCTTTTATTGTCAGATGCACAGAACAACACAAGGTCAGACTGGGCACTGAAATTCTTAGGACAAGACAAAGCAACCTGGCATAACATAACATATAGATTGGTTATGATTACTTTCTTCATGTTACTTTTTCCATCATCTTATCATACCTTACTTACTTGCAAAATAAAGAAATATTGTAACATACAATACTGACTTTATAAGGCAAGTGCATTTTGGGGGTTGGACAAAATATTCACCAAGGGAGCCAATTTGGATTTAGCCCCGGAGAGATTTCCTCTTCCCGGGTAGTGAGGGTGGTCAACTCCAACTCTGACCAGCTGGGATACAGGGATAATCTGTGTAAAAAAAAACACTTGTTTTAATTACACACACTCTTACTCACACACATCAACATACATTCTCTTACCCACACCATACACACATCATACTTTTTCATCAAGCCTCATTACAGACAGATGCTTTGCTGATTTGAATTTAATTTGGGTTTGTGCATGGAATAAAGGGACAATGTTGAATTGAATGAAAGTGACTTGGTAATTGATCTGATATTTAAGCATTCGACATGTGGCAAGGATTAAGGCCTCAGGGAGAAAACATAAAAAAAAGATTAAAAAAGCATTATTTGTCATTACTGAAATGCAACATCACATGGTTCAACAGTACATTTTCAATTTATTTTCACTATATACAGATAAAATACATTGCTGAGCTATCATTATACAAAAGATAGGCCCTAAGCTTGTTTTACAAAAGGATTATGTACACATGAGTCTCTATTTAATTTAAATCATCACTGCAGAACAATTGCGTTCATTTTAAACCATCAAAAAAGTGCAATTTGCTTTTAAGTCACGTTTTTTTCCTCCATAAATGATCATTGAAAATATAAATGAAAACATGAGTCTCTTGACTCATGAGGTATGATAAGTAGAGAAAAGCCGGGTTAACCCCCAGAGTCACTCTGAAACCTTTAGGTCCATTTCTATTAGAGGACAACTACTATACTACTTGAACTACTTATGCACTCTACATTTCTCAGACTACAGTACAATGTATTTCGTCCTGTGCATTCTTCTTATACTTTCTGGATTAAAGTTTTTAGAGGCCTTTTCAGTTTTCAGTTGTACGTGTACAATGGCCCTCCCAAATCAAAGAAGTTCAGAAATTACATAGACATGATACATCAACGTAAAATGGCAGAGTAGCTGACAATAAAAAAGGGGAAATTACGCTTTTATTCTCAGGCCAGAGCCCGTCTGTCGCAACTGAAACCTAGTGATGGAGAGGGAGAGAGAAAGAGGGAGCAAGGGATTTACTTAGTCATGGTGGGCAAACACTGCCCAGATGGTTTGGCGAGGCACCATCTAATTACGTCTAGCATGCTTTCCCCTTTTCTGACAGATAAAGTGTTTCCAGGGGAAGTGCACTGCCTCCCACTGGCAGTTTGTGCATATACAAACAAGAATCTCTTTACCAAGTGAACAGATGTAAATGTACGGACAGTTCGTTATCATAGTTCTCAGAGCAGGAACTGTATAACCTTGATCAGTTTATCATTTGACAGATTTGATATGATGCAACTCAAGTCAGTAAAAAAAGTTTTTTTGAATTTCAATTATTACATTTCTAACTTAGTTAATTATAGTGTCCTTTTAACAATTTTTTTTACTGAGAACTACATTGGGTACTGATTTTTGTTTAAATGTTCTTTACTTTTTTAAACGTATTTGTGATTCGGACTTTTATTTTGACGTCGAAACATTGGAGGACCCGGAACTGTTCAGATTCAGCCGTGCATCTGCTGTAGTAGAGGTGGAGATGTGCTTCAAAGCTAAGGCTTTTTATCATTATTGATACATTGCAAGTTGATTCATCCTTATACTGCAGGCACTGTTTGGCGAAGCAAAATGGGTATGTACTAGTTTGCCGACCTATGTAGGCACAGAATATAGAAGAGTAGCCTCATAACCTAAAGACATGCTTTGAGACGCTTGTTGAGCTGCTAGTGCTGGCTAGTAGCCCAGACATTCTTCCGCTCTCGGGAAAGAGGTACACTCTGGTTGGCTTTTAGTCAGTGGCAGAGATTGTGTACGATTTTTGGGGTAGCGCTAATATTATCAAGTTAGCTATCTTGTTATTGGAGATTTTTTATTTATTTTTTAAACATGAGTTTCACATAAAGATAGTAGGCTACCCATACCTAGATTAATTCATTGTTGGAATTATAACCTTTCCTGTCATATTGTTGATGTGCCGTCCTTTGGCTGTAAATCTCATACACAGAATCCCCCTTTCCTCTGTCATCCTTGGGCCTCCTGGTTCCACCACTGAGACTTATGTCAGCCGTCATGTGGGAGGTGGTAAGACAGAGGAACATAAAGCACTATGGGAAGCTGGAAGAGTTTGTATCCTTAGTAACAGAGGCTATTCCAGAGCTTCTAAGTAACCGACAAAAGAGACTGCTTGCTCTTGGGTTAAGAGCAAAGGTTAGTAATTTTAAGATGCATAGGTGGCCTCATTGATGCCTATAGTCTTTGAGATTTTTAATCGACTGCTGAAGGACTGCTGAAGTATGTTAAATAACCCGGTCTATTCTTGCTTCAGATCACTTTAGATTTACTACGGGCTGAGCATCCAAAGATTAAGACTGTTAAATGTCACCTTGACAAAATGCAAAAGCCATCATCTTTTATCCAACAGGTAAATGTGTCTATAATCTGAAACAAGTACACACAATTCAGAGAAGGTTCTGCCTGTGAGAATTTTTGTTGGCTTTATTCTGAGTCTCTTCTGTTTTAGGCTGATGCAGAAATGGGAGATCCTGAGCTGAACTTTGTGAGGCTGGTTCAAAGCCTTCTGGAAGACCCAGATGGCAGGGAACACTTTTTTAAGGTGCTTCACTGCACAAGCATATTTTTGGAAATGTAAATGTTGTTTACTTTGTCTAATCTTCTTTCTCAATTTAACCAACAGAATGTGTTTCCTGTGGAGTATGGTCCAGATTTTGATACAGCACTTCAAGCACTGGTCCATGAGTTTTTCTCTAGACTGGAGGAGCTGCTGCCAGTACCCGATTTCAAAAGGGTACAAACACCTCTTGTTTCTTTCTCAGGATCCCTGAGAAAGACACAATTCAGCTCAATTAGTTTTCAGAATTATAGATGAACCAGTCAACATCATTCAAAATAACCTTCAAGCTTTTTTGACTTTTTTGCTACAAATGTGATTTCTTTTTTTTTTCAGACTGCTTCCTGGATCAGTGCTGCCCCCTCTGTCCTAGAGGAGTACATACAGTGTGTCTCCAATGGAGATGACCTCAAATTGCTACTTCAAACCAAACAATGTCATGGGAAGTTGGCCAAGAATGGTTTGTCATCAATATGCTCGAAATTAATCAATAAATAAACATATCAGTTATTGTTCATATATATATATTCTACATTTAAAATACTAAATCCTCAAAATTCTCTTTTCATGGTCCTGCTGTGCAGTTGCCTCATCATCAGATTATGGCCTTTTTGCTTCCTTGTCCCTCCCACTCTCACTCAGAGAGATAGATGCCTCCCAACAGATAATCAGTGATGATGAATCAGAAACTTGCCCTGATTATGAAAGCCCCAGGACAATGGATTTGGGGACTGTAACTGACAACCATCGTGACCAGTGTTCTCAGCTGAAGCCAAGTTTAGATGACAATGTAATCCAGACAGAGATGGAAGAAAGCCAAGGAGACTCGAGAAGGACTGATCTCCAGGTAGAGGCAGGGGAAAAGGTACAGAGTCTAGGATGGAAGCCTGAGATTGAAGGAGAAGCTTCAAACAACATTTCTGAATCTACGGTCGGAGACGCAGAGAGGACAAGTGGTACTGCTGCACAGACATTAACGCCTGAAGATGAATTGTCTGCCATCTTGCAAGGTCCCTCCACTTCAATGGAATGCCCTGCCTCCAGTTCCACCACAGCAGGCCATCCACGGCGACGAGTGGCCCATAAATGCAGTCAGTGTGGGAGGTGTTTCATTTATCGCTATGAACTTCTCGAGCACCAGAGACTCCACACTGGAGAGAACCCCTACAAGTGCTCACAGTGCGGGAAGGCATTCAGAAGAACATCCGACCTGTCGTCACACAGGAGGTCACAGTGCACGAATGCAGCTTATATCTGTATCAAATGCGGGAGCAGTTTTGAATCTATTCAGGAGAAGTTCAGACACCAGTGCCCGCAGATGCCCAAGGACCAAAGGTTTGACTGTTCACAGTGTGGAAAGAGTTTCAAGAAGTTTTACATGCTTGGAAAGCACCAGCAGACTCATACCGGGGACCGTCTTCTGAAGTGTCGACAATGCGGGGAAGGCTTCCCCAGGATGAGTGAGTTAAGAGCTCACCAGAGAATTCATCAGGTAGACAAAGCGTACCAATGCAACCAGTGTGGAAAGTTCTTCAGTTCCACAGCCTGTTTGGTAGGCCATGAAAAGCGTCACGGCCAGCAGAGATCCCAAGTGTGTCCCCGTTGTGGAAAGGCTTTCAAGAATAAATATGATCTGAATCTCCACATGCGTACTCATACTGGAGAGCGGCCATATCAGTGCACCTACTGTGGAAAACGGTTCTCAGTGTCAGGGAATCTGAACATACACATACGGACTCACACCGGGGAGAAGCCTTATATTTGTACGGATTGTGGGAAGGCATTCCGATCAGCCGGGGAGCTGCAGATCCACAGGCGCACGCACACGGGAGAGAAGCCATACAAGTGCACTGTCTGTGGCAAAGGGTTTACCATGGCCAGTAAAGTGACACTGCACATGCGTGTCCATACTGGAGAACGTCCCTATGTCTGTCATCAGTGTGGGAAAGGTTTTTCACGTGGGGGTGAATTGAAAAAACACATGCTAAACCACTCAGGAGTAAGACCATATCCTTGCCATGTATGTACAAAGACCTACACTTGCCTCAATCACCTGAAGAGACACTTAAAAACCCATACATAGAACAGTCAAGAAAGTTTCATTTATAGAAGTCAGTTGTCTTGTCAGGAAAACGACTTTCTATTAGACACTAGGCTATGCAGTAAGTTTACTATGTTTCTCTGAGGCCGTTTTGTACATGAAACCCTCACTGGAATCATATTGTCATGTTATACTGATATCACCAAAATACTTTGACACCAATGCTTAGAACATGGTTTGGCAACCAAGGAATTCAGTTAAAGGCTACTTGTGGTTAGTGGTTGGGTTTCCCAATATGTACATAATTTTATACATTCTGGACCAATTTTAATATCGTCATAGATATTGTGAAACTCTTATTTTGAAATAAAAAAAAATCCTAAAAGCTGTATTGGTAACTATCATGTAACTGTGTCCCGTCCCCCCCTCCTCCCCTCCCTCTCGCTCTCTCCCCTTGGTGGCCAAGTTAAACAAGATCCCCCCATATGCTGACACTTTGATATCCTTTAAGGACTTAAGGTGAAATTGCTAAGAAAAGGTCACACAAGCAATTTGCTTTGTACATAAGGGTCAAGATTGTGAAAGTGTTTTATGCATTGCATTACTGTTATAACAGGGTAGATTTACAATGAAACACAACCTGGCAACCGTAGGATCTTGAATAGGAAGGAAGTTGGCGGCTGAAGTTCTTCTAGCAAGATAGCTACTATATGTTAAGAGAAGCGTGTTAATCAGCGCGTACATGTGAAACATAATTTGTCCTTTTATCAGTCTCTGTGACAATACAATTACTAGTGGCGACATGGGTATGTATTTATGCTTCAATTGATAGCCATCCATCTTACTATTTTTGCACTAACAGAAAGGACTACGGCTCGGGCTAATGCTTGGAACGGAACGAGTCGTAGTGCGTTCCATGTTCCAGGTTACAAAAAGCCATGTTAGAAACATCCGTCCTTGCACTTAGTATGTAGGTGCATTGCTGTAGATTATTTTTAAAAGCCATACGCAACAGTACATTTATTTCATGAATGCACTGCATTGATTAATAATACTCAGGATGGTCCTTATTTTGCAAGCTAGCATGTGCTGCTAATGGCTCTGGCCTGCTGTATATAGGCCAGACCATCTTCATCTGTGCAACATCGTCCCACTGCTGATCTGCAGTGGCTCAATGGGACTGTTGCTTTCAAGTTGATAATTTTGTTTATTAAAGATACTCTTTTAATCGATGGGGTATCTAAACGACACTAGTAAGATTGTAGGCTGAAGAGCTAATTATTTTTAATTTAAATTATTAGCTGGGTATACAAAAAATAAATAATATTTGTATTTAATACAACCACGTTTTCACGGATATCTAGGTACAAGCATGCCAACATGCTAGTAGCCTAATTATGCGAAGTAGCCTATCTAGCAAGGTAACTCAAATCGGTGTGAATGTAGCAATGGCTCTGAGGTAAGTTTGTTTACTTTGTCTGGCATATAGTTTTACCAGCAAACGTTAGATGTTTGTTTGTCAGAGCAGAAATGTGATGGCATTATTATGCTCCAAGCTCAAGCACCAATTCTAAAAACCATAGGCATTCGGGTCTTTGAAAACATACAAAGTAATTTGTAAATCTAAGGTATTAAACATGTCCTATTCCCTTCTCACAGAACCACATGTACCCTTGTCATCCTTGGGTCTCCTGGTTCCACCACTGAGACTTATGTCAGCCGTTATGTGGGAGGTGGTACGGCAGAGGAATATAAAGCACTATGGGAAGCTGGAGGAGTTTGTCTCGATTGTAACAGAGGCCGTTCCTGAACTTCTGAGTAAAAGGGAGGGGAGGCTGCTGGCTCTTGGGCTGAGAGCAAGGGTAAGCGCAAGGTCACATGATCCAGAGTCAATTTAGATACATTTTAACATACAACATACTAATGGGAGAAAACTTGGCAAACATCTGTTTCAGACAACTCTGGAGTTGTTGCGCTCTGAACACCCAGAGGATCTCAAGGCCGTTGAAGCTCACCTTGACAGAATCCGATCATCTTGCATTGAGGAGGTGAGGTGCTTGTATGATACAGAAAACATTCAAACAGGGCTGGCATTCCCCTTCATGTGGTAACAGGTGTATACTCTGTGTCAAATGTCCAACTAAAATATATTTCTTATCCAGCAAACAGATGAAGTTGTGATTGAAGCACCTGAGGCTAACTTCATGAAGCTGGTGCAAAGCCTTATCGAGGACTCTGATGGAAGGGAGCATTTCCTTAAGGTAAGATGCCACTGAACCTGATAAAGGTTCATGTTTTGAGCAAGAGCCCTTCATTGACCTGCCCTAACACTTCTATCAACATCTTTCCTACATCCTCTCCATTGGTATCATGATCACAGAACGTGTTTCCTGTAGAGTACGGGCCAGATTTTGACACAGCACTTCAGACTCTGGTTCATGAGTTCTTCTCCAGACTAGAGGAGCTGCTCCCAGTGCCAGACTTCAAACAGGTATAAAGTCTACAAACAACACTGTTAATCTGATCTTTTGTGTCCTAGTACTTTCCAATTTGCACGCTAAGTAGAAGTGTTTAATTTTGCATAGTGTAAAAATACTTAAATTAATATATTTCTTAAAATCCTAGACTGCTTCCTGGATCAGTGCTGCCCCCTCTGTCCTAGAAGAGTACATGCAGTGTGTGTCTAATGGCGATGACCTCAAGTTTCTGCTGCAGAACAAGCAATGTCACGGAAAGTTGGCAAAGAGTAGTACAAGTAAGCACTGATTATTATTCCCAACTCAAGTCATTCTTATTCTCCCTAAATAAATTCTCATCTCTAATTCTCATCTTTACTTTCAGCTCCTTTTAATACAGAGGATCACATTGTATCTTCCTTATCTCTCCCAACCTCACTCGAAGTGATCAACTCATCCCACCAACAAAGGGTCTGTGAAGAGGATAATGATGGCGTTCCTCAGTCTGTGATGCTTGATGATGAAATGTCAATCAGTTCTCAAGTTCCTTCCACCTCAACTGAATGTACCACACCTTCTAAATCCCCTCGAGTCAGACAGCAGGTCCACTACAAGTGCCCCCAGTGTGGGAGGACATTTAAGTATCAGTATGAACTCCTTGAGCACCAAAGATCCCACACAGGAGTCAAGCCTTATAAGTGCTCAGAGTGTGGAAGGGCCTTCACCACAGCCACTGCCCTTGCTGGTCACAGGCTAAGAAAATGCCGGAACGCTGCTTATCTCTGCATTAAATGTGGGAGCAGCTTTGGATCTTCCGTCGAGAAGTTTAGACACCAGTGCCCGCAACAAATACAGGGCAAGAAGCTAGACTGCCCACATTGTGGAAAGAGCTTCAAAAGGACAAGTAACCTGAGGGACCACCTGCTCACTCATGCCCAGAACCGGCTCTTCAAGTGCAGTCATTGTGGGGAGGGTTTCCCAGGAATTGGTGAGTTGAAGTACCACCAGAGGGTCGATCATGACAAACCCTATCAGTGCAGCCAGTGTGGCAGGAGTTTTATTTCCACTAAATGTCTGGCGAAACATGAACGACGCCACGAGCAAGCTTTGTCTCAGTCAAAAGGAATGGGTCATGGGGCTGCCAAGTCAATGACTGGCACTAAACACAAGAGAAGTCCCGTTTCTCAGACTACATCCCTCTCAACCACATTTTCTGTGTCCTCCACGAACAATGCAGCAAAAACTGTCTATCCACGACAGAGATTCGCCCACAGCTGCCCCCAGTGTGGGAGGTGTTTTAGGTATCGATTTGAGTTTCTGGACCACCAAAGGTTCCACACGGGCGTAAAGCCTTACAAATGTTCTCAGTGCGTGAAGGCCTTCAGAACAGACGCCCACCTGGCCGGGCACAGGAAGAGGAAGTGCAAAAATGCCGCCTACATATGCACCAAGTGTGGGATCAACTTTAGATCTCTACATGACAGGGTCAGACACCAGTGTACACAACAGGCCCAACGTTATGACTGTTCACACTGTGGCAAGAGCTTCCAGATGTCCCACCTACTGAGGAACCACCAGCTGAGCGAACACCAGCTACCTTACAGCCAAGACCACCGTTTCAAGTGCAGGTACTGTGAGGAGACTTTCCCGGGGATCAGCGAGTTGAAGTTGCATCAGAGATATGATCACGACAAACCCTATCAGTGCAACCAATGCGGCAAGAGTTTCATTTCCGAGAAATGTCTGACAAACCACGAGCTGCGGCACAGCGAGGAGAAACCAGAGGTCTGTCCCCACTGTGGGCGGGGCTTCAGGAACAGGTATGACCTGAAGCAGCATGTACGTACCCATACAGGAGAGAGGCCATATCAGTGCACGGAGTGTTCCCAGTGTTTCTCCACGGCAGGAGGTTTGAGAAGTCACATGAGGGTCCACACAGGCGAGAAGCCCCACGTCTGTCCAGACTGTGGGAAAGCTTTCTCCCAGATGGGAGCTATGCGGACCCATAGGCTCACCCACACAGGTGAGAGGCCATTCAAATGCACCGTCTGTGGCAAAGGATTCACGATGGCCAGCAAGGTAACGCAGCACATGCGTGTGCATACTGGGGAGCGCCCCTACATCTGCCCTGAATGTGGGAGAGGTTTCACAGAAGCAAATGTGCTGAAACAACATATGCTGAACCACTCAGGAGTTAGACCATACCATTGTCAGATTTGTACTAAGACCTACACATGCCTCAATCACCTGAGAAGGCACTTAAAGACTCATGCTCAATGACTGATTTGAAACCTTGTGAAATTTCCTTGTTATGGTGAGTGGTGGGGTAGGACCCAAATGCAGGAGAGGTAGCCAGGCAGAGCGTCAAAACAAGGGTTTATTTTTGAACTCAGAAACAGACAGGATACAGGATAGACAGTGCAAGGACAAGACACAGACTGGACACAAAACAGAAACCTAAATACACAGAACCAAACAAGACACAGGTGTACACGATAAGACTAACGAGAACTGAAACCACTCAATGAAACACAGGTGAAGACAATGACAGACCAGGGGAACAATAGGGCAGGGCAAAACCAAAGAAACGAGGGCACGGCTGTGGAAGTGACAGTCCTTGCCTGGCTGTTCAATCAGTTGCGTTCTACTTCTGTACTGCTGCAGAGAAAAGGCATACTGACTCGTGTTCTCACTGTACTGTAAGCCTGAAATTAATGAGGGGAAACATTTATCACAATTGACTTTGAAATTGAAGATTTTTTTCCTAAATTATTGTGGAAATATTAACAAAGGATGTCACTCCATAACTGAAGCTGCTTAAGTTTCCACATTTAAGAATGAATTCTTCCAAATAAGTCAAAAGTTCCACTTACTATTGTGGTAAAACATGAGTGCTTCAATAAGAGTTGTATGCTGTTGAAAGTATTAATTCTGCTTTCAAAAGCAGTGATGATAATTGTATAAATCAGTCTGATATTCATTTTGAATTACTCAAACATTTTGTTGGAGCTGGGTTGATATTTTCTGTTTACCCCTTCTGTTTGAAAATACAGATTTTCATGGCATTCAAATAAACTTTTTCATACCTTTCAAAATAAACGACTGTCCTATTTTTTATGTCCCGATATAGAGGGTCCAGAAAGACAGGGCTGCTCAGTGTTATACAAATGGTAGCAGAAACCTTATCCAGAAATGCCATTTTAGAGATTGTCCACTAGCGGGCAGCAGGTAACTGCAAAATTCTAATCCAAGGGAGTGGTTTAGATAAAGTTTTGAAAATGGGGACGGGGGGATTGGACATTTTGACCACTGGCGGTTCATGTGGTGTATTTCCTGCTATTAACATTGTTTACATGTAGGTCATTAGAGTCTTGATGAGTTCTTCCTCCATCAACTCTCAAAGCACTTCGTAAACGTGCAACTAGCATTCTTTTGATGTTCCCAAATTATTTTTGTTGGGCTCACCAGTCCAGGGCAGAACAACTAGAACCATCAGTTACATCAACATATTCTAAATGATAACATGTACATGCTCTGAGTCACACTCTAACACACATGAAATACACACTGTAATCTCCTCCATATGGGCTTCACTTGCATGAAGATTTCTTTCTCGCTTTTAACCGAAAAAGAACAAAGAGTAGTGGATTCCTCTGGAATTTTGGTTGCACACACTTCTCATTTTCATCTGCCTTTTGTTTCGCGTTTGCAAAGCACCCCACCATCAGTTCTCCCATGCAGGGACAGGATTCTAAAGAAATCTGATGCAAATTATGCAGAAGTTACCTGTCATGCAACAAAGTCTGGGAAGGAAGTGGCCCATGAACATTGTCTCTTAACAAAAGTTAAAAAAGTTAAATGTGAACTTGTCATTCATTTTTGTCTGTTTCATGTTGTGATCATCTGACCGGATCACTGTTGGCATAGCAGAATGGAGGATGCCTGTGTAATGAGCTGCATCTCAGTCAGCACTGACTCATACATCATTGCCAAACATGTTTTTTTTCAGGGCAAAAACAGTTGTTTTTTATCAGGAATCAGAACTATCAATACTATTGCAGTAATATTTTTATAGGCCATCCATCAGTGGTACATGTAAGCCCAGATGGCACAGCTGAAGAGTGATGATTCATTACAAAACACTACACTTACATCAGTGTACAGTACACTTCCCGATATGAACACACACAAACATAGTCGCCAAAAACCCCAGCAGATTTACTATGAGAGTGTGCTAATAAACAAGATTATAACCAGATGTTTCCCTCCCCCATCCTACTCTTTCCTTCCCTCCTTCTCTCACTCTCCTCCCTCCTACCATTTTTTTTCCCTTCCTGATCGGCACCATTTCTGGTTCTCTGGCAACTAATGTGTCCCCTCTCTCGTTCTTACTTTCTCTCACTCCTTTTGCCTCCCCACACTATTTTTCTTACTTAAACAGTGATCTCAGTGGAAACTTTGAGTTCAGACCAGACTTCTCCTAGACTCACAAGCAAGGCAGACACACTCATACACACAACTTTATACCATCAACACCCCATAAAAATAGACCCTTCTTGTTCACCTTCCAGAACCTCTACCAATCATCCACGCTCTCCTGAGCTGTACTCCGGCCCTGTCTCCCCACCCCACTCCATCACCGTAGTCTTCCAGACCCTACTCTGTATTTCATATTTAACCATAGGGGGCACTGTGTCTCCATCTGAAATATATTTTTTAAACTTTTTTTTCTCTTTTATGTTCGGGTCAGATCTGGACACTAAAGTGTAACAGATGTTTAGAAACCTCTCTCTTTCTTTCTCAGGGAAAAGAGGAACATTTTAGCTAAATACGTGTATTATATTTAATCTGTATCTCATTACGATAAAGTTTAGAAAATGCAATTATGTTTATGTAGCCTACATTAAGCATTTAACACATTTAGTAAATATGTCAATAGTGGAATGTGCGTGTGTGGGCTTGGTTATTAAATTGTTAGCGGTTCATTTGCCTTACAGTGAACAGTTTTAATGAATCTCAAGGTATTTACTTGAAAAGAAGGCAAAAGGGACACTGACGAAATTTTTTATATTATATGCTTGATGTGACTTATTACTGTCTACGTTAAACAGAAAGTGTCAGAACATTTGTTACTGGCTGGAGCCTATGGTTCTGCATAAATACTGATCTAAATATCTGCGCGTTCTGTTTCCTAAGACTTCCTAGGAAAGCGCGTGAACTCCTCCTCTAAAAGGCTCTCTGGTCCTCCTTCGTGCGCGCCTGGTTTTGTGTGATGGACTGAGGGCAGCGGAGATCTGAAAAAGTCTACCCAAACTTCGACATATCGATTTGGAGGTCTTGGGTTAGGGTTGGTGTATTTTGGGGTCGGGTTTAAAGTAAGTTTTCTGAGAGTTCCACTATGGAGACTCTCGGAGTTCTTCTTGCGCTGTTAAGCGTTGGAGCGCTATTCTCTGGGGCGCGAGCTCAAGTCAGAAGACCAAAATTTGCTGGTGAGTATATGAGTAACTTAATCAATTTTAATAAAACTGTTGTCAAAACCCTAGCCTTTTTTTGTTGGCGTCCAAACCGAACTTTAGACTGGTGGAGTAATCGTTGTAAGGACGGTATATTAACTGAATGTACTATACGTACGGGACTATAGAGCACGTAGGTTCCTTTGCAGAATTTGATTTGAGCCAGATGATGGTGTCCCAATGTGGATAGGTTTACTGTTTTGTTTAGTTGCCTTGACGTACAGCATGTGTAGCCTACTCCTGTCCATCTGTTATTGTTCTCACTTAAGTGTAGATAAATGAAGGGGGGGTGTTGGTAAGCTGCATGATGGTTAAATATCTTGACTGATATCTGATCAGTTTCGTTTTAGAATCTGATTTTACGCAATAGGCACACATGTCAACCATGTTGCAGATGATCCATCATGCCATCGTTTGAAACTGTTTGAAGCCTACAGGAGCAGTGAACCACACAGGCCTTGTGACTTGTATCCCAGGCCTCAGTCTTCTTCAAACTGCAGATACTGTAGATATTCTGTATTAAAGGATGGAGACTCACACCCAGTGATGTGAACATTTATATGGATACAGTGTGAATGGGGGTAGGCCTAGACTCCGGCCATGTTCTGTGGGTGACTGACCCCATACCGCCTGCCCCTAGTGGCCCATTGCTCCCATTGCCTACAACAAACAGTAGTACAAACGTGTGCTAACGGACGGTTAGAATCGATTCTGTTGATGTCTCTGCTTTAATCTATGTTCCTATCTTCAGTCTTGATGTGTGGGTGCGAATCATCAGTCATTGGGTAACAAGCTGGCTAGCCAGGCTAACTCTAGTAGCCTCTGGCCCATGCTGTCTGTGTAATAACAATCAGTGTTTGAATTGTGTCTGAGGTCTTGGGGTGTCCCCAAGGTGGATGGTGGGTGGGGACTGGGTAGCTCAAATACCATGGGATTCCCCAAGTTCAATTTTTTGGGGGTTCCTTCAACTCTTATGGGGGGTCTGGGAATTCCAACACTAGCAGCAATAGTGGTAGTAGCAAAAATACCATAGAAGCCAGGCTAATGGCATCATGTTTATTGTTTTGTCTATACTTGATTGAACTGACATCGTATTCTGTGTGTGTGTGTTTGCAGAATGTCCTGTTGACCTCTTTTTCGTGTTGGATACGTCTGAGAGTGTCGCCCTGAGAGTCAAACCTCCCAATTTCTACATTGATCAGATTAAAGATTTCACCAAGCGCTTCATAGATGAGCTCCAGGACATGTAAGACACAACCAATATACCTGCATCTAGTTACCATGGCTACATGGTTCATGTAGTGGGAACCTTACATGACCCATTCTACCTACCCATAGGTTCTGAAGTACCAAATCAAATTCATATGATTAAACTAATTTCAATATTGTATTTCTTCTTTGTATGCTATATTGTGTTGTTATCTGAAAGTCTTTGTGTTGTGGGTTGTGTTGGGTTTGTCTTTTGTTTATGCTAGGCGCCATCCATGTGACCGCTACCTGACCTGGAACTCTGGAGCGCTTCACTACAGTGACGACATAATCCTGGTGCGTCATCTAAGTGACATCAGCACCGAGCGGCAGGCACTGAAAGATGATGTTGACACCATCAAATACATCGGCAAGGGGACACACACCGACTGTGCCATCAAGAGAGGCTTGGCAGAATTGCTAATAGGGTGACAAACAAGATACAAGCACACAACACAAGCTTAGTTGTAATTGCAATGAACTACTGACGCTAATTTCTGTCTCTGTGTATGCGTGTGGTGTGTGTGTGTGTGCTGGCGAATGTCTTTCGTGCAGGGGCTCTCACTACCATGAGAATAAGTACATTGTGGTTGTGACTGATGGTCATCCCATCACGGGTTACAAGGAGCCTTGTGGAGGAGTGCAGGAGGCGGCCAATGAGGCCAGACAACACGGGGTTAAAGTGTTCGCTGTTGCCATCTCCCCCGACCAGGAGGTAGGCTAGTATACACACACCTAGCCCCCCCAGTCCTTACCCCCTATATGCAGTCTGAGTGGATTGGATAGCAATATGCAAAATCTCAGTCCAGTTGGGGCTTGTGTTAGCTGTAGATATGCATCTCTACTTCAAATCATACATTTCAGTGTGCTTGTTCAAACACATTTTTTGTAGTCTATATCTTTTAGATATTTGTATAATTATAATGTGTTCTTCGTAATTCAGACATGACTGTGATCAGGTGATTACCTGGTGGTCACTAGGAGCACTACACCAGTCGAACCAACAGCCTAATGACTATGCTATAACTCTCTGCAGGACACCAGGTTGTCTGTGATCGCTACAGACCAGCACTACAGACAGAATTTCACTGCTGCCGATGACAGCAGGACCACCAAGATGAGGACTATCCGCACCATCATAGATATGATAGTATGTACCCTCTCTTGCGTAGATATGATAGTATGTACCCTCTCTTGCGTAGATATGATAGTATGTACCCTCTCTTGCGTAGATATGATAGTATGTACCCTCTCTTGCATAGATATGATAGTATGTACCCTCTCTTGTGTAGATATGATAGTATGTACCCTCTCTTGTCCTCTTCTCTTGTCTCCTCTACTCTCTTCTACACTCTACTTTATTCTCCTCAGCTTAAAAAACACACAGTAGTGATATAGTGTAACATCTTCTCTCTCTTTTTCTTTACAGACAAATGAGACGAAGGATGTGGTGAGTCTTGGCGTTATGTTTGTATATTACTATGTGTATGTTATTTCTGACAATTGTTTGTGTACTCTATATATACAACACATCTAACTGTTTTCATGTATTACATGAGTTGCCACTGTAAACGTTTAAATATTTATCTTATTTTTTCAGTGTTGCTCGTTCGACTGCAACGTAAGTATGCCTTATATGTGCAACCCATTCTGTCACTTTCTGGTTATTGCTTGTTTATGGGTGATGATATGACTGGTTGTGTCTGTTCTGTAGGCCCAAGGAGGTCCCAAAGGACCGGACGGAGAGCTGGGTTCTAAGGTGAGATAAAAACACACTGTACAGAATCATTCTGGCTCATTGTGCATTGTGTTTCAAATAAAATAACACATTTGAATTTACTAACGTTTGTTCTCCACAGGGAGAGATAGGAAGACAGGGGATGCCAGGAGAGAAGGGGGACATCGGTCCAGCAGTACGTACATACAACCACGCACATATCCCCAACTTTGACCTCGGTTGCATTTCTTTGCGAAATACATGCCCCTCCTTTTTCTCACAAATACAAACACACACACAAATACCCCTACATGTGATGATATGTACAATTCTACTGTACTATTCTACTGTGTTATTCTACTGTACTTTTCTACTGTGTTATTCAGGGAAATCCTGGAGACCCTGGCCCTGTGGGATACCGTGGCATGAAGGTATGACACACACAGGGATGTGAAGGAGAGGATCTTTAAAGTTGTGATGGTGGAAGTGAAGAGACAGAAGATGATTTGTTCAGAAACAGCAGTGATAACGGTGTTTTGTGTTTCTAGGGTGACCGCGGTGAACGTGGGGGCAAGGTAATATCTGCACAATCAAAGACGACAACGATTAATAATATAAAGATTTAATTGATTAGATGTATTTGCATGTATGATATATTTCCTGATGAATAATCCTTGAGGTGATGTGTTAATGAGGTACCACAGCAATTGTATCAGGACTGATCAATCTCTTCTCTGTTTACTGCAGGGTGATAGAGGTCATAAAGGCTACAAGGTAAGCTTGTCTCTGATTTGTAGGTGACTTGAAGTCTTCTCTCATTTGTGGATGCTCTGAAAGCAAATGTATGTTCCCTCATCTCTCTCCCACTCTGCCTCTCTCTCACATTCTCCATTCCTCTTTCTCTGTTCTCTCTCCATCACAACCTCCCTGTTTCTCTTTGTTTCTCAGGGCGATAAAGGCCACAGAGGGACAGATGGGGTTGATGGACGGAAGGTGAGATTCATGCAGTGTCTCGGTCAATGTTCAAACAGTATAAAGTGTGTGTTTGTGTGTTAAATCTTAAATACATGTGTTCCTCTTTTGTAGGGTGATGCAGGCTTCTCTGGTCTTCCTGGCTGTAAAGGATCTCCTGGGCCAGATGTGAGTACCAAACTTGATTCTGATCTTGACCTAAAACTCTGATCTGGACCTTTAACTGCTTTCTGCTCCAACCCTGACTCCAAGAGCCTCAGTCTTAACAGAGAGGTTTCCAATCTGGACCACTAGGAACTCATCCAGATCAAACTGCATCCAGACATGCTGTCATGTTTTGTTTGTAGGCTCTAATCTAGCTAATCAAAACATTCTATAACATCGTGTAGTGGTGGTTCACAGCTGCCGTGGGCATGCTAAGCGGATGTGCTATGCTGTGTCAGAGTGAAGTCCTCTGTCTTAGTCCTGGCGCTTCCTAACCTATGTTTAATCTCTGCTCTGACAGTGCCGGGGCGGGGGGGGGGGGGGGGGTTGATGGAGGATGAGGGCTGGCGGGGGGGGAGGGAGGATGGAGGACCCTTTCATCACTGTGTTTACATTCTTTACAGTCAGATTGTTTGAAGGAGCATACACATTCATACTGTAAACATGTGCATGCACATGAACACAAATAAACATATCCACACACGCGCACACACACGTATATACGTACCTATACATGTGGTATGACTCTTACAGGTTGGGGTGTACTGGTGTTGATGTAATTTCTGGGTTCATGGTGAGAACTCTTTGTGTGTTCTGGTTTCAGGGCACTCAGGGAGATCCTGGTCCAAAGGGAGATCCCGGTTCTTACGGAGCCAAAGGAGCAAAAGTAAGATTTGACCTCATGCACTCTTTCTCGTTAATATTGTTTTGTGGGCATATAACTGTAAACACAAACAAATAATGCTGCATCATCAGTATGGAAGGCTGATGTACAAGAGAAAAAAGTAGTGGTGTGTGACGTGTGGGCTTGCTCTTCCAGGGTGATGTTGGGAAGGACGGAGAGCTTGGGAGACAGGGGAACGACGGCCCCTCAGGGCCTAAGGTAGGTGTCACAGGACAGCTGCAGAAGCATGTTGGGGGAGATGAAGAGTGTCCGAATGGGTACATGTGACGAAAGGTTCCCCATATCCAAGACGTCGTGTCACATGATATGCTGTGTTCTGACAGGGTGACCAGGGTCCACAAGGACCCAATGGGGACAAAGGAGAGCGGGGCGATGATGTAAGTGAAAGCGGAGGACCCCAGTGGCATCAGGTTAATAGGAGATTCGTTATGTTATAGAGGACATATCTGACATCACTTCCTGTGTGTGTTTCAGGGCGCTCCTGGACCAGATGGAGGACGAGGAGACAGAGTACTTATGCACCTTGTTTTCGCTCAGCTGTGTGTGTGTTTGTGTGTTTGGATACCTTTTAAGGTGTTGGTTAACATTCCTCCACTCTTCCTCAGGGTGCAGCAGGAGAGAAGGGCGAGCAAGGTTCCCGTGGGAACAGGGGCCCTAAAGGAGATGGAGTGAGTGATGAGGAGGATGCTGACAAAGTTTCTAGACCTTAGATGGGCATACAGGGTCTGTTAATTGTAATGATTTCCTTTTCTGTCCTATTAGGGGGATCCAGGCCCAAGAGGAGAGCCAGGAAGGGAGGGGTCATCCGGTCCCAATGGAGATTCAGTAAGTTCAATCTTCACCATAATCTCACTTTCACACAAACATACTGTGGCAGACGGCAGGGAGAGGTGAGTGGGGATTGAGGGAAGATATCTGGCAGGCGAGACAGGCTGCATCTTGTAGCTGCAGGAAGTCCCTACCTGGCTCGAGGGTGGAGGATGAGGGCTGGTGGGGGGGGGGGGGGGGAGGATGGAGGATGAGGGCTGGTGGGGGGGGGAGGGAGGATGGAGGATGAGGGCTGGTGGGGGGGGAGGGAGGATGGAGGATGAGGGCTGGTGGGGGGGGAGGGAGGATGGAGGATGAGGGCTGGTGGGGGGGGAGGGAGGATGGAGGATGAGGGCTGGTGGGGGGGGAGGGAGGATGGAGGATGAGGGCTGGTGGGGGGGGAGGGAGGATGGAGGACCCTTTCATCACTGTGTTTACATTCTTTACAGTCAGATTGTTTGAAGGAGCATACACATTCATACTGTAAACATGTGCATGCACATGAACACAAATAAACATATCCACATCAACATATCCACATATCCATCCAGGGTGGACGGGCTGCCAGACATCTTCCCTCAATCACCACTCGCCTCACCTCTCCCTGCCGTCTGCCACAGTACTCAAACACAAACTCACAAGTCCACTCCGACCAATTGCCGCAACTTTTGGAATTGAATTGGCCACTCCCACCAATGGGAGTAGTTGAATGACAGTTCTATCAACGATCTGTGGGAGCGAGGTAGAAAGGAGAGCGAAGCAAACAATTGACCTAAGATACACACATGGTCTTCCAGGCCTTGTTTTAAATGCATATCCTCTCAGTTCTCCCTGCTCAGCCCACCGCTGTATTTGAAAACCATCCATTCAAATGAAATCCCCTGTTCTTGGTTGCATTCACCACAATTTCCAGGGTAAACCCCTTCATGTGGGCCATCAGTGATCCTCAGCATAGTTGGGCTGTGATGCCCAGTGTGGGTGTGTTTGAATCCTCTTACTGTAGACAGTAGACGACCATTCACCATATTCAGCGTCATCTTTTCTTTTTGGCAGCATCCATTTTTCCTGTTGGAGAGGCTGTGTGCATGTATGGGAGTGGCTATGGATGTATTAGGGCATTTGTGTGTGCAAGTCTTTGTATGTATGTGTGTGTGCACGCTTGTGTGTGTGTGTGTGTGTTGGCCCATGCATGCCTGTGTGGGCGTGTGTGCGCGTCCATGTGTATATGGAAGTTAGAAAGCCAGTAGCCTTAGTAAATGGAAATATGGCCAGGAATCAAGGTTGCTACTTTGCTCTCCTACTCTCTCTCCCTATGTCTCTCTCTGTCTCTCTCTTTCCCTCTCCCCTTTCGCCTCTCTCTCTCCCATTCTCTCCCCTTCATGGGAACATTCAAACTCACTCTTTCCCCTCTGACTCAGTTCTTCTCTGGGTTTTCTCTCAGAACCACAGCTTGGCTTGGTTAATAATATCCAGGCCAGTGAAATAAGAATAACACTTTAGTTGTGGTAACCTCCGTAACGGCAGAACTATGAAAGGTTCTTTTGTGCTTTCAGCCTGCCTCCTTCCTTCATCCAAACCAAATTAGCCGACCAAACATGGGAATAAATGACAGCAGACACACAAACACATAAAAAAAAATCAAAATACAGACACACACACACCATCACAGGAGCATTGTGACACCTTCATTGATATAGTGTTGTTGAACTATAAAATGAATTGACCCTATGAACTGCCTAAAATAAAACATTGGGTCAGGATACTGAACTTGAAACTTTCTAAGACCTCTGCCAAGTAGGTGGAGCAGCAAAAACACTCTACAGGAAATTGCCTGATATCCAGCCTATTTAAATTAGGAAATAAGGCAACTTGAAGCAATATCTATCTCTTATGGCTTTCTTATCCTAGCATAGTGAACATAGCTTAGCCCCTGCTGTTCATCTGGTGTCACCCATAGGGCTGCTTTAAGGATGTTCTAACTGTTACAGGGGGAGCCAGGACGGCCAGGGTCTCCAGGCTATCGAGGAGATGAGGGCCAAACTGGACCAGAGGTGAGTCCACACACACACACGCGTGCACATACATCACACCCAAAATGCACAAACACACACGTCTTGTCTTTTGGACATTTCTCTTTATTGTCTTGTGACTGTTACATGTCTACATTCGTCAAGTCCATGTTTGTGTCTATCTGTCCCTCAGGGACCGAAAGGACCCAGAGGAATCAAAGGAGCTCCCGGAGACAGAGGCCTGATGGGGGAAAGGGTGAGGGAAGGAGTGTGACATGAAGAGTGTAATCAGACAAAAACGAGGATACATAGATGATTGTTGGCCCTGCACTGAGTGGGTAATGTGTGTGTGTGTGTGCGGTAGTGTAACTTCTACTGTGTGGTCTGTATCTTATGTTACAGGGAGAGGATGGCTCCCCAGGAAATGGAACTGAAGGTTGCCATGGTTTCCAGGTAGATATTCAGAGGGGTGTGTTTTTTATGAAACATTTTGCTTGGTATCTGCAACCTCTGATGTGTGTGTGTCTCTTGAACAGGGTTACCCTGGCCCACGTGGAGATCCTGGAGAGCCGGTAAGATGAGGTCCTCAAACACCCAGCTCCAAAGAGCCTCTTAACTGTTCTTAGCTCATCTATCTGGAGTACCTAAATACAGACGTGAACTCAGATGTCTTATCAAACACTTGTAATAACTCGAATTGTTGCTTTTTGGCCTCTTCTCTCTGGTCCACTGTAGGGCGGCAAGGGTACCCCTGGACCAAAAGGAGATGACGGAGAGGCCGGAGAGTCAGGCCTGGATGTGAGTGTGGCCCTGCGTCTCTCCCTTGTCCTCTTTAAAGTCATGCATCTCTCTTCAAGTTTATCTCTCCTTAACTCCTTAATCTGGTCCTGGCAGAGACAGACAGGATGTGACTCACCCTCTTTTTTAATAGTTCTCTCACTTTTTCCGCTGTGACCCCAACCCCCCCCCCCCTCCCCCCATCCCCCCTCCCATTTTTAAGTAATTCGTATTGGATAACCCCCTTTTCTCTCTCATTTCCCCTCCCTCTCTTTCCATTTTGCAGCTGGAAGTGCTTTATCAAAAACAGCATCAACATCTTGAATGTGTGTATTGTGTGCACATGTGTGTATGTCTGTTTGGGGAGCTTTGAGCTGAGGCAGCTGTGTATATGCTGTTGTCATGGATACCCGGAAATGAAGGGGGAGGAATATGGAAGGGGGGTTTAATCTTTGCTGTTTGAAATGTATCCATCTTTCTGCCCCACTTATGAGAAAGCTTGAGTTTAACCCCAAGACTAGCTTGGGGATGTGTATGTTTTTCATCACCATTTGTACTACAAAACATTATTTCCAGACAAACACTTTAATGTGTGACTGGCATTCTGTGTTTTTCAAAATTCCCCTGCTGCAATTAACGTTTTCCAGCTTTGGTCAGTGACAGCTTATTTTATGTCTTTTATGTATAGAGCTCATTTGCAAAAGCCGATAAACGCCATCTTTAAAAAATAAGAACATCTCTGTATGATGCCCTAAACTGTGACATCATTCATTTCTCAGGAGTGTGTGTGTGTGCGTGCGTGTGTGTGTGACTGTGGGTATGTTTTGTCTGATGATCATATGGGTCATGTTTTATATGTCTCTTTCAAGTTAGGAATGTGTGCCGATCGCTTCCATATGTGAGTGTCTGTGAGCTCACTCTACATGGGTGCTTTTGTGTGCACGCAGATATGTGTCTGAGTGTCTCACAGACCAGGTGGCTAGTTTACCTCCGCTAACCTGCAGAACACATTCAATCTACACACACATGACGTGACGTACTCCCAGGGTATGGCAACCATTACCTTAATCCAGCTGGCTCTGAATTACCTTTGACTGTGACATCAAACAGGATCAGTGATTTGTGGTTAGCCTGTCAGCAGGCTGTATGTGTTCCAGGCTAACATGGAGTGACATTTCTGGTGGTCAGTAAGCTGAGCTAAAGATCAGGCCTGTGGGATGAAACCAGCGCTTTCATCTTCTTAACTGGTCATTTGTCAAACTGAGCGTGGAAGCAGTTCCCAGCAGGACACTCTGGGAATGGAATTCCAAAAGTTCTCAAATGTGTAAATGAATGATTTGGGATAAGTGTTGGGTTCCCAAAACAGCCTGTGGAAGTTATGTCCAGCCGTGCTCTTGACCTGTTAACGCTGGATCAGCTCTGGGTTAACATGGCAGCTGCATGTGTCCTGGCTCCTGGAACTGGGCCTTGGGAAGGCTGCAGCTGGAGAACCCTGCCCAGACCTGGTGGTGCAGGGTGGCAGCTCTACAGGGGAAGCAAGGGAGCACTTTATGTTTGTCATGAACCTATATTAAAATGGATGTGGCCCTTTCTCTCCCCCTCTCGCTTTCACTTTCTTTGTTCCTACACCCTTTCTCAGAACACTCGGCCAGGAATTCCAGGACCTAAAGGAGCCAAAGGTCATAGAGGACCTGAGGGCAACCCGGTAAGCTATCTGTGTGTGTGTGTGTGTTTAATGCATGTTCATGCTTGTCTAAACAGTGAAAGAGCTAAGACCACTCCCCACACCCCAGTCCCACCCACACACCACCCTCCCCACACCTCCAGACCCCCCCTCCCCACACCTCCAGACCCCCCCTCCCCACACCCCCAGACCCCCCCTCCCCACACCCCCTGTCCCCCCCTCCCCACACCCCCAGTCCCTGTTGACGTTAACAACAAGGGAAGTAATCCAGTCATTTTGCGTCCATTACTTTTTTGTTGGGGGGGGGACAATGAAACCCTCATCAATTCAAACATCGATGGACTTGCTACCGGAAAAACAATGACTTCCCTCAATTTGAGCCTAGACACCACACCCAGATCCATCTTCTAGATAAGAAGTTGATATCTCATTCCATCCCTCTTCCTGTTTCTCTCCCCTAACTTCTAACCCCTCCTCCTCTTCCTCTCCCTCTTTCCATCCAGCTCTTTCTGCTTTGGCTTTAGACTCCGCTGCATATTTCTGTGAGTTATGTTGGTGTAGGGCGAATCCTCAACCCAGGCTGCAATTAACTATTTTGTGTGTGTGTGTGTGACTCTAGGTGTGTGAGTGTGTATGTGTGCATGTCTCGTGTATGTGATTGCATGCGTGTGCACGTTGTGTCACTGTCAAGAAAATATGATCTGAAAACTGAATTTTGTGTCTTCCTATAATGCAAAACAGATGGGCCTTAAGCTGCCTGACAGACAGGAGAGTGACAGAGAGAGGTTTATGACCGCTAGAAGACTTGTTGTTGCAGGGAGCACAGTGGGCGGACGTGTGACTGGAGACACTGCTGTTGTTTAAACTGCTGCCTCAGTCTTACTGAAGATATGACTCTCGGTTCCTCTGAATCCTCTTTTATTATCCCAGAGAAAAAGTTGGCCAGAGTAGCTATTTTCTTTCTTCCCTTCCAACAGATAAGCGCAGAATCTGAATAAACCTTTCGTTATTTCTCTGAGAGGTACTGACCTCCCTCCTGTGTCTCTCTCTCTCCCCCAGGGACCTCCTGGCCCTCCAGGACCACCTGGAGTCGATGTGAGTTCAATATCCCTTCATTGTTTGACCGTACGTGTCTGTGTATTGTCTGTATACCATGTAATCATGTTCTGCCCCTCCATCCAGGAGTGTAAGATTATGGACATCATCATGAAAATGTGCTGTAAGTGTCCCACATCACACACTCCCACAGGCACACTTACCAATCTCCAACCGTAAACATGCACCGTGGAGCCTAACATCTTGTTGTCCCATGCCATAGAACAGAACCCCACACCACTGTTGCTCCTCAAACATTGACACTGACATGTATTCATTTAGCAGATGCTTTGATCCAAAGCCACTTCCAAGAGAGAGCTTTACAAAAGTGCATAGGTCAATGATCATAATCAACGAGAAAAAAACATTGTGGGGAGCCAAAACATGAACATTGATATTTTTTTTTTTACTTTTCTTTCTTTCCACAGCATGTTGTGGTGAGTCTATGGTTCTCTGCCTTACACCCACACTAAAGTATGTGATAATCGCCATTGCAAATCCCCCATTCAAGGAACTGTCAACCCAAACTGTCTTGGATGTGTGTGTGTGTGTGTGTGTGTGTGTGTGTATGTATGTGTGTGTAGAGTGTAAGTGTGGTCCTCTAGACCTGGCGTTTATCGTGGACAGCTCTGAGAGTATTGGCTCCGCTAACTTTGCCCTGGCCAAAGACTTCATCATCACCGTCATAGACAGACTCATGAAAGACCAGCAAGTCCGCGTGAGTAGTAGTGCCTGCTGATCAGGATTTGGGAATGTGTGAAATTGAATGCTGGTGTGGTAAAGGAGAATTTGCGCCAAAGAAATGAGCCATTTTGTCCCGTTCTGTCCAGTTTGGCTTCAACGACTCCAGAGTGGGCGTTGTTCAGTACAGTGGCTCGAGCGCTCAGGAGGCCGTCCAGCTGGGAGACCCCAACATAAACAACCTTGTTGAGCTCAAACAGTAAGCACACACACTCTGACACACACACTCACTGACACAACTACACAGCAGTCACATCTAAACATGTTTTTTTCCTTTCCTGTGTGTGTGTGTGTGTGTGTGTGTGTGTGTGTGTGTGTGTGTGTGTGTGTGTGTGTGTGTGTGCGTGTGTGTGTGTGTGTGTGTGTGTGTAGTGCTGTGAGGAACCTGCGTTGGCTAGCAGAAGCCACCTATACTGGCGAGGCTCTCCAGTTTTCTCTGGACAAACTGATCAACCAGCTAAAGAATAAGAACCGTGTGGTGCTGGTGCTCACTGACGGCCGCTCTGACACCAAGAGGGACAGAGTCCCCCTCAACACCCTGTGTGGTAAAGGCATCAAGGTGAGCTACACTCCCACACACACTCACACATTAGGTCTGGGTATCGATTGGGTTTTTACGATACCGGTGCCAAATGGATACTTTTCAACACGGTTCCGGTGCCTGAACGGACCTGACCTCAGTGATTTCACATGATTTTACAACTACCGTGCTTCGTCATAGCAGCTAGGTAACCAGATCTCCTCTGTCACGGTGATGCTCTAGGTGGGAGGACTGGGAGTGAAGGACAACTTTGGTCGCCAGCCCAACCAGGAACAGCTCGGGGAGGTGGTGTGCACTAGCGATCCTACACCAGGCTTCTCCTTTGTACTGGATAACTTTGCTGAACTTCTCGACGACACTTTCCTACAGAACCTCACAGCACGCATCTGTGAAGGTACACAGCACACAAATATACTATGTCAGTGGCCTGATCATGTTTCTGCCTTCAAATGAATACAATTTTGAGTGTCATTTTGTAGTAACATTTGTTTCTCTCTATCCCTCGACAGACAAGAAGTGTCCTAAATACAAATGCGACAGTAAGTACAGCTTTGACAGAGTCTCGGTTTGAGATGTTGTCCTTTCGCCGTTGACCTGAAACTTGTCTTGCGTGTGTGTTGTAGTTTCCTTTGACGAGGACACTGACGTTGTGGTGATGATGGACAGCTCTGCCAGCGTGGGCCAGCGTAACTTTGAGACGAGCAAGACGTTTGTCCGCCGTCTCGCCAAGCGCTTCCTCACTGCAGAGAAGAGAGGGCGGGCTAACGTCAGGGTCGGGGTCGCCCAGTACAGCCGGACGTCTCGCACAGAGGCGGAGCTGACCTCTAACCTCACCGTGCTGAACGATCAGATCGAAGCGGCCACCTTCCAGAACGACGGGACGGATGTTACCGGGGCGATGAGCTTCGCCTTAGAACGCTTCCAGATCAGAGGTCCGGGAGCAAACAGGAAGAGGAAGTTGGTGCTCTTTTCGGATGGGAGGTCGCAGGGCGTTACCACGGCGATGCTGGAGAAGCGCGTGCGGCAGATGGCCGACGCAGGGGTCGAGCTGTATGTCATCTCCGTGGGAACCCATGTGAACGAGAGCAACCTGCGCTACATGGCCAGTAGAGGGCGGAGCGACGATGTCACTTCCGCCCAGCACCACCTGTTCCGCCTCGCAGACTACTCCGCCCTGCTGGAGGGAGTCTTTGACCAAACCGTGTCCCACAGGGTCTCCAAGTCCAGCCTGGGCCGCACGCTTTAGTTTCAGTCCCCTTAAATATCCATTTTTGCCCATTTACAATCACTGTGTTTATGTGTTTCATGTGTCAGAAAGCGACAAAACGATTGTGTGTCAAGACAGTATAGTCTGTGTGAGCAGGCGCGCTCTGGTCCTGGAGAGAAGATCCTGGCTTCTCTCTGATTTAGCTCCATCCATCCATGCAGCACGTCAGTGATTAGCCCCATTCTGCCCATCTCCTCTGGGACTCTCCAGGACCAGGGTGCCCCTGGTGTGAAGGATTGTGTTCAAGGTCTGACAGGGACCCTTTAAATGTTGCTCTTACGTCAACCCACAGGGGACAGGAAATTCTATCTGATGAGCTTTTGTGAAAACATCACTCTTCAGTTGACCTGGTGCTAATCAATCAAGGCTGTGTGTGTGTATGTGTGTAAACGTAGCTGCCATTTTATGTATAGCCCCAGTGGAGATATCCCTATAAACAGTTCTTCTAGGGTCAATGGTCCAAAAACTGTTCTATGTCATCTGTTTACCAGAACTGTCTGCCATTTACACACACACAACTTCAGTCAGACAGGAAAACATCTGTCACGCCTGCACTTCCAGCCCTGATATGGTAAAAAGTCTCCACAGTCCCCCTAATCAACACACACTCAGTCTCCCGTATGCTCGCTTCAGCCTGGTAAAGTTACAGTGTTAATGCTAAGCCACATTACTGATGTTGTGGACCAGAGTCAATGTGTCATCTGTGGTGCTGATAGTGTATCTGTCTACTTATTTTGTTACAATTGTTGTTAAGAAACCTTACCGGATACACTTTCCATTAGTAGATTTGTAAAAGCTCCTTCAATAAAGGTTGCTAAACCCAACAGTCTGCTCACTCTCTCACTTTTTATTGCATCACACACACACACACTCAATATAAATACATTCGCTTAGACAAGTTAACTCTGTAGTTATATGTAGTTATATTGTCAGACACATCCTGATTATATAAGATCAATTCAACACCTATAGCAACCTGAATGTCTGATTATGTGTGTGTATGTGCAAAGGAGAAAGAGAAAGTATCTGTGTGTATCTTTCTCTTCCTGAGTGTAGCTACATTTAAAAAATATCTAGGGCTCAAAGTCCTCTGAACCTCATAGCATTTATGGTAACATTCCAGGGTATATATGTGTGTGTTTGTGAGAAGGTGAGTGTGTCTGCTCCACAGACATTTGTCTTGGCTGTTCTATCACTTCAGTGAGACTCAATTTCCTCCATACTCCTTCTACGGGTCCTGGAGAAAGAGGGAGAGAAGAGAAGCCCTGTGATTCTCAGGTCTCTCCACTGCCAGATGCTACTCTGTCTTCCCGTGAATTTCTAAGGAGCGCGAGCTGTGGGGATTTCTCCCTAAATTCGCTTGAAATGTATGGGCAATGGGAGGAAGGTAATTGTGTGTGTATGTGCGCGTGCGTGCGTGCATGGACAGGCGTGCATGTGATGGCAGAGTGCAAGGATGTAACAAGTCCCAGCTGCCTGGTTTTAGAGCACATCTGGAGCATGAAAGAGTAACAGAGAAGGCAGAGGATAGAGGGGGAGGGGGGAAAGAGAGAGGATAGCAACACTGTTAGAAGGATGGCTAAATGTTGAACACACTGATGAAAACGGTTTGTTCTAAGAGATGCAGCGCCACTAAGTCTGAACCATCTTGCAGTTAAAGGATTTTAAACCTCAACACCATTCCCATAACACACACAGACACACACTTACACACAACAATAGGGTGATGATCAGAGAGTTCTAGTTCTAGTTACTCCCTCTCAGACAAACAGGAACAGAAGTATGTTCTCGTGTGTGTGTGTGCTTGAATGCTTATTTAGAAGGGTGCATGCATATATGTGTGTGAGTCTTGCATGTTTGCAGCCTGTTACATTCTGTGGAGTCCTGCATTTGGAAAGTTGGGTTTGTAAACCTGGACGTGATTATTCTCAGTCCCTCCAGACTGAAATACTTTTAGTCTACGTAAAACAAAATGGTGGAAAATTGAACAAAAGAGAGCCAAGTTAGATAGGGAGAGAAAAAGGGAGTGAGAGAGAGTAAAAAAGGTAGGGAGAAAGAGGAGGAGATAGCATGGTTTTCTTTCATTTAGAAGGGGGGGGTGGGTCATTCCTGCTCCATGAGTCACTCTCTGAGAGAGACCAGATCCCCCCCCCCACCACACAACTGTGTTTCTCTCTCACACACACACACACACACACACACACACACACACACACATGCACACACATACGCCGGTCCCTCGCTTTTCTCCTCACTGTTTAAGGAGAAATTTTGCTCTGGCCAAGACAGGAAGAAGTTGAAGTGTTTATATAAAACCTTGGTCAGTAGTAGCTTTCCCTCTCTTCACTTCATACCATCCTGCTCTCTTGTCTTCCTTCATCCACCGCTCTTATTCTCCCTACCTATAAACTGTTTAGCAAGTAAACAAGTTACTGTTATGTTCTCCTCGGAAGTGTTGTACTGGTCCCATATTGTGTTTGTAAGGTTGGGCTGTATCCATAATCAGCCGAACAAACTTCCACTAAACACCATATCCACAGACAAACACATACTTTTGGATTGCACCCTGCTATTGTTATTAGTGTGGATTTGTACACCATAAAAAATGGCAGTAAAACCTGCACAATAACTTGACACACAACTTTATATAAATGTGTGAGTGTAAACTACTCGGTATAGACCTCCCACAGTATGACCACCAACAAAAATACACATTCACCACTCAAGAACGCATTTATAAACATCCAGGACAGATAGATACTGACATTGAGTTGTTAAAAGTGTATACATATAGTACTGACTGAGTGTATAAACTCCCCTCCGTCCATGTGTCTGCAAATTAAAACCAGACAGCACAGAGGCCGATAATCCTTGTGGTTTTGGAGAGAGAGAGGGATAGACTAAATTCGTATTTTTTATGCAGTTCTATTTTAATCAGAATGTCCACATGCGTCAGATTACAGACAAAAGACCAGATAAACTCTAGCTCAAAAACATGAAAGTAGCACCGTGCGCCGGAGGTTACGCACATATCCACTGCAAGGCACTGTAATAACGTTATCTAATTTTTTTGTAGTAGCGGACGGACATGACAACCTGTTTATAAGTGTGTGTGTGTGTGGGGGGGGGGGGGGGGGGGGGGGACTGTATGTATGTCTACGTTCAGTTTTCAAATTCCAAGTGAAATAAACAACATACACACACGCACGCAGATTTGGACGAATGGACCCACGGCGCCTCCAAGTGGAAGATTTGAAGAGCATCTGTGAGCCCGTACAGGAGGAGGGATCACGGCGACTGAGTTTGGCTGAAGAGGGAGAGCGAGCGCCTCTTCTACGGGTAGCAAGCGCGCATCAGGGACTTTATCATCGTTTTCCCCTCTCCCCTTGAACACATTTAATTCCGTATCCCACAAAGAGATGATAAACTGACCGACAAAATCTTGCTGTCTGAAACGTTACTGTCTGGAAGGTTAGGTCTTCGAAAGTTCGGTGAGTAACTTTTACGCACGCACATCGTCCGCCAGCCTCTCACCTTCCTACTTTTCTTTCCCTTTCTCCTTTTCTCTCTGTCTTCCTGAATGCCTCTCTCTGTCCGATGTCCATTTTTATGGCTCTGTTCTAAGTTGACTGACGGCAGTAAGGGAACCTGCCATTAAGGTCACTATACTTCAACTCAAACCTGGACTCGATCATGTTTCCCAGAAAATCAAACCTGGACTTATATTTTCCAGAATTATTTTTAAAGACCTCCATCAGAGGCTATGGATTAGCAATATTTGTAAATCAATTAACAGTTTAGAATGATATTGTGAAATGCAGTACTGTCTGACTGACTGACTCAAAGCTGGCACCAAATACCCCCTCTTCTCTGAATCGTATTCCCACATGTTTCCATGTCTGACCACCAGAGGGGGCAACAGTTACGCGCCTGGTGCGGAATGTAAAACATAATTGGGAAGGCCCAAATGCATCCAGTCTTGAGAGTCTTACGTTGCGTGTCCACTACAGCGGAGCGGGCGGAGAGTCGGCGTCAGTTTCCAATTCATTTTCAATGAAAAAGGGCGTTGACGCTTGCGTAGGGCATTGTGGGAGCCCGGTTTCATTGAAAATGAATTGGAAGCCGACGCCAACGCGCCGCCCGCTCCGATGTAGTGGACACGCAGGGTAATGACTTCACATTAGTTGTCATCAGGGTCTCCTTGAACTGGGGGAGGGGGGGGTCGATGGTGGAAATGCGTGAGAAATACAAGGTGTTGCGTGAGAGCATGAGAAATGGGTGAAATGTGTGAGTCTCACAGCGAATGCGTGACACTCGAGAGCCTTGCAAGTTAGTTGTCATCCTTATTGTACTTACCATGTGCAGCCACCATCAAACCATCGACTTGAAGGATTGACTGGACAGCCCCCCTTCTCTAGTCAGAATAGGCCAGTGAATGTTTTGCAGGAATTTAGTTGAATTTAGTATTATTGAAAAAATAATATTTTAAACTTTTCATTTGATGTCGTAAAGGTTAGGTCTGTTTCTCTGACTGTTGGACACTCTCCATTTCTCTGTAGGCCTGAGTTTTATGTTCATGTTGTTGCCATGGGTTCCATGTTCTGCTGTCCAGAGTTGTGTCAACAATGGTTGTGTCCAGCAGTCACTCTCTCAATTGGACTAGAGAGAGAACAGTCACACATTGAGACCAATCAGTCTTTGACTCGGGTCTCTCCATCCTGCAGGTGGAGAGGATGATGCTGGGGTTAGAGGTCATCACATTGTGCTTCCTGTTTGGAGCTGTGGTACAAGCCCAGACCACCCCAGACTGCAGCAGTAAGTGTCCAAATGCTAACCCCTAATTATAACACAAAGTCACATTCAGTCAAATAAGATGTCAATCAACCTGAAGTTGAGCAGATAATTTCTGATTGCTGGTGTGCTGCTTTAAAAAAAAGAAAGAAAAAAAGATGGTACTGAGCAGAGAAGGATTCATATAATGGATGAATTCGATTTTTGAAGACACTTTTAGACGTCATAACCAGGCTGTGTGTTTACCCTTCCAGAGAAACGTGACTGTGTTTTGGATGTATATTTTGTGATTGACACGTCTGAGACCATCGCTCTACAAGAGCAGCCTCCTGGAGCACTGGTCGAGAGCATCAAGGTTGCTGCTTGACTATCATCATCTATACTGGCACCCACATTTAGCATTCCATTGTCCATTTCCTGCAATGTAATTGTGTATGATAATAGTTCAGTTCAGATAGATGCACCCATAGCCCTTTAGACAATCTCTGTGCAACCTCATCACTTCCACTCAACAAGTGTTGTAAGGCAGTGTGATGACATAAACGTCACTCCATCCTCACATCATGGAAATACCTTCAATATGTTTTAATGATAGATAACGATGAACATCGTCATGTGTGTGTGTGTGTGCGTGTGTGCGTGTGTGCATAGACGTTTGCAGAGCGCTTTGCGTCGCGTCTTGAAAATGTGGAGTACAAAGGCTTGGTGCAGATGCGCTGGTCCATCGGCGGACTGCACTTCTCCCAAACACAGCAGGTGTTCAGCCCCATCACCTCCAAGGATACCTTCATCCAGGTGGGGAACACTCACTCAGGAACTGGGGCACATACCCTCAAAGACACACGTACTCCTGGAGAGGATATCAGTCCCATTCATGTACTATGGTTGTTGTTGTTGTTTATGATAGGCTGTCCGGGGAATCAGGTACCTGGGTAAGGGCACCCACATTGACTGTGCCCTCAACAAAATGACCCAAGAAATGGTGAACAATCCATCCGAGAGCGGCTCTCGGAAATTTGCCGTCGTCATCACCGATGGTCATGTGACGGGAAACCCCTGCGAGGGGATCAAGGTGTCAGCTGAAAGGGCACGCGAGGCGGGCATCAAGATGTTTGTGGTGGCGGCATCCAAGAACGTGGATGAGACGGGCCTGAAGGAGATCGCCAACACTCCGGCTACCGTTTACAGGAGGGACTTCATGGCCGTGGACCTGAGCCAGGGCAGGGCGATCATACAGGACGCCACCATCGACCGCATCATCCAGACCATGGTAGCACACACAAAGACTTGCACACACACATGCGCAAATATGCACATACAGAAGCACACACGAAAACACACAAACACACAAACACATCATCAAACACACAAACTTGCACACAGACACATCCAACATACACCATCACACTCCAAACCTCACACACCAAACACACACACACATGCAAACACACATAAAGAAACACACTCACCAAACACACCCGAGTCTTGATCCTGGGTTATGTGCATTTCTAACACTTGTGTTTTTCCGTTCACAGACCCATATGGCATATCAGGAGGTGAGTCATAAGCTGCTGTTAAAGGGTTCTCCAGCAGGGGGCAGCACCAATTCATATCACAATGTTACGATTGGAACTGCATGGATTTGTGTCTTGATGCAGAGAATCACAGTAGACCTACACTGTGATATAATGATGTGATATGAACATGACACAAGGTTTTGATGATGTCTCATTTTTCTCCCAGTGTTATGAGGTGAAGTGCCTGGAGACTCCAGGACCTCCCGGCCCAAAAGGACACAGAGGGCAAAAAGTGAGTTACACACAACCACACACACGAGCGCATACATACCAATTCTTATACACTGCACATTTCTGTTACTCTGTTGTGTGTGTTTTCTAGGGGGCCAAAGGAGACAATGGAGACCCTGGCCCTAAGGGTGATGGTGGGCGACAGGGGGACCCCGGTATTGAGGGACCCATCGGTCAACCCGGTGTCAAAGTAAGATTCCATGATTCCTTCAGTCTTTCGCATTCAATACATTCTCGTTATGATTTGTGCTGTATTCAGTAACTTTTGTCTTATCATTTTATCCTTGCAGGGTGAGGCAGGTCTGAGAGGCGAAAAGGTGAGAGACATTTTGTCCGACTTCTCAATCATTGAAATCTAATGTTATCAGATGAGTATTATTTCGATATGAATTCTATTCTACTCACTTATTCACAATGCTGCTGCAATATGGATTATTGATTTGTTATTGTGCTGATGGAACATTACAAATATGTGCATCCTGTGTTTTGTTACAGGGAGAAATTGGATCTGACGGGAAGAAGGTAAGTCTCCACACATATCTATCATGTTTAGACAGTATGTTGCCGATTTCAATTAGTCAGTCTATCATCACCTAAATCAGAGTTCTGATTTAGAACTCTTCTAAATGACCTCTCGCCTCATCTCTCCCTTATCAGGGCGAAGGCGGCTTCCCAGGACGCAACGGGACAGATGGACAGAAGGTAAGAATGGAGAAGAAGAGGAGAGGAATGGTTGGGGAGGAGAAGGAACGACTTCAGTCAATGGAACCTTTACCGTGGGAAGTTTTGATTGATGATCGATTGTATTTATGTTTTGCTTCTCCCTCTCTCTTTTTCTCTCTGCATTTGTCTCTCTGTCTTTCTCTCTTAGGGAAAAATTGGACGGATTGGTTCTCCTGGTTGCAAAGGAGACCCAGGTGACAGGGTAAGAATACTGTGGGTTAGATAATTACTCTGTGTGTTCATGGGACATTGTAGACATTTACCAAGGGGTTTAAGATTTGGGTGTACGAGAAGCATTGTTTTGGTAGGCTGTGTGTGTGTCTGATGTGTTTCTGTGTTTATTATGTGGCAGGGTCTTGATGGTCACCCTGGAAATGTCGGTGATCCAGGACTGGGTGGCACAGAGGGAGAGAAGGTACAAGAAATACACTCACACCAGATCGATCACTCCACTGTTACCTAGCTACATAGCTTACTGTTTGTGCTCTGTCTCCAGGGAGATGCGGGTCGCCCAGGAAGATCAGGCCCACCTGGCTTAACAGGAGAGGGTGGACCGAAGGTAAACATGAAGTGACATCCCAATATGTAGCCTATCGTGTTGACCTGAGTCTTGTAGCTACCAGTCAGAACATTGAACAGATCATGTCAGAACATGAGCCTCCTTCAGGGGTACATGTTTCTCCTCATGAGGTCCGAGACGAGATTTTATGAGGTCAGAGATTAACCGTGTTGTTTTTTCATAGGGAGAGAGAGGGAGTCCTGGCTCACCTGGCTTTCCAGGACAGAAAGGATCTCCGGTAAGATACCACCCCCCCAAACACACACACACACACATAAACAAACACTATGTGTCTCTTTGTGTACATTTATGAGTGTATTCTTCTCTTCTAGGGAACTAATGGAGGACCAGGATCTAAAGGAGAACCAGTGAGAACGTTTGACCTCCCTGTGTATTCTGCATTTGTGAGTCGTGTGGTGTATTTGGTTGTCTGATGGTTATTCACCTGTGTAGGGGAGAAGAGGAGACTTCGGACCAAAGGGAACTCAAGGACCAGATGGATCTAAAGGAGAACGAGTATGTCCTCTGCTCCACACGAACAATCAAACACACACACTTGAAGTTTGTCTCTATGATTTTCAGGATAAGCATTCAGGGTTGTCTTAGTAAGCCTACCGACAATATGTCTGGGAATCAAAGTAGGGATCAATTCATCAACGTTAATAAACGTAACCCTTTCTGTGAAGTCAGTCTTCATACCACTATATCTGTGGTGTTGCAGACATAGCAGTGCCTTCCTCTGAGTGTGGTTGTGTGTTTCAGGGTGAGGGCGGGCCTGAGGGAAAGAGAGGTCTTCCAGGTGAAGTAGGAAACAAAGGAACCAAGGTAATGTCTAGTGAATCCATAACCCCCATCCATACACCCTGCACACTCACCCAGTTCACCAGTCCACAGCCAAACTCCTCAACCTCTTGTCTCCTATGCCATATGTGCAGGGGGACAACGGACTGCCAGGGCCAAGAGGCCTACCCGGTTCCCCAGGAGAACCAGGAAGAAATGTGAGTTCACCCGTGTGTCTTGGTCTGTTTAGACTGCTTTCCCCAAATGCTCCAGAACTTTCCTCATTTCCAAGTGACGTCATTAAAGAAGCATTAGATGACCTCAGAACTGTAGTGGTGGTATTTGTGATTCGGTGGTCACCGCTATTTGTCTGATAGGGTTCCCGCGGTGACCCAGGGGATGCTGGACCTGGAGGTGAAGCTGGTGCCCCCGGACCTAAGGTACACATCTGTGTCTGTGTGTGTTCCACATGACTTACCATGTTTTCATTTAGTATTTGGTCTGACATGTCTCTGTCTTCATCTAGGGTGACCGAGGAAGAGCTGGTTTCAGTTATCCTGGACCCAGAGGACCATCGGTACAAACACATACATACACTTTCACCCAACAATGTTGTATTCTAACTAGCACAAAGCAGTCTCTCACACACACCTATACACCAATCAAATACATGTGTGTGTGTGTGTGTGTGTGTGTGTGTGTGCGTGCGCGCAGGGTGACCGAGGAGGAAAGGGTGGCCCTGGCCCCAGAGGAGGGAGAGGAGATTGTGGACCGAAGGGAGGACCAGGTATCAAAGGAACTCCAGGAAAAGAAGTAAGTGACATGTTCCTCTCATCTGGACTGAAGAGCTGCGTAACGTTCCTGCGTGGTCTCTGTCCAACACGCCTCTCTTTGAATCACAGGGTGATCCGGGATCACAGGGAGAACCTGGCTCAAGAGGACCTAGAGGAGAGGGAGGAACAGACGTAAGCACTAACATACACACTAACCCATATCATACAGTCTATACGTCACCTAGATGCTAAGCTGGACTGTCGTGCAGCTGAACTGGACCCATTTCACATGTGGGCGTCAGCCCAAGCGAAACCAGACTAAACACAGATGTTTTGCTTCAGTGTTTATCTGTATACAAACCAAGGATGCCTATGTACCGGACGCAGAGCTAATGACTAGCCCACCGCACTAGAATGACATGTTGTGATTTTGTCTTCCTCTCCAGGGAGATACCGGCCCTCAGGGAGACCCTGGCCTTACAGTAAGAACATGTCTCTCCTTCAACTGTTCCACTTTTGTCATGGACATTTGATGTTGTCTGAGCGTGATGTTAAGTGATTTCATGTGATGTTCTTGTAGGAGTGTGATGTGATGAACTACGTTAGAGAGACCTGCGGCTGCTGTGGTTAGTACCATAACTGAATATCTAAAACATGTTCCTTACAGTGTTCCTGTGTGTGTATACATGTGTGTTCACGTGTAACCAGGTGTGGTTGTGTGGTTCTTGTGTGTCTTCCTACAGATTGTGAGAAGCGATGCGGTGCGTTGGACATTGTGTTTGTAATTGACAGTTCTGAGTCAGTCGGTCTGACCAACTTCACTCTGGAGAAGAATTTTGTCATCAATACCATGAACAGACTGGGCTCTATGGCCAAAGACCCCAATTCAGAAACAGGTAAGCAGGCTCACTTTGGTGTGTGTTTGTGTGCGTGCACGGGCATGGGCACATGACATGTGCATGTGTGTCTGTGTGTGTGTGTGTGTGTGTGTGTGTGTGTGTGTGTGTGCGCGTAGTAACAGTATATTTCTCCTCAGGTACTAGAGTGGGTGTTGTACAGTACAGTCACAGTGGAACCTTCCAAGCCATTCGTCTGAACGACTCCAAGATCGACTCACTGTCTGCCTTCAAGGTACACACACACACGCGCACACACACACGCAGATAGTATATTCCATTCCTCTCTCACACACCCTCCTACATTCTGATTGGCTCCCGCTTCAGGATGCGGTGAAGCGTCTGGAGTGGATCGCTGGTGGGACTTGGACCCCGTCGGCTCTGAAGTACGCCTATGATAACCTGATCAAGGACAGTCGCCGAGCTAAAGCCAACGTCACTGTTGTGGTCATCACCGATGGACGCTTTGACCCACGAGACGACGACAAACTGCTCACCTACCTGTGCAGGTACCATGGGAGTGTGTGTGAAATGTGTGTGTTGGGGGGTGGGAGGGAATCAATATTGCAACTCTCTAATGTGTGTGTTTGTTGTGTGTGTGTGTGTGTGTGTGTGTGTGTGTGTGTGTGTGTGTGTGTGTAGTGATCCCAGCGTGGATGTGAATGCTATTGGTATTGGGGACATGTTTGAGAAGGAGGAAGAGAGCGAGAGTCTGAAGAGTATCGCCTGCCAGAGAGAAGGCAGGGTGATGGGAATGAAACGCTTTGCTGATCTGGTGGCCGAGGAGTTCATTGACAGGATAGAGCATGTGCTCTGCCCAGGTACACACACACCCCCTCCAAAAAAAACACTTTCACACACATCTACTCGTCTCGTCTGTAAGAGCTCTCTCTCTGTCTTCTCATCCAGAGCCTGTCATTGTCTGCCCTGACCTTCCCTGTAAAACCGGTAAGTTTGTTTTCATGTTGGGGGGGGGGGGGGGGGGGGGGTTAGGTGTGAATGTTGTCTTTTAGATGCCTACGCATTGCCGCGGGAGCTTTTCCATCTTAATCACAATACTCCAAAACCAGAAAAAACGCTTTTCATCTAAAGTATTCAGCATTGGGTTTGAGTGTCAACTGCGGGTTTAGTCTCGTAATCTAACTGACGTCATCGTATCATTCCGTGCTTAGCGTAACATTGCGTACTATCAGGGGCCATTTGATTTGACCCAGTTGCGTCTCTGCTGCGTCGTGGTGTGGGACTCCGCCCACTCTAGCTTTCCACCCACTTGTTGCAGGAGGGGGTATGTTGGATGGTCTGGTCCCTCCCCCCTGGGAACCTTTGTCAGAGGAAGGCAGCCCCTTAGTGGTTCCCACCACTGTTGGGGGCGTGGCCAGTCTGCTGAGCGGTCTCAGTGAGAAGCAGTATGGGGTTGGCGTGGCGACCATGGCCTACACAGCCCAGAGGGCCAAGCTGTCCCAGGGACCTGACAGGCACCAGTGGACCCAGCTTTTCATCGATTCTTTCAAGCTAGTCTACGGTGACATTATGGGAGACCCTGAAAAAGCCCTAGGACTCTGCAAATAGTTAACACCATGCTAGCCAGCCTTAGACTAAGTCTCTGCTTAAATTTTAACTCTGTCATGACAATCTAAGCTCTTGGTGTTTTTGCGGATAATAATGCACTTTAACGCACCCATGGGCATTATAATCTATAGGGTCATCATTACGCTTCTGTTGGGCAAAAATCAAGAGTACTAAGCTTTGAAATTGGACCAAATGCCAGAAAACAGGTGGACTTCTTCAGACTTCTTGGTTGCTATTCATTGCAAATTGTCCCTTCTTAGTTGCAATGTTTATTTTTTCTCATGAAACCATCATGGAAATCAAACAGTTATATGACAGATATTTCTCCTTCCATAACGAGCAAGGTTTTCCATTCATTGGAACATGGTGATGTCGCCAGTCCATCACACACAGACCTCAGTGAAGTGAGCTCAGGCTGAGCCTGTATGCAGCCATTCATAGAGGCCTGTGTTCACACCCATGTTTCCACTGTGAACCACACCACTAGCGTTGAATCACTCTGGAAGGATTGTTTTTCAGTTTTGCACATCACCATAGTTACTGCTATCCCTGCTATTAGTTTGACATCCTGTGTTCTCTGAATGTCATGGTGGCGCTGGCTGAATGCATTACATGTTTAGGTTATGAATGGATGGCTGTGATGGATGGTTGTGATGGATTGTAGGCTAGAAGTTTATATGCGAGTCATCCAGCAGTCCAGCGTAGCTAAGTTACACTGCATGGGGACTGCTTGATGCGTGTTGGAAGAGGATCAAATATGTAGCCGTATTCCAAACATCCAAAGAAAACATTATTATTATTATTAATTTAATTGATAATAATTAGCTATAGTTTTACTGCATATATGTAGCTTTGTTTGTATAGGAGAATTAGTAAATGTTTGGCTGTGAAAATAATGATCTGTGAGAGGTCTCAGAGAGGCAACCTTACTGTATTACGCTAGCTATGACTGCAACATGCTAATGTTACATATCTTTTAAATTGTGTATGTTTCATGAAGTGAAATAAAGTTCAACATCAAAGTGAAACGGTCATGTTGTTCTGACGTGTTACTGTTGGTGTGATTCATTGATTTCTGGTGGGACCTGAATTAGGATTGTCTTTGGTACATGTAAATACTTAACTTTATTGCTACATCATATGGGACAGACATTTAAAAGGGGTTCACATTCATGTGTGCGTGTTTGTGTTTCAGAACCTGCGGTGGCCAGCTGTGTCCAGCGCCCTGTAGACGTGGTGTTCATGCTGGATGGTTCTGAAAGGATGGGTCTGGAGAATCACAGACGGGCACGCACATTCATTGAGAATGTGGCTCGCCGTCTCACCCTAGCCAATGACCAATCAGATGAGAGGAATGCACGATTCGCCCTGCTGCAGTATGGAAGCCAATCAGAGCAGAGGGTGGAGTTTGCGCTTACACATAATCTGACAGTGATCGCTGATTCGCTGGCCGTCATGACCTACATGGACTCATCCTCCACTTTGGGAAGCGCCATCATCCACGCTGTCAACAACCTGGTGATGTCGCAGGTAAAGAAGCTCACACAAACACACCTACACACAGGGATTGATGGCCACTGTCTGAACCACAAACCTGGATGACGCAATGACAGTCTACTTTTGAGCGCTCATCTACAGTACATCAGCTACTACTAACCTGAAACATGTCCAAACCTGTCCATTCTGATATCTGTGTGTCACAGGGCAGCCGTTTGGCACGTCGTAACGCTGAGCTGTCGTTTGTGTTCATCACTGATGGCATCACTGCCAGCGAAAGCCTGGATGAGGGTGTTTCTGCCATGAGGAGGGTAGAGGGAGTTTCCACGGTGATCGCCATGGGAACTGACACAGACCAGGAAGTGCTGCATAAGGTTGCATTGGGGGACCATTCGGCCATCTTCAGAGGGGCAGACTTCACCACCCTGGAAAAACCCAATTTCTTTGACCGCTTCCTTCGCTGGATATGCTAGTGAGCATCTAAGAAGCTCAATACCATAGAATTAGAATAAGTAGAACGAAAACAATACACAAATTATTAAGTCCATGGACATCCAGGTTAGTGGCATTGTGGCAATTACTGCATGTTTACAGCACTGAGAGAGCCATAATTATGATCAGACTTATCAGTATACCCAACAGTTTAACTAGGGCCAACAGATAGCACACAAACACCATAAATAGAATAATTGGAATAGAAATGTCTGTTATATTTGTTCTAATTCTATGGTCAGCACTGCAAACCAAAGACACTCAAAGTAGAAAAGGGGTGTACTGATACTGAATGTGTAGAACTTCAATTGTAGGTGTTCTGTTTTTTGTTTCATTTTTTTTTTCGTAGACAACTCCCTGTGTGTCTATATCACTAAGTCAGTATTTACACAAAAGGTGCTAAAGTAGACAGACAATGCTGTCTCCATGTTTGTCAAACAGTTTAACATCAATAAATGGCTCTTATTGTTGTTGTCTTTTCTAGACCAGACAATTTGAACACCAAGTGTCTGAGTTAGTTGCTCTATACCACACATGCACACCCTCGCACACACACATACACACACACACACACAAGTAAAAAAAGTTCAGTGCATTTGTAAACATGAAGTATAATAAAGCCAACTGTTGTGAGCCCTTGTGTGTGTGTGCCCATTCACATGCCTACTGCATTTGTATTTATGTGTGCGTTTGAAATGTTCAAATGTGTTGCATCTGGTTCATTTTCACTTTGAGGTGAAACATCCGTATCCTCTCTAGACTGCTTGCTCTGGATCAAAAATAGCCGACAGGCCCTTTTCTCATACACATTGGCTCCCAGATGTCTCATAGATGAGAGGTCAATCAAAAAAAAAACTGGTCTGGGAGTTAAGCCAACCTTAAGGGTTCACATCTTTAACCAGTAGCGGACTGGCCATCGGGACCACCGGGAGAATTCCCGGTGGTCAGCGGACCGTGCTGTACTAGTACAAAGAAGCTAAAGACACACTTGCTACAGAATGCCCTCTGCTGTTTAAAACAATGTACTGCATAGGAAAGCTACTCCATTTATGATTGTTGGGAAATTCACTAGTATAAATAATCATAATAAAATATATATATAAATATAATTAGGGTAAATAACTCAAAATAAATGCTATGCTCACAATACTATGCGCACCATCGCAAATGTTAGGCTAACCGATATGACAACAGGCTATGTTCTTCAAACATAATTATATCTCATATAGCCTACACGTTAAAAGTGTTTTGGTTAACAAAACGAAAAGCATTTTAAAGGTTGAAATACAGTTTATCATGATTTATTTTTATTAATATGCAGGCATCATCTTAAATTCGTATGAATACATGTTGATCACTTGAGGACACCGTAGAATATAAATTGACAGCCATTGACCCAAACAAACACAGTGTAGACCTTCCTGTGAATGTCCACACTTTCGCAAACTAATCAACTTAAATTGTAGGTCCTAGGCTAAAATAACGTAATCGCAAACAGTTACCGCTACGAATTGTGGGTGAGTAGCAAATTTGATGGTGTAAAAGCGTTTTGGTGTGCAGACTTGTTCAATGTGCTTTAGCCTACTAATTTCTATGTTCGAAATTAGTCAGGCGCACTGATTTAATTGAGCGTTGTTTGTTGGTTTATGCAGTTAGTCAATCTTGGTCCTAGGTTTATATTCAAAGAACTAGGCCTACTGTAATTTTGGACGCAGAAGTAGTTACTGATGTCATACCAACTTACCAACAATTACGATACTTTGGACTATGTGAAAAGGACATAACTTGAAAGTAATTCCTTTAACATCATTGCTGTAGTATGGATGGGGACCCTATATCGGCCCTGTACACGCCTGCCTTGGTGGTGGATGTGGATATTGTGAAGAGGAATTCTGACAGAATGAAAGAACGCTGTCAGAACTTGGGAGTCCAACTGAGACCACATATGAAGACCCATAAAACCCTGTAAGAGGCAACCACACACGTGTAAAGAAACTATAACACACACACACCTTTAGAGCAAATTACAGGGTTTTATGATTAACTACAGATGCCAATCAGTCATTTTATCTGAGTTTGTCTTGATGTGTGTGTGTCTACTAGTGAGTGTGCTGACATAATGACTGGAGGGTCTCGGAGATGCATCGTTGTCTCCACTCTTGCAGAGGCCTGTTTCTATGCCGACCATGGATATGATGACATCCTGTATGCTTACCCTCTACCCTTCGACAAGGTAGCCTTCTCTTACCCAATGAAATGGTAAGATACACCCTTCACAGCTCACCCTACAGTTTGTGTGTGTGTGTGTGTGTGTGTGTGTGTGTGTGTGTGTGTGTGTGTGTGTGTGTGTGTGTGTGTGTGTGTGTGTGTGTGTGTGTGTGTGTGTGTGTGTGTGTGTGTGTGTGTGTGTGTGTGTGTGTGTGTGTGTGTGTGTGTGTGTGTGTGTGTGTGTGTGTGTGTGTGTGTGTGTGTGTGTGTGTGTGCCTAGGTGGAGCGCTGTGCTGTCCTGTCAGAGAAGTTGACTTTATTCCAGGTGTTACTGGACCACCATGATGCCCTGGACCAGTTGAGAAAGAGACCGCTAGGGGAGGAAAAAAAGTGGCAGGTCTGGCTCAAACTGGACTGTGGCAATGGGAGAGGTGAAGAACACTTAGTTCTGTCCATGTAAAACCCTGGAAGCTGAAGTGGAGTTTAAGAATGTCCGATAATGTTCAGGAGTGTTCTGTTCCATAGCTGGCGTGCTCCACTCTGAGCCTGAGGCCCTGCGATTGGCTCAGGCCATTTCTGAGGCTGATGGAGTGAAGCTGACTGGGATTTACTCCCACTGTGGGAACAGCTATAACTGCAGAGGGGTGGAGCAAATACAGACAGTCGCTCAGGATACCACTACATTCACTCTGCAGTTCATAGAGAAGTAAGGCCCACTTTTAATAACGACACTCTTAACCTTCAGACACACACATTCTGTATTACATTTCCAAGTTTCCATTGTGTGAAATGCTGAATGTAGTATTTTTTCCAATAAAGGACAAGGACTGCTTGTCTCTCCACAGACTGAAAAGTTTGGGCATCACTTGCAAGTCTAGTATTGGCTCCACCCCCTCCTGTAGCCATCCTGTCACAGACATGGCCAAACTCAGCGAGGTGCACCCAGGAAATTACACCTTCTATGGTCAGTGATAGAATATATGTGTGTCCTTTATACAAAGACATGAATCTCTTCAGAACAGCCTAAATGTTAAATCACTTTTTACTGTTGTCTTTATTTGTAGATGTTCAGCAGTCTGTGATTGGCTCTTGTTCTCTGGAGGATGTGGCTGTGAGAGTGCTGACCAGGGTCATAAGTCACTGCCCTCACAGGAACCAGCTGCTCATAGACTGTGGCTGGACTGGACTGAGGTACCACAGTTGTCCTGAAAACAATGTTGCTTAATTTGTTATTACAACTGTTTTAATCTTGTTATTGTATTAACTTCCTGTTGACTTCTCTTAGCCTGGATGGAGCTGGAAAACTTCCCACTGGATATGCCATGATTGAAGGACACACAGACCTTAGGTACTACAGATACCCTCTTTCCATCACAGACTAGACAGAAGTGAATTCATGATTATGCTATCTGTCCCCTTGCAGACTCCTGTCTATGACCCAGGAGCATGGCAGAGTGGAGTCCATCTCAGGGAAGCTGGATTACGACAGATTCCCCCTGGGCTCCCTGCTCACACTCATCCCCTACCATGTCAGTACCGCTGAACATTAGAGCCATTGCATTGAACTGTATTGGCTGCTACTGAAGCTACAATGAAAAACAATCAGAAAAGTAGCAGTTTAGTGTAGTGTACATTCCAGCTCTGTGTTTTTTGTGTTTGTTCTTCAGTCGTGTGCAACAGCCATGATGCATCCTGTCTACCATGTTCACTCTGGGGGCCGTCTAGTGGAGAGATGGACGCCTACACGTGGGTGGTGATGGGATGCAGTGAAGCACCGGGGATGAAGATTTGGTTTTATAGTAGATTATGGATGTTGACTTTAAATAAAAAAAAATGTGTACACTTACAGAATTTTTACGTTTTGTTTCATTGGTTGTAACCAATAGTTGTAACCTGTAGTTGAAACCTTTGTTTTTGACTTTGTGTAAGTTCTGTTGGGATATCTCGTGCAGAAAGTCCCCTCTTACCTACCTACAGACCTATTGTCATAGCAAAGTTATACGTGTAAATTGTAAATTGTATGGAATAAAATTAATATAAAATGAATGTCAAATTAAACACAGCGAAACAAGCACAGGTTTTTGAAGTGAGAATGGCTAGACCACGTCCCAATGGATGGTGGGAATTGTTGTTTTATTGCATACTAGAATTTGATTGGTCAGATGGTGAACTTTCACTTGTCACGTGGTTTAAAAACGTTTTCATGGCGCGCTGGAGCTGTCATGAAAGAGTGTAGAGTTTGTGTCTCATTTTTATCACAGTTTTATTATTGTTGTACATTTTCTTGAAACGCGTTTGCACGAAACCGGTTCTAAACAGTAGAAAGGCAAGTCACGCGGTGCAATCGCAAATGTATTTGATGCTCTGATCATTCACATTCTCCGAAAACCTTTGCTAGCTAGCCATACGGTATGCATGCCTGTTTTGTCTGTCTGGCAAGCAGTCAAAAGCTATACAGTACTTATGTGCGATTCTTTGTAGAAAGCCTACTCCTGATGGCTAGGCTAGTCATTGTTGTTGTTTTTTAGGGATGAGTGTATTGGAAGTGAGGTTCGTGGGGGATGGAGATGTTCTGGAGCACATAGTCGACAAACAAGACGGTAATGCCCATGACACAAATTTAACATCCGAATCAGCTCTGTATCTTTTCACCCACATCTCAGCAGTTATTTATGTTCATGTTCGTGTGTGTACGCAGGTGTAAAAGGCAACAGTGACCAGGTGCAGAAGTTAGTGATTTTCAACTCAGCAGGTCGGTGGAGTAGTAAAGAGGATGACGAGGATGAAGATGAGGTCCTTAATGAACAGCACTATATCCATTCTTTGGGAACAGATGATACAGAAGGTTTGTGTGTGTTGAGCTTGTGTGTTTTTTATGATGTGAGTAGGTAGTGTATAGATGTGATGTATGTGGGACTTGTAGGAGCTAAGTGAGTATGTTGCTCCATGTTTCTTTGAACTATAGATGGAGGAGAATCTGTATCTGGGGTAGCAGGAGCCTCTGTATTCACTTTCCAGTCTATCAAACGTTCCCACAAGTTGGCCCAGACAGGTAAGACTGCAGGCTACACATGCTTCTCTCTATGTGTAGCTAACCTGTATGCATAATAATACCCACCTGATCTGTGTGTGCAGCATCTGAGTTGGCTCGAACACCGGGCAAGAATGTGGCTTTTAGTCTAACAGCTGACTCTGAACTACCACCTACGCGCGCTAGCCGCAGTAAGTCAAGTCAACTCAAGCGTTCTTATTGTAGTAGTGTGATAACTTGAACTATATTTGTATCCATGTTTTCTTTTGTTCATTTGGCATCCCTCTCTCCCTCTGTTTTCTCTAGAACATGTGAGTGATGGCAGAACCCCTCAAAAGGTAAGACTGAGTGAAGCAACAGTGAGACCAATGCATACCAAAGTCCCTTTTGGCTACAAGGACAGCTTTACCTGCAGTTGACACAATTTAATGGAGCTTTACTATAGTGCCCGCATAAGTGTGCCTTTCAATACCATGACTGTGCTGCTTTCCTTCTAAGGGTAAGAAGGTGCAGTTTGTCTCCACAACACCTCATAGACTCAGGAAGAGACTGACAGGTGGGGTGCCACGCTGGCTCATCAGTTCTACCAGGCTTTTAACTACCATGGCAAGTCCAGTTGTAAACTGTTGGTATTTTTGTGTTTTCAAAGCCCCTAGCCTCAGGTCAGACAGTGACAGCGAATTGTCTGCTTCTGACTCTGGAGAGGAGGAGGATGGTGTAGAGGACGAAGACAAGGGGAAGACCGAGGAGAAGGAGAATGTCAAGCAGCCCAGAACTCCTAGTAAGCCCCAGTCTGCTGCTCTCTACAAAACTCCCGCTAAGAAGAGCAAGAGTGCCCCGGAGATCTTGAACCAGGTGTTTGTCTCTCCTTTACTGTACTATACCATGCTGTACTGTTTTGTTTCTGGACTGTAACTGTGTTCCTTCTGTAGCCCAGTCTAGTTGAGGAGTATTTCGAGGCTCATGGCAGCTCCAAGGTCCTGACATCAGACCGCACTCTTCAGCGCCTCTCCACTCCAAAACTGGACAGGGTTTGTTGTGGACTCTAACCCACTTGTTAGGTCTCATATCAGATGTAAGTACTCTTTACATGTTAGCAAACTGATGCTTTTTTAACGTGAATCCATTTTTGTGTAGGAGACATTGTTCCGGGTGTTAAAGGATAAGCCCTCCTGTTACTCTTCTGAAATCCAGCAGCTTCACAACAAACACCAGAAACACTTTAACAAATGGATGCTACAGTTACAGTATGTTTGCATTTTGGGCTTGCTTTTAAAATGTGTCCCATTTTTGTTTTATTAAATCTGTTTGTGTGATGAAATCTGAACAAAAACTGTTGCTTGTATGTTATGCAGGTTGGGCTTCAGTGTCTTAGTGTATGGCCTTGGCAGCAAGAAGCCTCTCCTAGAAGAATTCCGTCTTTCTCATCTCTCTCAGGAGATTCACCTGGTGGTCAATGGATTCTTCCCCTCCATCACCCTCAAATCGGTCAGTTCTGACCCGTCATTCAGCACGATTGTGCATCATACCTAATGTAAAGTATGTTGAAAGCAAGCAGGTATTTGACTTTGTGGGTTATGTCGGTATTCTCCTGCAGATCCTGAATTCTCTGACTGCTGAGGTTCTAGAGCATGAGGGAACCTTCCGGAACCCTGTTGATCAGATCCAGTTCATCGCCACATCCCTCAAAGACGGTGAGTTTGTGTTTGTGTTTTAGTTGTAACAAAGAAAGGGGATAAATTTAGTTTTTGGTGTGCAAGATTTTTCTGTGTATGTTTTTCATTAGACCCTGACCTCCATGTATACCTGATCATCCATAACATTGACGGGCCAATGCTCCGAGGGGACAAGATCCAAAGTGCACTAGGACAACTGGCTTCTCTTCCCAACATGCACCTTGTGGCTTCCATCGACCATATCAATGCCCCACTAGGTATGTGTGTACTGTACCGAAGCACTGGGTATACGTGTCTGCGAGAACTGTACTAAAGTGGCTTCACAATGGCTGTGAGGCCAGCTACTCTGTATAACCTGTGTGTTTGTGTGTGTTTTTAGTGTGGGACCAGTGCAAGCAAAGCCAGTTTAACTGGCTGTGGTGGGACTGTGTGTCTTTCCAGCGCTACATTGAGGAAACGTCGTACGAGAACTCTCTCCTTGTACAGCAGACAGGGGCCCTGGCTCTGTCCTCACTCACACATGTCCTCCGCAGCTTAACCTCCAACGCCAGGTAACGCATACTTGTTTCGTTACCTGTGGCTCTTCAACGGAGATCAAATTTACCATGCTCAATGCAGGGCCACAGGGTGTTATGAGTATCATCTGTCTGTTTCTGTACAGGGGCATCTTCAGGTTGCTGGTGGAGTTTCAGATGGAGAACAAAGACAACCCTGCATACACGGGTGAATAAATAATCTGTCTTTCTTGTAGTATATGTGTGGTTATCTTACTTCACAAGTGAATGATATTCAGCGTTTGTATGCTTGTCGTCTAGGTTTGTCCTTCCAGGATTTCTACCAGCGCTGTCGGGAAGCGTTTTTGGTTAACTCGGACCTGACACTGAGAACCCAGCTCACGGAGTTCAGAGACCACAAACTGATACGAACACGAAAGGTGAAGATAACACACTAACTGAATCTACATATATACACCTAATGACTAGTCCTTTTAATGGACGTACTCCATGCTATTTTGGCCCTGGCCTGTTGCCTTCTTGACACGAAATCAGACCATCTGTCTCTGGCTGACTTCTCTTTTCTTCACCCAGCATGCCGATGGCGTAGAGTACCTGCTGGTTCCCGTGGATACGAGCACACTGACTGACTTCCTGGAGAAGGAGGACATGGATTAAAAAGAACTAAGGTGGATCATCTTCTGCCGTAGTGTTTCTGTGGATTTGTCTCTTGCATGAATGCATCCTCTGACAGAAGTAAAGGTCCCTGGGAAAGTCATTGTATATTCACAGTAGTATATTTAGTTTATATAAGATTGAGATATCTAGTTTTCAAATCTATAGAAGTCTGGAAACATGAAGTAACATTATAACTGAGGTACAAGTCATCACAACCCTCAGAGAGGGTTCATTACTGTTGCCTTACAGGCAGAGGGGGTATGTGTGTGTGCATGCATGCATACATACTCATGTCTTTAGAAATCTGTATATCTATGTATGTCCAAATTCAGTAAAATGTTTTTTTTGCATCTCAGATTTCTTTATTTACACAAGGCAATAATACAGGCATATTAATTCTTCATCAAAGCACAATGCAAAAAACATTCAATTTATGTTCAGGAAAAGGCTGTCATGCTGTTATACTCACTGTAGGAATATAACCAACACAGGGCATCATCTTTGCCCCTAAAACAATTGAATGTAAAGAATGGGCAATATGCAGGGCTGGTAAAACTGTCCAGCCACTAGCACAGCTGGTTAGTGCCAAATACAGTTTCCTTAGTGCATCAGATGCAAAACACAATCCACATCTCATGGGAATTATACAAGACAGTTTGGGCACATCAGTTTGGCCAAAGTTATAAAGTGTGTCAACCTGAAGTGTGTGTTTGTCAGTGCTCCATATTAGTGGTTCTTTCTGTCAGCAATGTGTGTGATAGTGTTTCACAACTGAATGTGTATGTTCTGAGTTTGTTCTGTGTTGCAGTGTGAACAATGTGTAGCTCTTCCTCATCCAGGTCCTTCAGCAACAGCAACACCGCCTCCAGAGTGTGTGTCTAAGTGATAAAACAGTCATCACATACCCTCGCAAACAAAGGCTTACAAATACACTGATCGGCATACAGTATCAGGATAATGTAGTTATTACCTTCCTGGCCAAAGGCCTGGTCTCTCGGGTGGATGGGGAGGAAAGGGAGGGGAACTTGTCTCTGGGAAGAAGCTTCATCCCCAACTGCTCGCGGATCTTACTACAGAGCAAAGTGTGAGGGTTAATATCCTGTGTGTAAGAGGTGATACCCCTCGTTCACACAACACAGCCCAGCACCGAGAGTTAAGTAAAAGGTGGGCCTCACTTGGTTTCCTCCATGCTGTAGTTGAGAGAGTCATTCTCTGTCTCCACATCTGTTTGGCTATTGGTGGAGGGTTGGTTCTGAGCTGTAGAAGGGGGTGTGGTTATCTCATCACCCTCCACCAAGGAAAGAGCAAGCTCCTCTTCTGTCACCACTGCATGTACACACACATAAACTATGATGAACACCACAAACTATTTTTGAAGCTACAAACTCAACAGAACCCCCCTTAATAGCAATCTCTGATAAAAGATAGATTTAATAGACCTACCCTGGTTGTCTAATTTTTGTAGGCGAGGCAGGCTGCGCAGCACGGTGAGTCGGTAGTGGCTGGGATCTGTTCCGCAGCAGGGGTTCTCAGCTAACCAGAGCACTCGCAGGCGTGTGAGTGGGCAGAGATGAGAGAGCTCGGCAAGAGACGGGATTAAGTTCCTTCTCAGGTAGAGCTCACAGAGAGACAGACAGCCAGCGAGAGGTGATAGAGATGCAATACTATTCACACTGGAGAACAAGGGAATGAGGCAGAAAAAAAAGTTATAGAACTTATTATAATTGTGCACCAGATTTTTGGGTGCAGACAAGTCTAAAAGTGTATGAAACCACACTTTATTTTGATTTAGGTAGACAGTTAAGTTTAGCTTATCAGTCTTACATTAATTTGTCTTTCTCCGTGCATACCAATACCCATGCTACCATACTATTACATTACAGGAGATACCATACATACTATATTGTATGGTAGTATGGGTCTTCGGACGCACCACAAGCCTATATTAAATGTGTTCGTTTTGTCTCAGTCTCTACATATATTTAGCTCTGAGAGATACAGAGACAGAGCTACATGGACCAACCTAAGTGTCAAAACCTCGATGTTAGGTATCTGGGAGAAGATGGAGATCTGAAGTAAGAGACAAGAGTTATACGTTGATAAATGAGACTCGGCAGAAGAAAATTGAATGTTATTGACATCACAACTCAACATGAAACACAATAAGAAAACACTCACGTCAGTCAATTTGCAGCCCCTGTGGACAAAACGAATTGAAATGTTTAATGACAACAACAAGCAACATGTTGATTTTACTGTGCAGATAAACAGCTAGGTAGCTCTTGCCTGGCTAGCAAGCTCTGCTAGCTTTTCCCACCTACCAGCAGTTTAATTTCTTTACACTGTCTAGATCAGATGCCTTAGCCTTGGCAAGCACTAGCTTCCGTGTGAGTTTCATACTGTTGCAATCTGCGAATATTTTGCACAATCGTTGTTTGTCGAAAAAATTTGGTTTTAGCGGTGGGACTACATTGCAGACTGGTTCAGTAACGCGTTGCTGTCTGAAATGCGCGATTACGCATGCGCATAGCCTCTATACCACAATCTAGCGTCTGTAGTTACTTGGTTTCCATTCTCCCATGATAACACTGGCGATATTATTTAGAAACAATATTTACGCCAAAAATTTGCCGTTATTTACAAAATACACACACCAAAAAATCTGAGTTGGTTAATACGCTTTGTGCCCCGAATGACCCTAACCCAGACCACAGTATATGATTCAGACACATTTTACTGCAAAGCCACTCCTCGTGCCATTATCTTTCCTCTAACCAAATGTATTGAAACTCACCTTATCTATCATAAACCAACCATGAATTCCAAATAATGTAACTGTACCTATACAGGGCCATTATTGTAGCAAAGGTATTCACAAATGCACACCAAGAGCCACAAATGCACAGCTGACTCAATGCCCCACAATGCAGCTTTCCATCCAGGGCTAAATTGCGCTTGCGCGCTACGTTTCTCCCTCTTTGGACCGCCGTCTCCGCTGCTGCAATGGTGAGACAGAATTGCCCTTATTGAATCCAAGTAAATCTAACTAACTCACAGCGTCTTTGCAAATAATAAAGTACCCACGAGCTGTGAGATAGAATTCAACGTTAGATCTGCCAACTATTTGTATAGATTGTGGAATAGTATCGTTAAATAAAACGTTATTTCCTAATCATGTTATCCAATGGCAGCAATGGCCGCCCCATGAACGCAGAACGTTTTGCGGCAGCCTACCGGTTAGAGACTGCTTGCTTCTTGAGTGACATGACTACATTAATTTCCGCAGTTGTATTCCAGTACTGTAAACATACTCCTAATTATCTGGCTTGGAATTTAACAATATTGTAGTCTTTCGCCGACCCCTACTCTACAAGTTCTTTCAGTGTTAACTGGCTAGTATATGTGTGGTCAGTTAGCATAACTAGCTAGTCTAACTGCATACTGCCAGTGAACTAGTACGAAGGCAATGAGCGAAGTTGTGTTTTGGATGCTGACAAGTGGATGCAGCGCCAATTGTTTGCTATCGTTAAATTGTCGTTCCTCTCCAATAGGCTAAGCGCACTAAGAAGGTGGGGATTGTTGGCAAATATGGCACGCGTTACGGCGCGTCGCTCAGGAAGATGGTGAAGAAGATTGAGATCAGCCAGCACGCCAAATACACCTGCTCCTTCTGTGGCAAGGTAGGTGTACAGAGGCCGTCATGCTTCCTAAACGGATATGTTGTCTTGCCATGTTTTGTTAACGTCCGTTTGTGTATGTTTTCCCAGACTAAGATGAAGAGGAGGGCAGTGGGTATCTGGCACTGTGGGTCCTGCAGAAAGACTGTGGCTGGAGGAGCCTGGACATACAAGTAAGTTGTCATAGTGATTACTTGCTCAGGCCATCAGGTTTGGAAGATTATCATAGTTATTTTTTATCTGACATCTTACTAAACAGTTGGTGTCTCCTCGGTATACAATATATCTGGGGCATAATGTCATTGTATATTGGTAATGCTTACATGAAAAATGTGCATGTATATGCTTTATGCTGTTCATAAAGACTAATCCAGTGGACAGATTTGAATAAGGATGCATGACAGAAAATGACTTATGTACAGTTGTAATGCTGCCTACATGTGATGTTAATGGTTCCGAAACACCTTGACTTTGTGTTAGAAAATGGTCAGCTAACCTTGGGGTTCAAGCTTGAGTGCTGATACTTTTGGTGTTGATACTGTATTCTTGACTTCTGACATATTTGAATTAAATGTGTTCTACCTCTTCTTTTTTAGCACAACCTCTGCTGTCACAGTGAAGTCAGCCATCAGGAGACTGAAGGAGCTGAAGGAACAGTAAACCAGTACAACTACGCTACTGGGGATTTGGGACTGTTTTGTATAGAGTCTCCGTCCTGGACATTGAATTACATCAAACATTCTAAAATAAAGTGGTCTGGAACGGATTTCTGTGTGTTGTGTTCTTTCACCACCATCCCCTTTTGTGTAAACGTTTTTGCCAATGAGTGCTTGAATGGAATGCCTGGTGGTGTATTAATAAATCATTGGCTTTGAGCAGAGACTAATTTTGAGAACTATCCACCAAAACCAGAATGGAATTGTTGGTTGTATAGGGTAATATGAATGGTTGGGTGACAGTGTCGGAATGTATGTACATAATTGGTTAATGGCATTGAAAGTATATTAAATGTTGAAAACGGGACACACTACCACTGGGAGCAGGGTATGTCCATACTGGTACCAGTTGTCACCTTGGATATTTATATTCCCCATTTCCTCAGAATTCTGGCCTATGTTGAGTGTATCATGAGCCCTAAAGTATTTTGAACAGTTGACAACCAATCCGTTAACGAATTGATCTCGAGAGAAACCAATGACTGCATTTATAGAGACTAAAAAGTCCACACGAGGGCGCTCACGCGACTGTCTTGCCAGTGTCACTTTCCAATAAGTATGGCGGCCTCAAGTGTGTTCAGGTCGGGTTTGTTTAATAACAAAGTAGCGATTGTAACGGGTGGCGGGACCGGTATTGGTAAAGCAATCTCCGCAGAGCTGCTTGAACTCGGTAAGAGTTGTCATGTGTAATTTAGACACCGCTCAGCGGCTAGCAAACTAAAGTAGCTAGCTAACAGGCAGCCATTCATTGTAGACGCGGCTCGTAGTTAATGAACTTTACCCTATATCAGACTCGAGTGACAAACTAGACCTTCGAATAATAAACATATCCATTGTGTATACTTAAGCAATGTGTTTCAAGGCATGATGAATAGCCTATAACCATATATCTTCTTGTTTCGCAAAGGGTGCAATGTGGTTATCTCCAGTAGAAAGGTAGAGAGGCTTGAAGCTGCTGCTGAGGAGCTGAAGCAGAAAATCCCTGCATCCAGCCTGGCATCTGTCGTACCTATAGCCTGCAACATCCGCCAAGAGGATGAGGTACACACACTCCTTGCATTTACGTCAATGGTATCTATAGGGATTCATTTTTGCTTTAATTGCTAAATTGTTGTCTATTTGTGTGTGGATAGGTGAAGGCCCTGGTTTCATCTGTACTCAAGAAATATGGTCAAATAGACTTTTTGGTGAATAACGGTGGAGGCCAGTTCAGCAGCCCAGTAGAATCAATGTCGTCCAAAGGTTGGAAAGCTGTCATAGACACCAACCTGACTGGAACGTTCCACTGTTGCAAGGAAGGTAGGAGAGGCATGGCGTGTCCAAATGGACATTTTACTGTATGCATGGGTATTCTGTAATACTGTAATTGTGTGTGCAGTTTATTCTGCATGGATGAAAGACCACGGAGGGGTGATTGTCAACATCATTGCCGATATGTGGAAGGGATTCCCAGGAATGGCGTATGTTACTTGCACTAACGTAAACTCTCTTTCTGTCTCAACTAATTCACACACTGCATTTTTCGTCTTATTCATACTCCACCATTCCCCCCTCTTTCCCTCTTCCTTTCATACAGCCATACAGGTGCAGCCAGGGCAGCTGTAGATAACCTAACCAAGAGTCTAGCCATTGAGTGGGCTAGCTCGGGAGTTAGGATCAATGCCATTGCACCAGTACGTATGTGTGTGTGTAGCAGATGAATGTACAGGGTACACTTTTCTATATATTTTCTATTGTCACCTGATGTGTGTTTTTGTGCAGGGTACCATCATCTCTAAGACAGCAATGGAGAACTATAAAGAATTTGGACCAACTTTGTTTAAGATGTCTGTCCCATTCAGCCCTGCTAAAAGACTAGGGGTCCCAGAGGAGGTATGCGTATACAGTCCACCAGGCAATATATATTTTATTGTGTATCCACACCCTACTACTTGGGTGCAAAGTATAAAACTAAAAGTGTGTGTGTGTGTGGGGGGGGGGCTGTTCAGATCTCCCCCGCAGTGTGTTTCTTGCTCTCTCCAGCTGCCTCCTACATCTCAGGAGCCACTCTACGGGTGGACGCGGGACAAAGTCTGTACCACTCCATGTGGGACATACCAGGTACACACACCTACCCATACATACGTACATAGAGAGAGTCTTTGTTTCTTGGTGTGAGATATCAGGTTGTCATGAATCTCTCTTTGTGTTTAGATCACAGTGCATGGCCTGAAGCTCCAGAGGGAGAAAACCTGGACACACTGAAAGAACTCCTCAACCCCAAATCCAAACTCTGACCCTTGGCATCAGAGAACAGAGGGAGAGTGAATCAGATCCTCACCTCACATTATTGCCAAGTCCCGTAGCAGGTAACAGGGGATTGCCTTAATCAGTTACAAGCAATCGTGATTTTTTGCCATCATCTGCTGTTGATGGGATGAAAAATTGGACACCCATCTGCCTTTTCTGTCTCATGTACATAACTGTAGATAATTCAAATATTAACAATGAAAGTCTGACATAATTTCTATGATTATTGGAAGATGCTGTAAAATGTTTCCATAATAATGTACAATACAGAGATAATGTTTCTAAAAACCAACCATGTATCTAAATAACAATATCAGCATGTAATAGCGGATGAAAGGAATTCTGTTGTCTTGACTCAACTTTGTCATAAAAAAAAATATCTTAATAAATCAACCATAACCAACTTCTTTTACGTCAATTATTTTACATCAGTTTTAAAGTCAATGCTTTAATTGTAGTGCACTGATGGCATACTGAATTAGGTTGGGCTCAGTTTTAAACGGTATTACACAAATACACCAGAGCTACTTTTAAAGGTTATTAACATAGTTATGCTATACTGCTTTAGTAGACAGTGGTCCGACCCAGCGTACTTTTTTCGCCTGGGTACACGGTGTGACCAAGAGGTTTGTGTATCGTATTTGGTTTGAACAATGGTTTGAACCTTGTTTTTACAGACTATGGTTTGGTTTGAACCTAACGAAGTACCGTAGGTTGAGGAGCCGTAAATGAGAAGCGAGTGTCGCAGTGGCTTCTCAAACACAGAGGTCACAACAACTATTCAGCCAGGTAAAGCGTTTATATATGTATTTATTGAAGTGCCAATTATATCTTACACAATCGCAAGGCATAACATTATGTCATCTCAATCCAAATCAAAACCGTTTTTAAATTGATATCAATCCTGATCTGTACATTGATACTACTTGCTGACACCGGGACGACGATGAATATTATTGCTAGCTAGAGCAGGGCTACTGCAGTTAGTACATTGGTGTCATTGCTGTGGTGAACAAGCAAACCCTAGTTCACGTTTTAGAATGACGAATGCAAGCATTTAATATATCCTTGCTCCTGGTATTTCCTCTAACATGTTTCTAACTTGTTTCGAACGTGTTTCACACAGCTGAATAACGATGTAGCAAGATTAGCTAGCTAGCTGATCCATACTATTATTCTAGCCAACCGGTGTGTCATGTCACATTGTAACATTACAAGTGAAGTCTAAATTATGTAAAAAACAGCCATCTGATTGTGTGTGCGTGCGTGCAGAATGGGAGGTGACCATGGCCACAGTAAACTGAACATGCCAGACTGGCGACAATGGAAAGCGGATGGAACCCCGCTGGAGTTCACACAGCAGCGATTAGCAGCCAGGGGCCTCAAGGACCCATGGGCACGGTGAGTGTACTGTCTCTAGGTACATCATTGGTTATCTAACTGAGAGAGCATGTATGTACTTTGTATGTGTAATTGAGTAAATTTGTCTTCCTCTTTATCCCCATCTGCAGCAATGAGGCATGGAGGTATATGGGTGGCTTTGCACAGCCAGTGACTTTTGGAAATGTCCTGCTTAGGGGGTTCAAATGGGGCTTTGCTGCCTTTGCTGTTGCTTTGGCTGTTGAGTATGCCCTGTTCCCCCCCAAGAAGAGTGACCACTGACCACAGAAGTTTGATCCTACCAGATTGGACACCCCCAAACCACCTTATACCATATTATAAAGTTATTTTCTGTACATTATTAAACTGTGTAAATCAATTTGTTGCTTTGTGTCTTTATACTGAAGTGTGTGCTTAACCAATTCAACTCACTTTTATGTGCAACACAAGATCATTTAGACTCAAGGAGGTCTTTAATAAAGTTTTTAATTTGTCGTTTACAGACATGGCACTCTTTATATAGTTAAAATGCTTTTATTTTAATGGCATGATTCATATAATAACACAGCTAGACACATGGCACCAGCAAGGGCATTATTATATACTGTGTTATGGTTTATATCGCTTTATGTACAATACCCTTGATCTTCTTTCTGGTCAGTCCTGTTTCCTCTTGCTGGTAAAGCGCCGCACACAAAGCACCATGCATCTCATTATCACCATGACAACAGCAAGCACCACGAGGAGCAAACAGCCGATTACATCCAGGCTGTGGTATTGGAACCAGTTGAGATCATGTGCAGCGACCCTAAGATGTGCTGCCCCTTTATGCCGCATCACAAACTCTGTCCAGTAGATAGAAAGGTCGAGAGGGTCGATTGGGCGATCCTTATGCATGGCAGACAGCTTCATCATTTTTTCCTTATACCTGCACACAAAGACATACTGTAATACACTGACATGGTTCATTTGCAGTTAGCTTCACTTAAATTAGGTTGAAATATAACTGGAAATACCATATAAACCCTCACCGTGTTGTGTTGATGACTTCATTCATTGCCTGCAGCAGTGATTCCACAGTGATCTCATTGATGTCCAACACCACACCCACCCCTCGGGCGGCTATTCTATAAGCATTGTCAGTCTGGTCTCCACTCAGAGGCAGCATCACCATTGGAACTCCGTGACACAGACCCTCATACACACCGTGACTCCCAGCATGGGTCAGGAAAGCCTTCACACCATGATGAGCTAAGCACACACACATAACTATGTTACAACATGTTATGTCAACTGAAGTTAAGGATATCTGGTGGGCTGTTCTGGATAACATGATACCCACTCAGTAGGTCATTCTGTGGAAGCCATTTCTTTATCATAACATTTTTGGGGATGTGGTCAGGAACTGGCCCGGTGTACCGCCACAGAACCTACAGCAAGAGCAGACAATCTTGTCAGAAAAAACAGAATCTGTGATTTGTATGTGACTGTGCTTGATTTGATATTTACCCTTTGTGGAATCTTTTCAAATGCTGCAAGGAAGATAGCAGCTTTCTCCTTTGGCATAGACGACACCATGGAGCCCAGGGTGAAAACCACAAAACCATGTTCCGCTGAGGAGACCCATGACTCAAGATCCTATGCAGAACAACTGTTAAGGGGTATTGACAGTGGAAAACATCTCTAATATGGAGTAAAAGCATGGTCACTTTGACACACAAGAGCAGTCTTACCTCAGGTAAGGGTTTGTTCAAGTTGCAGTTGATCCCGCCAACAAGGACCATATTAGGCATTAGGGGGCGAGGGAATTCCAGCATGAAGTCATACCTGTGTATACATATTTCTCATGTATTAGTTTGTGTGTGTGTATGTGCGTGTGTGTGCTTGTGTGTGTGTGAATACCAAACCTCATCAACCAGATTGCAGTGTCTGTCAGCACTTCGGCCACGCCCACATCCTCTTCCAAAAAGTCCTTAGCAATCTGGTCAAAGTGCCAGGTCAGAAATGTGCACAGCAATGGCTCCAGCATGCTCACCTTTCATCAGATACACAAAAGACAAAAAACATTGAATTAAAGGTTGCTGGGTGCGTGTCTGTGTGCATGTGAGCGTGCATGAAGGTGTGCCCTTACTACTACGTTGACGACTCTCTCTTTGAAGGACATGACGTCTGTGTATTTTGTGAAGAAGCGTGGTACGTAAGAGGGAGGAGAGGGGCAGGCAGCAGACTTGAGGTCTAAGCCACAGGGGATTCCTCTTAGCAAACCCACGGATGGGAGACCTATGGGGGGGAAGGCCGAAAACCAAAGGCTTGGTACATTTGACTTCACAAGCATAACCAAGCATGAACACATACAGAAACACTCACCCAACTTCCTGGCTATCAGAGATCCTGTAGGAATCATGGGGTCAGTCAACATTGCATCAAAACCCTGCAAGAGATAGAAAGGAGGGAGGTTAGGAGAAGAGAGAGATTTTAAGTTCCTTACACTCTGTGGACATCTGTCCACACACTGACCTGCTGTGATAGATGGGAGATGAGTGACGTGTTGAACAGCAACCCCTCAGCAGTAGTAAAAATGAAGCCAGATACTTTCTTAAGATTGTCCATATGGAAGGATATCTTTTCCATCATGGGTTTTGTGGACTGACTCATCACGTCTGTGTGTCTTTCCAACAGCTTGTCAATGTCCTTCTGCCCATATGGCACAGGATATGTCACTGTGGTATAGTGCTTACCTGGACCCATACGCATGCTGATTTCGGGTATAACCACAGTGACCTGATGTCCACGGCGTCCCATCTCCTCAGCAATGGCTTTCACTACCACCCAGTGACTCCCATCCATCGGCACCACCAGTAGTCGACCAGTATAACCAGTGGGACCAGCTATCGCAGCTCCAACACCTTCTCCAGTCTGCTGTGCAGCATCATTTACTACGCTTGTGTCTTTCTTACTACCAGACACATTCACATCATTACTACTAGTAATTTTACCCTTAGGTTTAACCGATTTACTAGCCTCTTCTTTTTGAACAGTGATACGCTCAGTTACTCCATTTTCATCCGTTTCACTACCAGTTTGCCCTTTAGGCCTCCCTACTGCAGGCCCAGTCTCTCCTGTCTCCGCTGCACCAATCAGACCCAGGGCTAAACACACCAGGAGACACACGAACACTGCTGACGCACCCATCTCTCTCGCTGACGATTTCTTTCAGTCTCTTACTCTTTCACCCGTATCTTCCCAAACAGCGTTCAGATTTTGGTCACAGTCTTTAAAAACTTTTGATTGAATACTTCGTACTGCAAAGCTTAGGGTGACCAGACGTCCTCTTTTAGCCGGACATGTCCTCTTTTCGACACCTAAAAAATGCGTCCGGCAGGGATTACAAAATCGTCCGGAATTTTTGGAAAGGGTATCCCTTAAATTCCACCTTCTTGCGCAAGCTCTGACTGCAGACCGAACGAAGGAAGTGTCCTCTTTTTCACAAACTCAAATCTGGTCACCCTAGCAAAGCTGTGTCCCTCTAAAATGTATGTTCCTGCTGTAGTCTACAGCCTGTATAACATTGATCCAACATGCTCTAACCTGTTGCACCGCATTGGCAGAATGCCTTTATGGATTAGCAAAAATCTGTTTTGAGTCTGCGTGCATGCGAGTGTGTTCAAAGTTCACCAAGACCAAAGGGAATTATTTTCTTTATTGATTTAGTGCTAAGGTTGCTCAGCAGAAAAGGCCGAGCATTGTGGCAACCACTGAGTGTAGACGGGGGCAACAGCACTTATCTCGACAGAACATACAAGAGGGCGAGTTTGAGACCGCGATGGACTAGCCTACTACAAAAAAACGACTCGCCAAGCTTGAATTCCAGTACCTGGGGTCTGCTGTCGGACCTTCAGACTCACCTGTGTCCCTAGTTGACCGGGGATTGTATAGTTTCCCGATCACCTGATCTCAGCTTGGTGAGATGGAATCAAATTCCCAGAATATTAACAGTGAGAGCGTTGTAGAATCAATTATGATTTATGTCTGCAGTGTAAATGATCCTTGTGAGGTCATAGTGGGGTGGGTGGCGTAGGCCCGCAGTGTGTATGCATCTGTGGGTCTACTACCAGGTTGTCATAGGCACCGAAACATGGAAGAAAGGGGTAATATTGCAGCAGGCCAGTCCTGTAAAGGCAAGGCAATACCGAGCTAGACTTTATTATTTACCCCTACAGCTTCTTTCTGTAGTATCTCTTTCGTTTTTTTAATGTTGTTTGTTTAATCAAATTAATTTAATTAGCCTACATCATGTGAGGTTCACGTTTTAATATTATAATATGGTGTGGATCACTAAAAATGAATTTATTTGTTGTACACTGATGACATCAGTCAATGTTCAATATTTTATTGACTGTTGACAGATGACTAATAAGTATGGTACATTCTGTCCCAGTGGCCCCACCCATTGGTCCCAATCCATGTTTGGTATCTGTTCACGAGGAGCAAGGAGAGGAAGGACAGTGGAAGGAAGAAGGAGGAAAAAGGAAAAGAGAGTCCTCTTTTGAGAGTGGAAGAGAAGGGCGTGTGAAAGAATTCCAGTTAGTTCCTAAGAAGATAGGAGGGTTGAGGAAGGATGGGACTGGTCAGCCAGTCAAACGAATAGCCACTGAGTCTAACTGTCCCAGAGGACGAGCAGAGATTAGACCAGGATACTGCAATGAACTGGATCGCTGTAAGAGGCTGGCTTTTGGTCCTGCTCTGGGAACACGCAGCATGGCAAGATGGAGACAAATATCAGGAACTGTGTTACAACATCCTCATATACCCAGTATACACTACAAGCAGAAGACACGAACTTCCACAGCAACACACAACGACACACAGAGGCCAGCGGGCACCAAGATTAAGACACTTCCCCTTGAGAACACCAACACTAATCGAAAAACTCACGCTACACCCCACGCATGCATGCACACCCCAGTGTCCACCACACACACCACCAAAAGAGCAATGAGTCAGAGAGCCTTGTGCATTAACGCATACAGCAATCCGCACTGTGCAGTAGAAACACAGAGACAACAACAAAAGACTAAACGCACATCGTCTACATGTACACATGACAAACCAGCACAGGACCTACACACACTCAAAAAGATCAAATGCACACCACCCAGTCGGCTGGCAGAAGCACATTTACACTCTTCCCAAACTCCAGCAAAGACAACAAGACATTTCTGTCCGAGGAACACTGACATACCCACACGGGCAAGAAAAGGTTTGTAGGCAGTTTCTGTGATTGTTGAGGAGTAGGCTGTGTTCACACTTTTCCTTTGAGGGGATTAATATGAGTAGGCAATGATAGATGGTGTGTGTGTTTGTGCATGTATGTGTGGCTATGTGTTCACTAAAGAGAGATATGAGGAGAGGTATGTGAAGGGGGAGATGATAGGAAACGGTGGCTATGGGAGCGTCTATGCTGGATTCAGGAAGTCAGACAACCAACCAGTATGTACAGATCAGCACTATGACAGCATAGAGCTGCCTAGCTATTTGGTGTTCAAGGCTCATTCGTCCGGCTGATGTGCATAAAATGTAGAGTAAGACATGTCCCTCTTCAAACAGGTGGCATTGAAGTTTGTGGATCAGTTGAAAATTAAGATGTGGGCTAAGATGGTAAGTATATAGTAACCTGCAGACAAATATTATCCTGACCATATTCCTAATTTATCTAACATGTGCAGAGACATTTATCTGACTATGTTCATGTTTCCAGTTAGAAAATGAGGATGCACTACCACTGGAAATTGCTCTGCTGCGTCATGTTTGTCGCTCTCCCAGGTGCAAAGAGGTGACCCAACTGCTGGACTACTATTGGTTCCCAGGGCCAGAGGGGGTGGGAGTTTATCTTCTGATTCTAGAGCGCCCAATCCCTTGCATGGACCTCTTTAATTACATGCAGGAAGAGAAAGGCTACCTAGAAGAAGGGATGGCACGTCAAGTGATGAAGCAGGTTTGAGTCAGCCACAACACAATTACACACACAAGTCCCATGGATTTCACAACCAATATTTATTTCCAGCACATATATAGTAGATTGTGTCTCTATTTTTGTGGCTCTCCCTTGGTTTGCAGGTCGTGTCTGCGCTGCAACACTGCCACTCTAGGGGCGTGGTGCACAGGGACCTGAAGCCAGAAAACATCCTCATACAGATGACCAATTACAATGTCATGCTGCTAGATTTTGGCTCTGCTTCTGTACTCAAAGAAGGACCCTATACAGAAGTGGCAGGTGATGACACACAGTGCCAATAAAGCACAAAGGGATATAAGACACCTTTATTGAGGGGTTTTTCTTGTTCTGACAGGGACTCCAGAGTATTTTCCTCCTGAGACTGTGCTGAAAGGGGAGTATTTTGCCTTACCAGCCACTGTGTGGTCACTAGGGATACTTCTGTTCCAGGTACACCTCACAGTCTTCATCGCTTTACTTACCTTTCGGTTATTGAGCCAGTCGTAATACTCAGCTGAAAAGGTTTGTTGTCTAGATGGTGTGGGGTGATGTTCCCTTCTACACTGATGCCAGCATTGCCAAGGCAACTCTTTACTTCCCACGTGGAATATCCAGAGGTAGGAAAATCAAAGTGTGTCTCTGTATGTGTGCGTGCGCATTTTGTGTATACACTCGAATGTCAGCTTCAGTATTGTGTTGCAGATTGTCGTCACCTGATTCGCAGATGTCTATCTGTATGTCCTCATGACCGACCAACTTTGGAACAGATCCAAGAGCACCCATGGATGCAATAGAACTACACAAGAGTTCAAGCACTTTTCATACAATTATTCATGAAGCCAAACAATAAACAATATGAGCATTAACAAAACGGTTTGTTATTGAGTTTTTCTTGGCTCCTTCCCCTTTTATCAAATTTAACAGTTCCCCAGTTTGGTAGTCTAATAATTATGCAAATGGAGAAACATAGGCAAGAAACTTCTGCATAATGTTTTGGTATGGTAAGTTGGTTTAAATATGTAATCAGTAGTGGTCAAAGCAATTGTAGATATCCAAAATTGTTTTTGACTAGTTAGAATTCCAAGCCAACCCATAGCCTATAGTATTTTGACCAAAAGGGCTAGCAATCATTAAAGTTATCTACTATTCATTTGTAAAAATGTTAACTATTGACATCAACAATTCAATTCTCACTAATGGAAATGTAAACTGTTGATATCAAGTATTCAATTCTTACAAGTGGCAAGACCTACAACAAACGTATTTAACACTACTCTGGACATCTGCTTCTAGAAATGCAGAGGGTTCGTTCTGTGTGACACTTTGAGTACACCTTTATTTACAAAAACGAATTAACAGCATCAGTAGCCACGCCCAGAGCTCTGCCCACGCCTACTGTTGGTGGGAATGGGAAGTCATCGAGCTGCTTCAGACCAAACATTTTTACATTGAAGGCAAAAAAGAAAATAATTTGTCGAATGAAATAATTATGAAAAAGTGCATGAAAAAATGTTGATCAAATAAACGTAGACATTTCATGTCTTTTACGACCCATTTATCTCATTTCAGTCACGATCTATTTTGTTACGAATGAATGTCCCATTTCTTACTCCATACATAGGCGCTATGATGTTGGTCCATCTGTGACGGTGATTAGTGGAGGGGTGTGCATGCGAATGTTGTGTGGCGCGCAATTTTGGTAGCAGGAGAAGCTCATTTAAAACGTATCTAGCTCGTGAGTATACATTTTAATGCCAAGCTTGAGAGTAAACTGCAGGCTAGGAATTACTTTTACTATTCTGGATAGTTAGCTAACTTTTGTCGACACTAACGAACGACGTGTTTTAGGTAGCTAATAGCTAAAGAACTGGACAGATACTGTACAGTATGGTGATTACGTTTTTAAAACGGATGAACCATGGACACTTTGAAGCGAAGTAAGTGAGGCTCTTGCGAGGTTATCATTAGCTCAAGTCGTGGCTAGCTGCTTGGCTTCATTCAAATGTTGATACAACATTAACCTGAGGTGATTGTAGGTTACTTGAGCAATAACGGGAATTATAATGCTAGATAACCTAACTTCGTTCTGTACTTAGATCCCCGAGTTTTGATGTTCCAAAAAGCAGTGAGCTACAGTACACTAGGGTAGGCATTGCCAACTGAAACTGAAAACGAACACATGATCTCTCATTGTTTCGAACACACGCATGTTGTTGTTTCCATTGTGAAGACACTGCACCACTGAGTGGAATGATTTTTGTAGGTGAGACTTCAGTATTCTGTTAGTTGGAGAGTCTCCATGCGTTCCCTGAAGCCTCTCAGACATGGCAAGAAGCACCAGGAAACTGTTAACCACAGCGATGCTGCCCTTCAGGCGAGGATGACAGGGAGACAGCAGACTAGGCTGGACACCAGGCTGGAGGACTCCATCACAGACAATGGATTAGACTTGGACATCATTGACTGCATCGACAAGCACCACTACAAGCACCCAGTGATAGATTTAGAGTTGCCCGAGCAGCAAGAGGTCGGTGCAGACTCTGATGGAGAATCTGACGCAGACTCCTGCTGCTCATTGGACAGCAAAGCCTCAGGCCCCTCCTACCCCTGGGATCAAGCCTCTCTTCTGGAGCCAACTGTCCATCCTGACCTGTGTTCTGGCTGTCAGAAGCTGTTCAGAGAAGCCAAGAAGAGCAAGACCCAGCGAGACGCTTTCCCGATAACTGGTGAGCCTGCATACTGACACCACAGCTCCTTCTGTTAGGTCATTCTCAGCTTCACCATAGCTGTACTCCATTTCCCACTGAGCTCATGCGTAAAACCTCTTTGATTGCAGTTCCTTCAGACTTGTCATGTGACCAGTGGGTGCTGAAGAAACCATGGAGACCAAGAAGACTTCCAAACACAAAAGGGTGAGAGTGTGCTATGTGTGTGTGTGTGTTTATTAATGCCATACTTGACATTTGAAGCTTAACCTGCACACACTGACACGGAATTGCCATGGTCTCTACGTTGTCAGGAGACTTTGGACCCATGTGGGTCGTATCAGGAAGAGACAGCAGAACGAGGGGAACAGGAAGCAGATTGAAGCTAGCCAGCTCACCTGCTCAAGACCACACATCTTCCTGCAGAGGTACGCAGAGGCCTTTGTCAGGCCAACCTTTCAAGCATAATGACCGGAAATTGAACCGCTAACCCTTCTGTCCCGGATCATGTGTGACTGAACCCCAGACCTGATGTGTCCTCACGCGTGTGTGCGCGTCTACAGGATCCTGAGGGGCTGTGTCAGGCAGGCTGTGAGCAGTGGAAGGAGAAGGGGTAAAAGAAAGAGGAGGCTCCACAGCTCTGATCGTAGTGCCCATGTTGCCAAGCAGCACCGTCTGGACTGTGACCCAGGTTCTCAGAACGACAGTCATTCAGACAACCCGGAGCAAGGTGACAGCGACGTGCTCATCTTGGATGTCGTTCCCAAATCGGTCACCATGGAAACCCCCCCGTCGCCGGTTAGGGAGCCCAAGCCGGAGGTGCGGAGGAAGAAGGGCAGTTTCAGAGACTTGCTGGCTCAGCTTAGCTGCAACCGCAGTATCATCGTTCAGGAAGCACCCATGTGACGTCCGCATGAATATACCTTATTTAAAATGAAGTGTTGTTTATGAATTTCCACATCTTGGTGTGTGGCATGCCTTTTGTAAACTTGTTATTTATTACTTTCTAAAATAAATATGAAGAATGAACTTCAATCCACACTGGTTTTCAATTGTCAACTGTTGTGTAATGTGTTACAACTGTGTTTGGCAACTCGTGAACGTCCACTGGATGGTGCCACTCTGCAGCTGACACTCAGTCCATAGGAATCAGCTGATGACAGGAGAGTGACAAGGCAGAGTACAGAGTGGGTGATGACAGGTTGCCATAGGGATGAGGATGTGGGGGGAGGAGAGAAGGTGAAGAGACACTGGAGTCCACTCAGGAAGCGTATCCTCCTGTTAGAGGCACGGTCACGTCACAAACGTGTCGACTTTAGACGGGAGGCCAAAGAACACAGCAGAGTGAACGCAGCAATGTGCCTCGCAGTCTCCAGTTCATGCACCTTTCAGATAGTCGAGAACTTTGCAGCTAACACGTCAAGATGTGTCTCGTGTCAACATGTGTGGCAATCTCACACACATTGGTTCCTTTACAGACACATGGGAGAGAAACCGGCAGTTATTTAAAGTAATGGGGAACGGATCAAAACAATCTCACAAAATACCCCTTATCTCAGCTGACACGTTCATAATATCAGATGATGCAGGCAATGCAAATATTTTCATGCAGAAACTCCCACTTTCGGGAGTACTGTTCAGATGTAGTTAAGTGTGTCCTCAAATGCAGCTGCATTGGAATCCCCATATTGCATTTCCTTTTACTCATTGTTAGATTGTCCACAGCGTGTTTGCATAATGGCAACATTTAAATTCACACAGTTTTGTCGTCAAGGGTCAAACAATATGAGCAGGACCAAAACAATAAAACCAACAGTGTCTGCACACACGCACACACACAGTATCCTGCGATAGAGCCACTATCAGCACCTGACACCTCGAAAACAGGAAAAGCGTTTCAGCCGGTGCCCAGATGTGAATGAGTGTTTGGGGGAGGAGAGTAAGCTGGAGGAGGGGGTGGAGGGGAGAGGTATTAAACCCCACTGGAGGGAGAACTGTACTCAGCTCCACTCAGCAGAGCAGACAGAGACACAGGCTCCACTCAATCATGTCCTACTATGAGGTATTCAAGGTCTTATTCAGCTTTGTTGTATTTGTATCTATGATCTGTAGGTGCGCATTGAATGTCATATTTTTTAATTATAATTGTATAACTGCTCCAATGGAAGGTCCCACAGTCCTGTGGCAGGTCTGTCTACTAATAACAGGTCTTTGAAATCTATCTTCAGATAAAGGATATTTATAAAAAGGATAAAGAATCATTCTAGTCTGGAAAGTTGGTCTCAGCAAAAAGAAAAATATTTATTTGGTCAGTAATCTTTTCAGTTTTGAACAGGATTTCATCCTTTTTTATTAAGGCAAGTTAAAGCTTGTGAAACTGCTTATTCTCTCTCACTTCATCTACTAGTGTCTTTCTATGTATCTCATGACCATTGCCATCTCTCTCCCCTTCCTATCTGTCTCTCTCTCCCTACAGCATATTGTGTTTGACTATGACATGAACGACACTGGTTCTGGCTCTGGTTCTGGTGACTTGGGGGGGGACCTGGAGGAGCCGTGTGACCTGGATCAAGTTATAACCCCTGACTTCCAGCGAGTGTTTCTCCCTGTGGTCTATGGCTTGATCTTCGTCCTGGGCATCACTGGGAACGGCCTGGTGGTGATGGTGCTCGGCTGCCAGCGCAGGTGAGAATAAAGATGGATGAGGATGATGAAGACAATTACGAAGACGAGATTAGTTTAGTTCTTTAGTATTAGTTAGACTTTGTACATTCTACTCATGTATTTAAGATCCGTATATATTTATTGTAGGCACCTTCCTGCCACATTCAATTCCTTGTTTGTGTGAACTTACATGGCGAATTAAACTGATTCTGATGTAGAAGATGACAAGTGTTTATCTGATTGTCCCCAGGTCCAAACTGAGTCTGACAGACCGCTACCGGCTGCACCTCTCTGCTGCCGATCTTCTCTTCGTGCTGGCGCTCCCGTTCTGGGCAGTGGATGCCGCGCTGACGGACTGGCGTTTCGGACTAGGCGCCTGTGTGGGCGTGCACGTCATCTACACGGTGAACCTGTATGGGAGTGTGCTCATCCTGGCCTTCATCAGTCTGGACCGCTACCTAGCAGTGGTCAAAGCAACAGACACGCACACCTCAGGCATGAGACAGCTACTGGCACGGAGACTGGTGTATGTAGGTGAGTGTCTTCAGCCTTATCCCTTATCTCTCTTGCCATGCCTCTGTACTTGGTATATCTTCACTTATATTCCCTATCTCCTGATCTAACCGCCAAATCTCTTTGTCTCCCTTATCCCCTCTCTTTTTCCAGGAGCCTGGTTGCCTGCGGCTCTTTTGGCAGTGCCAGACATAGTGTTTGCCAGGACTCAGGAAGCAGGAGATGGGGTAATGGTGTGCCAGCGCTTATACCCAGCTGACAACGCTCCTCTCTGGGTGTCGGTGTTCCACCTGCAGCTGGTGTTGGTGGGTTTGGTGGTACCGGGCCTAGTTTTGCTGGTGTGTTACTGTGTCATCGTGTCCAGGCTGACCCGTGGCCCTCTGGGGGGGCAGAGACAGAAGCGCAGAGCTGTCAGGACCACTGTGGCGTTGGTCCTGTGCTTCTTCCTGTGTTGGCTCCCGTATGGTGCTGGCATCACTGTGGATGCCCTCATGCGCCTAGAGGTCCTTCCCAGGGGCTGTAGTCTGGAGGTGGTGCTGGGTGTGTGGCTAGCGGTGGCTGAACCAATGGCATTTTCCCACTGCTGTCTAAACCCACTGCTGTATGCCTTCCTGGGGGCGGGCTTTAAGAGCTCCGCCAGACGGGCGTTGACACTAAGTCGCGTCTCCAGTCTGAGGATTCTACCTCGTAGACGCCCAGGAACCTCTACTACCACAGAGTCTGAGTCATCTAGTCTACACTCCAGCTAACAGAATATAGGTGTGGATGTGGGTTGGGTGTGGATGTGGGTTGGGTGTGGGTGTAGATGTTTTGTCCTGTATGTGAGTAGAGGGTAGTCTGCTGGTCCATGACTTGCCTTTGTCTGAAAGATGAACTTTTCTGTAAATATGTTTTGTGGGTCACTATTTTTGTTTTTAAGTTTGTTTGTTTGCAATAAAATTTCTAATTAAATGTTCTCACTTTTTGTGTTACTCTTCCTGTCTCACAGAGTTGTCAGTGTGTGTTTGGGTTTTGCAGAGTTTCAATTATTTTGGAGGTGTTCACCCCCCTCCCTCTCCAGTTAGTGTGGGTAGTCTTGGATGTGTCTATATCATCATCACACTGAACAAACATCATCATTTCTGAACAAACATGTCAAAAGCACTGAAACATTATAATGAGAATGAAACTAGGTTTCAGACTAGTGGCTTGGGCCAGGTGGTAGTGAGTCACTGCATGAAAGCTGGTGAAGGAGAACCTATGAATTGCAGTGTACGTGTGTGTCTGTGTGGGAGGGGGGTAAAGACAGTTAGTGGGAAACCTTACGTTGTGAATAGGTTGCCAGCTGATGGAAGGAAGGGGGAGAGGGGGGTGGTTGTCAGTCCATTTTCCCAGCGCCTCATGCACGCACACAAACACAAACATTTCCCACTTACACATTTCCACCTGGAAGTGAAAGAAACAGAAGCTGGAAGTGTACTGTGACAACGTTTCCTGTAGGAGAGAAGAGAAGGATTAGGAGATAAATAAATGGAGAAGGGAGAGGGGATAAATTAAGGAAGGAACACCTAACTACTGTATACAGATATTGTATAAAACCTTCCACATGCTCACATGTAGGCCTACTGTTGCAATCATCCCCTTGCATCTTTTATATGTCAACGTCACACACACACACACACACACACAAACAATGTTCTTCTATTAATAGGGTCTTCAAAACAGGATATGCTTCCTCCTCCTTATTTTAGAATAAACAAGGAGAAACACATTATTACAATGCCACATTAACAGTATCGACATACAGTTCTTTCACAACCTTTTAATCCATTACTTATGTTTTCATTCCCCGACCATAAAACATTCCTCTTCTGCTCTGTCCCCATGCTCATCCTCCCCTCCAGCTTCATCCCCTCTTCCCATCCTTCTAATTCCCAATGGTCCTGAGCTGGACCAGTGTGTGTGTGAGTGTTTGTTTATTTGTTTGCTTTTTTGTTTGTTGTAAGCCTGAATGTGTGTGAATGTGTGTGTGTGTGTGTGTGTGTGTGTGTGTGTGTGTGTGTGTGTGTGTGTGTGTGTGTGTGAATGTGTATGTGTGTGTGTGACTTGGTTGCAGATGGTCAAGTTCTCTGTCCGAGTAAGACAGACAGTTTCCTGTAGCTGAACAATCGTGGGAAAATCATAGAGAGAAAGACAGATGGGTTGCATCTCAATAGTGTAAAAAGGCTTCCTGACATATTTTACAGGTGTATTATGAGGTGAACAGTTCACTTTGAGCACAAGCAATAGCATGGTATTGGTCTTTAGTTTAAACCACAGGTAAAATGCAGAGGAGAACCTAATGCCAGGGTTCGAATCCCCCTCAGACTTAAGATGTTTGGCACAGAACAGACAACTGATCTTTGCACATTGTGGTTCTCTTACCACTGCCAAGGACAGACATCTTGCATCTTGATTCATAGCATCATCATTCATGTGTTTAGCAGGTAACATTTGGTTTTATCGTCCTTCGTTCATCGTTATTCTTTAATTGGTCTCTGTAAAAAATAAATAACGAGATAGATCAACTCTAACCTGGGCATTTAAAATTTGTTAGTTGTGTAGCGCCCCCCCGTGGTCAGATTGTGTTATTGTCACTTCGCTGAGAAGTTTATTTTTGACAGTATTTATTGTATTTTTTTTTTTTTTGTATAATAATAGTATATTTTTGACGATTGCTGTCCAGGAAAATCTAGCTCTATTGCTCAGCGACAGATTAAATGCATATTTTGATCCTCGGCCTTTCATCTACATGCCACATTTTCTAACCGGACAATCTTAACCGATTGGCGTTGCTGTATTGATTTATTTTTTACTTTCCAAGCCTTTGTACAGGCGACATTAGAGGCGTGCTATCTTAAAATAAAAAAAATAAGACGCCATAAATCTGAATGAAAATGTTGGATTGGTTGCTTGGTAGTTCATTATTTGCATAGTGTCCAATTCTAAGGACATGATTGGTTTGTAGTGGCGCGCCAAATGTCACATGGTTGTACTTTCGCGCGAAAAGACTACTGCTTCTTCCTCAACGTGCTTGAGAAGAGTCGGATCCGAGGAAGAAAAAATAGTTATCACGTTGCTAATTTATTTTTTAATTACAGTTCTCATACCATAATAAGATGGATCTTGCTGCACCGACCGTCGAGAATGCAGGACAGATAGTGAAAGATGACTTGGCAGAGAAATGTCAAAAGCTGTTTCAAGCATTCTTGGAAGAGTAAGTAAGACAATAGACTGTTTTTGTTCACGATACCTGTAGCTAGCTAAGTTAGCTAACACTTACATTACCTACCACCACTAGTACATTCTCAACTTTTGCTGTTAATTTTTGGACGCATTTATTTTGTTTGACAGGTTATTACCAGTTACCTACGTGTGTTTTGTGTGTGTTACAGATATCAAACGGGGGATGGAGAGGTGAAATATGTTCGTGAGGCTGAGGAGTTGATCCGACCTGAGAGAAACACTCTGCTTGTAAGCTTCACTGACTTGGAAGGTTTCAACCAGGAACTTGCAACCACCATCCAGGAAGAGTTCTACAGGTAGTTTGTAACCCTATGTCATCTTCAGAATGGTAGCATATTATATTTGTCGTAAACCTATGAACACTATGTATATACACTCCAGGAGCCCAAAATAACTTAATAACAAGACCATTTATGCTTCTTTCCCCCTTCCATTCATTCTAGAGTGTATCCTTTCCTGTGCCGCGCTGTGCGTAACTTTGCTCTAGACCATGGAAATGTACCAGTGAATAAGGAGTTCTATGTGGCCATCCAGGACTTGCCTACACGACACAAGTAAGACACGTGCACGTACACACATGCTCTTGTCAGAGACTGTAGTGGTATTAAACATGTTTGTTTTGATGCGACAGTCTTCCAATGATCTAAGAATAGCCATCCCAACAGTATATACGGTGTGTGTGTGTGTGTGTTGTAGGATTCGTGAATTGTCTTCCCTACGTATCGGCTCTCTGGTGAGGATCAGTGGCCAGGTTGTCAGGACCCACCCAGTACACCCCGAACTGGTGAGACCAACCACTCCAATAACATCACAGACACATTGAAAATGGCTTTCACGCTAGACAGAGTCTGCTACGTGGCGAGCCTCCAATCTAAGTGCTGTGTGTGTTCTCCCAGGTGAGTGGCTGCTTCATGTGCATGGACTGCCAGGGGATGATCCGAGACGTCCCCCAGCAGTTTAAGTACTCCCCGCCCACTGTCTGCCGAAACCCCGTCTGCAACAACAGAAGCCGCTTCCACCTGGACACCCACAAGTCCAAGTTCATAGACTTCCAGAAGGTATGTGTGTGTGTGAGTGAAAGAGAGGAAGAAAGAAAGGAGGATAAACAAAAGGAGGGGTATTGTGTTTATGGCTGTGCGTGTATGGTGTGTGTTGCAGGTGCGTATCCAGGAGACCCAGGCGGAGCTGCCGCGAGGCTCCATCCCTCGCTCCCTGGAGGTCATCCTCCGGGCCGAGGCTGTAGAGACTGCCCAGGCTGGAGACCGCTGTGACATCATCGGCTCTCTCATCGTGGTGCCAGACGTCTCGCAGCTCAGCACGCCAGGTACACACACACACCCCGTGATATTCACTTATATATTCACTATAACACAAAAGCTTAAATGTATGGTCACACACATTACTTTCCAGATAATCAACTAGTTTTGGGAGGACTGATTTGGTCTCAGGCTTTAACAGAACTGTGTGTGTATGTGTGTCCTGTCCTGCAGGTGTGCGCTCAGAGACGAGTTCTCGTGTTGGAGGAGGGCAGGGCCACGAGACTGAGGGTGTGAGGGGCTTAAAGGCCCTGGGAGTCAGAGAGCTGTCCTACAGACTGGCCTTCCTCGCTAGCCACGTAGCCCCCACTAACCCACGTGTAAGACACACACGCACGTAACACGCTGCACACACACTCAGACATGGCACACAACAGATGCCACACTTATGACCTAAGGCACTCATGACCTATCCTGGGTTTTATATGAAATATTGTGTGTAAATGTGTGTAGTTTGGAGGGAAGGAGATAAGAGATGAGGAACAGACCGCTGAGAGCATCAAGAGCCAGATGTCCGTGAAGGAGTGGGAGAAGGTGTTTGAGATGAGCCAAGACAAGAACCTCTACCACAACCTGTGCACCAGCCTCTTCCCCACTATCCACGGTCAGTAGTCCTGTATCCACGAGGCAGGATACACCTCCAATAGCACTGCACTGGACTGAAGCCTGTGAAAGCCTACGACTGCGCTATTATAATACTGTATCTACCATCTTGTGTGTCTAGGGAATGACGAGGTGAAGCGTGGTATTCTGTTGATGCTGTTTGGGGGGGTTCCTAAGACCACCATGGAGAGAACCTCGCTGAGAGGAGACGTCAACATCTGCATCGTAGGAGACCCCAGCACTGCCAAGAGCCAGTTCCTGAAGTAAGGAACTCACACAAGCACCAACAAACTGCTCAGACGTTCTGGCCCCAGTTTGTAACCTTGTTGGTGTGTCTTGTGTGTGTGTTTGTAGGCATGTTGAGGAGTTCAGTCCCAGGGCGGTGTACACCAGTGGGAAGGCTAGCAGTGCTGCAGGTCTGACCGCAGCTGTGGTCAGAGATGAGGAGTCCCATGAGTTTGTCATCGAGGCTGGAGCTCTCATGTTGGCTGATAACGTGAGTGTTATGTCCGGCCATACATGCTCCTGACAATGCAAACCTTCTCGTCACATAACAATTTCATGGTTTGTGTTTATTGGATTGGCAGTCGATTGACAACTGTGTGCGTACGTGGTGTGTCTGCAGGGTGTGTGCTGCATCGATGAGTTTGATAAGATGGAAACGAGAGACCAGGTGGCGATCCACGAAGCTATGGAACAACAGACCATCAGCATCACCAAAGCGGGAGTCAAGGTACATCTCTCAAGCTCGGTTCAGCTGAGACACGTACCAATCGGCTGAGACACAAGGGGTACACATCAGTCATGTCTCCCCTCTCTCTCTTTTTGTCCCTCTTTTTCTTTTACTCTGTCTCTCTTCCTCCAGGCCACACTGAATGCCCGTACTTCAATCCTGGCAGCAGCGAACCCGGTCGGTGGTCGATACGACCGCAGCAAAAGTCTGAAGCAGAACGTGAACCTGTCTGCTCCCATCATGAGTCGCTTTGACCTCTTCTTCATCCTGGTGGACGAGTGCAACGAGGTGTGTGTGAGAGAGAGTTCATGTCTGCCTGTCTGAGATCATTTATGTATACTGTATATACAGTATAAATGGAAGTTAATGGCTTCTTCCTCCTTCTCCCATTTGGTGTATCTGTAGGTGACGGACTACGCCATAGCCAGGCGCATTGTGGACCTTCACTCCCGCATTCAGGACTCTGTGGACAGACTCTACTCTCTGGATGAGATCCGCAGATACTTGCTCTTCGCTAGACAGTTCAAACCTAAGGTGTGTGTGGGGTGTAGGGATTACACTTTCAGTACATTTTAAGCAAAACCGCTAGCTTGTCTGCCCTGACTACCTTGACTTTTATCATCATTCTTCTCAAATTGTTATTCAATGCAATTAGTGACAGTTGCTCTCGATGGCATGATGTACTCGGGATCCAAGTACCGAACCAGCTCTTTCAATCCCTTACCCTCTACCACACTGATTAACAGTATATCAGTCATATTCGGCACACAAATTGGGTGACGGCCTCAGAGACATGCATCATACTAAACTATAGAATAGCATTGGACAACTGTATAACTTTGCTGCCTTTTTGGAGTAATTCTCCCATACCAAACTTTGTTCAGCGTGTTTCTTAACCGATTAACAGTTAACCAACGACATATATAGTGTGGTGTTTGCATGCGTGGGTTTGATGTTACCTGCGCAGCCCTATCTGGTACCTATCTAATGTCTCTCTCTCTCTAGATCTCCAGTGAGTCAGAGGAGTTCATAGTTGAGCAGTACAAACGGCTGAGGCAGCGTGATACTTCTGGAGGCGTGTCCAAATCCGCCTGGCGAATCACAGTGAGGCAGCTGGAGAGCATGATCCGCCTATCGGAGGGCATGGCTCGAATGCACTGCTGTGATGAGGTACATTCACACACACACACACATTCCTCCACAGAATAACTATACCTGTAAGGGTTGGTTGTGTATCTGTTCATGATGTTGTTCATTCATTAATGACGTGTGCTTGCTGTTGTCCCAGGTGCAACCTAAGCATGTGAAAGAAGCATTCCGCCTGCTGAACAAATCCATCATCAGAGTGGAGACGCCCGACATCAACCTGGAGCAGGACGACGACATGGAGGAGGCTGAGGACGAGAACGGTACGCGTGCACGCAGCACACACACACTCCGCAGACATCCCACGGTCTGAAAAAGGTGTATTCCTGAACCCCCTGCTTTGCGTGTGCAGGTCACGACGTCCCTAACGGACACGCGGACGGGACGAACGGACACGCGGACGGGACGAACGGACACGCCGACGGTCACGGTGTAAACGACCAGGGGGAAAATGGAAGCCAGGCCAAGCCTTCCCTGCGTCTGTCCTTCCCAGAGTACCGTCGCATCTCCAACTTGCTGGTCTTACACCTGCGCAGGGCGGAGGAAGGTAAGCCCCGCCTCCTTTCGGCATGGCCCCGCCTCCTTCCTGGCAGCTCCCTCTCTAGTTCTCTCCTCCACATGACTGACGGGTGTGCGTGTGTGTGTTTCTACAGAGGAGGAGGAGGAGGAGCTGAGGAAGAGCGCGGTAGTTAACTGGTACCTGAAGGAGGTGGAGTTTGAGATTGACTCAGAGGAGGAACTAATCAACAGGAAGGGGCTGATAGAGAAGGTCATCCACAGACTGGTGCACTATGTAAGTAAACATAACTGAACACGTACCCACTTCATCTAGCTTATTCATCGCAATAAAGTATTCCCTGGTCAGCTACAACAGCTATGTAATTGGTGTCAGTGTGCCTGATATGCTTGTAATACCTTATTGTCCTTCATTTTCCTAACTATAAGGATCATATCCTGATCGAGCTCTCCCAGGCTGGACTTAAGGGGGCAGAGCCAGAGACTCAAGAAGAGGAAGTTGTTCTGGTGGTCAACCCTAACTATACCCTGGATGACTAGAGTAGGCTCTAAAGGCCTTCTCCTTCTCTAAGACTTTCCTGGTTTTATAATAAACTCCTGTGGGGAGTTGTTTATTCTTTACTGAATGCTCTTGTGTATGACAAATTACATAATTACGACATTCAAAGCATTTGAGCTTTTATAAGGACTCTTTCCTGTTATGGAGTTAATGATTCCCATTTCAAAAACCAGTATTGTTTATTTTTTTAATCTTAGCCACTTCATCATTGTAAATATGCTGCTTGGTTTCTGAATAGAAGTGGCAATTGTATGTTTGAGTCATAGGATTCAAAGCTTTTTCTATATGTTCAATATCCATTTGAGAGGTGAGGATAACTTGTCAGTTTAAAGTTATTTTAGCTGAATGTTGTAAATAGTTTTTACCATTTCTTGACATGAGATGGTCATGAGATGGTGTTAGTACTTGCTCCCTGCCCCTTTGTATAAGAGAAGTATAAACGTTAATTTCCCTAGTATGATGCATGTGTCGTCAATGATTCAAACCCCCACTTAATCCGGAGCAAGTAGCAAATACCATGATTTAGACTAAATGTAGAACGTTCCACTGAACGTTGTGCTCCTGAGTGGGTGCATCAGAACTGCTTTGTGACTGTATCAAGGGCTACTGTCGTAAAATGTTGAATAAATAAAATGACATTGTCACCTAATACAAATCTGCTACCTCGTACACACATTTAAGTGATACGTGTTCGAGTCAATTGCTGTCAAAGTATTGATACGATTTAAAGATAAGGAGTACCGCGTTCGTACAGAAGAGTTCGTCTTTTGAAAATGTAGCGCAATGCGCGTGCGCTTTACTAAGGGAATTAAACAAACATGGCGGCGCCCTGTAGGAAATTTGCGAGGTCGGTTCTTTTAAAAGGTACGTTTTTACTGCTTTAAACAAATGTTTACTTCACAATATTCACACTGATAAAATAATATACCTAGGATGGATGTAACTAGTTAGAGTAGTCAATGTTATGACTCAGTTTAGTTGCCTGAAAGCCTATTTTCCAAAGACAACGTACGTAACATTTACTATTTAAAATGTCTTTCATCAGTTCATAAGACCACCAGCAGGGACGTTTACAATGCGAACGATAGTGCTGTTGGCTAATGCAATATTTTTTTCCCACAACCCACCTCATACACCGGCATAACCCGTTCTGCCACATTATTACCTACAAGCCTACCTACCTGTATACCTACATAACCTGTTAGTATTGCATAATAAATTGAAATATACTTTTCAGGGTTTAATCTGGTGCCTGGTCGATGTCTGTGGACGTGTAGAATGGAAAGCACTAAAGTGTGTTTGGGCCTTGTAACTCCCCGTTGTGTCCCGTGGTACAACCGTCCAATGCACCCCTATGGCCACATGCTCTCCATCACTACAACCACAACAACCACCACTAAAACAGGCACACAGGAAAGCACACACACACACAAAACTACTGAGAAGAAAGAAACTGTGGAGGAAGACGAGGATGAGGGCCCAGAGTACATCCCCAAAAGAAAGGCTAAGAACCCCATGATGAAGATTGGATATGCCTGGTGAGACCACATATTTCCCTCCCACCCTCCTCCCCTCTGAAATGGCTCACAATAATCAGTTTGGTTCCCATGTCGGTATAGAACATTACATTTTCCCCCAAGATGATCTTCTGCTCTGTTGATGTCCTTCTTTTGTTTGCAGCAGGGGCGTCGTTAGACCCTTATTACTGGGGCACGTGCCCCAGTATAAATCTGCTGTGACCCAGTAAAATCTAAAGTTTGAGTTTTAACAATTTACTTCATTAGTCAGTGCATTCATTTAGATTGATAATCCCGGAAAAAATGAACACAGTTTCCCAATCAACGCTTGTAAAAGTGTTTAACCGAAAACACAAACCTATATGCATGCAGAATTCCTTGTCAGCGCGCTCTTCTGAGCTTGCCAAATAGCCACTGCAGCACAGACACAGACGTCCAGGGGGGTATTACAGAAAGCAGGTTATGCAATTTACCCGGGTATATCACATAACCTGCTTTCTGGAATACCCCCCAGGTGTCGGACTCGGCACACAAGTCAGAATTGAGGTAGGCTAAGAAAACATTACAAAACTAAAGATAGTTTCTAAATGATAGGCCCACCGTTCATCTTATTTTGACTAAAACATTAAAACAATATTACATGAAGCTCAAAAAAACTCAAATGAATGCGAAAAAAAATGTGCGCACTTGCATTAGCTATTGATGTCCTTGCCAAAGTTGATATCAAACTTGCGTCCCTGAACTGTTGTATAGTGGGTTAAGCAAGGGGAGTTTCTATAGCCTAGTAGTGCATTGTGCACAGCAAGCTTGAAAGAAAAAAGGGATATGAATTAGGGGCCGGTGCCCCAGTAGAGTTTTATGTCTAACAACGCCTCTGGTTTGCAGGATGATAGGTCTACCTGCTGGTGTAATAGGGTTCATCCTGGCGAAGAGAGAGGTGGATAAGAACCGTCTGAAGCAGCTAAGAGTCCGCCAGAGAATGAAGAGATCCAATGAGGGAGAGTACGAGGGGAGTCGCTACCGCAACACAGATATAGCTAAACTGGACTGATGATGAAAGCCGAAAGTGTACCACAAATTCACAATCTAATTGGATTTATGATTGCTCAGAGAATGTGATGCTGTGAGACTGACCTGTGTGAATGTAACCTACACTGTTGGGCATGTTATCTAAAAAAAAAAACAGTTTAACTTGTTTGTCCCTTATGTATTATGCAGTAAATCAGACACCTTAAATGGATTGAATGGTGATATAAAACCTTTATTTGATAAGAAAAGCAAAAACAAAACAATGATGTGTGTTTATTAATGCTGTCTGTCCCTCATAGCTTTATACTGTTACAGTGACGTATATCCAGACTGGTACCCTGTGTTTCCCTCATATCCTTCTATAATAGTGCAAATGAAGGGGATATGACTTGGGTAATTGTATGCTCCTGAAACATATACAGCTAGCTCTAAAGAGTCATTTATTTTCAGCTTTTTATTGGGTCCAAGTTAAGAGGACCACTGATTACTAGCATACATGTAACAGAGGTGGGAGGAAGACTGAATGAGACGATACTATAATAGACGAGTGAACTATCATATCATTATCCTCCACATGGGTGCTAAACATTCAGTCAGTTGCATTCTTTTTTTACAGAGTAATGATAATCGTACACCTGTATTACCAAAAAGTGTAATATGATTATATAATCAATTACAATTACTTATATACAATGTAAGTATAAAGAACACCTAATTGACCAATCGGATCATAAATAGTAATCATGAATAGAATAAGAAAGTGTCTCGACCATCTCACTCCAGAATCAAGAGCAACACTCCAGGGTCCCAATAAGAACTAAACTCCATGCAGAAAAGCCTAGAACAATTTACCCATAGTACAGTGAAATCATCAGAAAACAGTATTGCAAAAGGCATTGTAGTTTAGTATCTAGATTATCCCATATAAAAAATATGCTTTACATTAATTGGAAGTGATTTCATTTTTAATAAATAAAAAACGGCTAATTTGTGTGTTAGCATTAGAAATACTACCTATTAGCAATAATACCTACTCTTCATTCTGAATCAACTTCCAATGCACTTCATATACATTAGATCTACAATAGTGTAAGGTCAAGGCATCTCTTCTATTTACCACAATTGGATTGTTTACTTGAAACAGATACCTTATTGTTTGGCTAGAACACAATGTTATACACACACCATTGCAGATCCTTTTGAGTGCATATCTTACAAACACCAATGACAATTGTCAATTTGCTAGTACATAACTAATAATAATAATAATAATATATATATATAAATAATTTAATATATATATATATATATATAATATGATCATATCAAATGTATATTAAATGTTTTTAAAAAGTGTGGCATTTGAACACCCTGTTGATGCAGCGTTCCCTGTCTGGTGGTGGTAAAGAGGTCTTTGTTCACTGTGGGACTCATTTGGAGGATGCACCAATGATCTGCAGTAGGAAGAGGAAGATCTGGATAATGTCAACATAGATGGAAAGAGCTGCGAACACATACTCCTCGGGACTGATGGAGTGCTTCCTGTTGCCAATCAGCAGCTGTGTGTGGTATGCCAGGAACTAAGATATGGAGAAACGCAGACATATTAGCCAAAAATCATAAGCATGTTAAATGTTCAGTTCATGACCATACTAGCGGTGTAGTGTACTCACTAGTGTGTAGACTATGGCTCCAATGGAGGCATACACCATATGCAGCCATGGTATCTAGTAGAGATAAAGATACTTTATGAACATTTTAACTCATGGAAAGACAATCTAGAAAATAAACTATGACCCGACAGCAGTTTATTCCAGCACAGTATCAGAAGAAAGGTGTAAGAAGTATACTATTTATTACATGCACTTGCAGGACTCACATATTTGAAGGACAGCACAATGGCTGTGATGATGCCTGTCACCATGACCACAATGCCCAGGATACAGAACAGGCCTCCGCATGAGGTTAAGTCCACCTGAGGCGGGAAACACGATTGTTACCCAAGAATAAGACAAGAATTTGGATTCAGAACCCTTATACACACACTTCCACACACGTCTTACCTTGGTCTGGAAGCAGAAGACTGTTACTATGATGCACACAATGGCAGTTATGCCCAGAGCCAGAAACACAGCCTTCGTGTCATAATAACTGTAGAGTAAACATACACAAATTAAGTACTTAATGTCATGCACAATTTTAAAGGTAAATTAAGATGTGTTAACCTTGTCATTTATGTATGTGTGTGTGTATACTGGCAAACAGGATCCCTCACCTAGATATTGTCCCTGTCATATAAGACATGGCTAGGGTCTGCAGAGACAGAAAATAAAACCAGTCAAACCAGTAAAGAAATATATTTCATTGATGAAGTGGACATAATAACTTACAAATATAGCCAACAGGATAATGTTCCATGGATATTTCCTCCTGCAGGGAGAGGATATGGTTTAGGGTGGTACTTCACTGCATACAACTTGATTAATATCCTCAAGCACAGGCAAAAACAATGGCAGTCTATATGTGCATAAGGTATCCATTTGTTGTGTATGCTATGTACTCACCGGGGTCCCTTACAGCAGACCAGCACAATGTGAGTGACAAAATACACACCGCTGTGAAGACAGTCCAACAAAAGCTGTCAATTAAACAGTGAAATGAGATAAGCAATATAGCTGGTGAAAAACAATTTTAGTATAGTAGGAAGAGCACTTACAATGATGCCCAGTATAATGCTGGGTTTCTGACCACATACAGGCGTACTGCATCACTGTGAAGGAGACAGACAGTTACAGGCAAATATACAGTGTGTCACACACAAATGTGTGTATATTCAGAATCACAAAAAAACACTCACACAAATGTGAAAACAGCCACAATCCCAAATGTAATGAGCAGTTGTGTTGCCAGGATCAGATACACCTGAAAGAAAGGACAAAAGATTTGTTTTGTTTTTTGACAAACAGTTCGATGGGTTGAATTTCTGAAAATCTTTAAGTTATAGGCAACCATCTAATGACATGTGCCCAATTGTTTAAAGTGTCTGTGATACTAACCTTTCTGATAAAGGCATGTCGCACACCCAGACTGTCCCAATTGGCACCACTTGCAGCAAACCCCTCCTCTCCACCTGCGACACCAGAGGATGTAGTTATCTTATTTTTATAGAAGAAATATTAAAACATAAATACATTAATTTAAGGTATTATTAAACAGAACTCAACTAAAACATTCCTATAAGACTTATTAATATTTTAAATTAAATGATACACATCCCTTACCTGAGCTGAGTGCATCTGTAGGCATGGTAGGGGGGATCATGGGTGGTATGGGCATGTGGGTGGGGTACCCTGCTCCGGGAGGCCCAGGCTGATAACCCTGACCTGGGTATGGGGCAGAGGGGTAGCCCCCTGGTTGTCCAGGGTATGGGGGTCCCTGTGGACCTGGGGGATAGGGAGCAGACGGCTGGCCTGGTGGTGGACCACCAAATGCAGGGAAGCCATAGGCTGGTGGAGGGGGGTAGTTTCCACCCTGGGGCCTGTAGAGGGGGTTATGAGACTCATCGTACCCTGGAGGAAAATCCGACTTGGACATGTTGCCTGGTTAGAGAAGGGAGGGAGAGAAAGCAATACAGAGTTTTATTAGTTCAGAGAACACTGAGGCCATTCAATGCCGTTTAACAGGTACGCTACAGTTATCACCCTTTTCCAGATTTTTTTAATCGGTATGTCCATTTTAAACTACAACATGAAGATTAAGGTCAACTAATCTTAGATTGGTTCTGGAGAAAAACCACAGCAGCAAAAAGATGACAAAAGAGGCTATGCAAGCCACTTACAGCAGATCAGGTTGAAATTGAGAAAGTTTCCATGTGTTTCTACTTCTCTGTGGTCTACATTTAACCACAATGACATGACCAAAAACTAAATTTAAGAGGAAATGTCCACTGTAATACTATTTTGCATAAACAATACGTCAAGTTTATCATTAGGCCTACATTACTTGCTTCTATAGTGGAAGATTGATGAGAGGAACTGTATGTGATCTGTATGTTAACACAAAACCATGTAACTTGGAGTTCAGAGAAGGGTCAAAGATTGTATCACAGAGCTATAATGTTTTTGATATGATGCGGTTCTTCCATTCACAAGTTAGTCTGGATGCATTTAATTTACGTTGCTAGGCCTTGCATGGATATGTATAGACGTAAGCCTCACTAATTAATACAAACTAATAATTTCTTAGAGTGGGTCTTTATATTTTATTTCTTTAAATTTGTATCGTAAATAGTTACTTTGGTCAAATGTGGTGAGTTAGGCTACTACCTTTTGAAGTAATGAATCTGAACAATGCGTGTAACAAGGAAGTCTGAGTAGTTAAAGGAGGGGCAACGACCTGAAGACTCACTGGGTAAGTAAACATTTCCTCACCGGTTTGAATCCAACTTTTCTGCATGTCCTCCCCTCTTTCTCTCCCTGCTCTCTCCAAATGTCAATAATTTTAAAAGATTACTAAAAGATTTGTAGTGAATGAGTAGGGAATTTTCTGAAACTCCTATCTTTCCCTAGTATAAACAAGGCCTCGTACTCACAGGCCTACACCCAAATTCAGTTTCTCACACACCCTTGGCTTGAATCATTATGCCATGATCTCATGTTATCGCTAAGCAACAGGATCAAACATTTTTGGTGGAAAAAACATGGATAGGAAACAATGTATCACACACTCAAGGCATAAAACTGTAGGCTGTGTGAATGAACCAGTCAGACGGTTCTCACTATACACAATAATTCTCCTAAGTAGGAGTAGAGTGTAAATATGTGTGTGTGTGTTTGTGAGTGGCACAAAGAGTAGGGGCATAGTTACTGCTTCTCTTAATCACCATAATCGTTAATACTATGATCATCAAAATCTAAATATGATCATCTGACAACCTCAACCTTGTCACAACCCACAATTTCGAAACCACACGTTTCTAGAAAAAGAAAACTTAGGTAGGAAACGGGACAGTGTACAAAAGATCCATTCAGGAAGAAAATGTAGGCTAGGTAGGCTACTCTAGCTTGCTATATAGCCTATGCACAAAGCTCTCAAATCTTTCAGAAAAACATTTGAAAAGGAAAATGGGGCTGATGTTTAAAAAGAAACAATTACTCACCACAGAAATATCCAAGAAAAATCGAGCTAGTACGGCTTGAAACGTATTTGTACCAAGTGCAGACTTGATTCAGATGTTCTAAGGGTGACAAAAGTTGGTTTTGTATTAAATCCGAAAGTTCGATAACTCGAACTATTCCTTCTTTTGAGCCGCTCCTGTTCCTTTGAGCAGCAGGCAAACAGATGTCATCTCGCACTGTAGAACATTTCCTGGAACTGTAGGGCTCTTTCAGCCAGTAGGGTGGAGTCCGCTGGAATCCGCCAATGCAATACATTCACAACTTATAACGTGTTTGTTTGTGTGAGACAAGAAATAGAAGACAAGCAAATAACCAAATAACCAAATATAACGTTAACAATATCACTGCTTATCATTGCATCTTGTTTATTTTGAAGTCAGTGTATTCATAAAAGTTGTATTTGTACTAGGATAGGTTAGGTACAATACTCACTTTCAAACAAACAATTTGAATAATGACAGTTAAATCAGACGTAGTTCTGATAAAATAAAACATAAATTGGTAGCATTTAATGTGACAACATTATGCAGTTAATTATGTGTATGATCACAAAAAACTAATTATTCTCTTTCCCTCTACCCTTTCTCTCAATGATGCTGGGAACAATCAAATGAGAGTCCATTATTCGATGAGCCAGTTGTTCTGCAGTATATCGGCCCACTGGATGGTGAATTAGTTCAGATGAAGGGCAGTACAAGGTTCTTGGTAAGGGTGTACTTTGGTTCAGGCATCTGCTTATAGCGTAAGTACTCTCCCCTGCTGACTTCATTGTTCACACAAGTCAGCACCGTCAGGATATTCTCCCCGCTTCAAGAAAACATAGGTGAACACATTATGCACACAAAAAAAACAAATACGCACCATAAAACCATACTGCACAGGCACTGTGAAATGACCCCCCCTCTTACCTGGGTCCTGCCCTCTCCAGTTGTCTGCAGAGCTCCTGGATGTAGATGGAACCTTCTTTAGTGTTACGGAATGACTTGCACTCATCAACTGTGGCCATGCCAATCAGGAAGTCTGCGTCTGTGGCAATGGACTGGACAGGGCCTGCGTCTGACTCAAACGTCCCCCGACCCTCAGTCTGTTCTGGGGACACGGCTGGCGACATTCCGCGCTGGTAGCCTGTCCCTTGGCAGGCCTGGATGAAAAACAGTTTGGGTTTTCCTGCCAGGGAGCGGCACTCCCCGCTGGTGAAGGGAAAGGTGAGGGAACGCAAGGGCACCCTTTTCCCATCAACACCAAACACACACCCTATCTCTCCGTGGGACAGAACACACACCACCTATGAGCACACACAGAAGGCACAGAGACAGATATAAAGTCTGTACACAACAGACTCTTCATGGTAATGAGGTGTGTACGGATAAGTCTGTGAGGACTTTTAAATGGCTACGGCCTATATTCCACCAAGCCTAACTTTTATCCCATCTTACCAGTGCATCTGCATCAAAATGATTCTTTTTTCCCAGATCTTCAACTTCCTTCAACATTTTAGCTGCTGTCAGATTATCAAACACCTTTACTTTGAACCCCAACCTGGAGAAAACGCTTGCAATAGCACCTAAGATGAGGGAGAGAAAGAGTGAGCAGCTATACCATTGAAATTACCATTATCTCTCAATAGCTAATATTATTTTCTTATGTATATCCTTATGTCTCTTTCTCACAATTACTGTATTTTGGTCTCTCAAAGCCCTAACCCTCAAATCTGTGCCCTATATAAGTAGACAGTGACGAGGACAACCAAGCTACAATGCATACTCTTATCCTTCTCTGTCCCTGGACGGTTGGTTAACTCATTAGTCTCAAAGTGCTCATTGTTGATGATGAGACACCACCCCCGAGGATTGTGGGTCATGGGATAATATCCAATCTGCAGGAGACATACATAAAGAGTAGTGAGTAAATAAACTGTCATACAAGACTTGGTCACCAAAAAATACTTATTTGTAGGAGATTTCTTCTGAATACCAAATGATTACCGAATCAGAGGGGGACACCGGGTCTGAATCCGTGAATAGGCGCTCTCCATCCTCACCTGTGTACAGGAACACAAGCGAAAGCCCCGATCTGACCGACAAATCTATGTCTGTGTGGTTCACTAGGGATGTACTGCAATCACTTACAAAAAATGTGTTTATCTTTAGTAACTGTCTTAATTAAACGAGTATTTGGTTGTATGTGTTTGAGAGGGAGACTCACTGCTGGGCTGTGTCACAGTCACAGACGGTCTCACTGGTATCTGAAGGTTGTTTCCTCGCTGAGAGAAAAGAAACAAGGACATCATTTAATTTGTTAATTAAGTTCATACAAAATGATTTACATAGTCCAAAATATACTCAAGTGCATAGCATACACACCTGATTTATGTGTGGAACAGTCTCCCGTAACAAAAAGCCCCCTGCCAATGAAAATGAGTATGATTTAGGCATCCTTCTTGGCAGAAACAGCACAGCCTTATTACCACACCATTACAGCATTAGAAGTTATGTGTGAAGTTTAACTTGCTCGTGTGTGTATGTGTGTGGGGTACCTGTTCTGTATTGCTTTATTTTCAGGGCCAGCTGTGCATCACATTCCATCAATGTTTCCTCTAATACTTCCAGTGTCTGTTCTGACAGATGATTCTGCCTCTCCATCTCAGCCAGCACATCCAAAGCCGTCTAGAACATGTACAGAAAGAAAATTAGCTTGCTTGTGGCAAAAACACATGATAACTGTAAACAGGGCCCCTGGCCTTAAAGGCCCTCAGTATATAAATACAAAGTCATATATTTCAGTGTTTTGTCTTTACAGTGCATAGATCAAGTCGCCCCTTTGCTAGTTTGTTGCTTAGTAGAAACTTCATCTTATTTAGGTTCTCCTGGGTTACATCTTCAGAGACTTGATATAACAGTGTCCTGATAGAGAAAGGAAAAAAGAGAGATGAAAGGGTAAGAGAATAATAAATATCCATCCATCCATCCATCCATCCAAAAAAAAAAAATGTAAATAAAATGTAAATCAATGTTTCATAAGATGGGCATCAGACAGAAATGTAACAAGTGAAACTATATCTGTGTTCACCTGTATGGGGAGAGTGCAGGACTTGCATCTGTTTGTGGATTAGACTCTTGCTCTGGTTGCCTACTGTCAGTCTCTAGGTAGCTGAGTAGATCCTCTCGACGAATGGTAATGAGAAGTTGGGACAAAAAATGGCTGTTCTTTAACAAATCTTTTTCTCTTAGCCTCAGGAATAATTCTCGTCCCTCCCGCACCTTAAACCACAATAAAAAGTATTAAACCAAACATTTATGTTTCCATTTATCTTGTTTAATTATGTTTTGTGTTCATCTGTGACTTACATTTTTGCATGGTATAATATAATGGAATGCTGATAGGATTCATACTCACGTTCTCCAGCCGTTTCCTATTGAGTACATCTTGGCACAGGAAGCATAGGGCAGCCACCTCAAAAGAGTCCAGCTCCTCATCAATGTGAGAGAGACTAAGAATGTCCATCACACTATCACACTTACACGGGTGAGTCACAACATGCACACACCACCACACACAGAGATAGCAACGACCGACAGAAGCGAAGGAGACAGATATATCGTGAGTTACAGGACAACCATTCTGTGTCAAAGTAACAATCCTATTAAGCGAATGAACAACTACCAAGCAAAAATCCTCAAAGAGCTTGTCAGTCAGCTTTTAAATAACTAATTAGAAAAATTGTACAACAATCAAAACTCACCTTCAACGACAGTCTTTATTGCGAAACACAACGTTTATAGCATACTCTATCCAAACTGGGCAATATTTTTGTTTGTAAAGTGACGGTAAACTTGACAACACAGTTCCTGGAATCGTTCCTCTTCTTTTTCGTTTTATTTTTTAACTTTCGGTTTGCAACAGAAAAAGCCTTCGCCTCTGTTCATTGGTCGAACTCGTTGTCAGAAGGTGGAGTCAGTAAAATATTACGTTAGGCGCTTTCGACTTCATGCAGCGCCGGCCTCGCCTGCAACCCGGCTGACTTGAAGCAACCAATGGCATTCTCAGCTTCAAGGCAGCCGGCTGCTGTCGGCGCCGCCGCCGCTACATGAAGTCGAACACACCTACTGAGTGAATGTAGTGGGAGGAAAAGCGTAAAATTAAAGCTATATTGACGCTTTGCAAACAGGAATCGTAAAGCTCAAAATTAGATCCGCTAAATGACTACATGTAGATCCTCTAATGACTATATTTTTTATTATTTTACTTATTTCTTAAATGACACAAAGACATGAGAGGAGGTAACCTATTATGATTACTTGGGGCATACTGAAATGGTAGTATGATGTCCTTGATTTATTTACTGTACCTGCCAGTCATGACCATAAGAAGACAAAATTAACAGGAAACAAACCATTGACAATAATGATACAGAAAAGTGGTGGAGGCCTATACAATTCTTAGGGTGATGATGAATTAAATGGTCCTCTTGGGGGATGACGAGATGAGAAAAGGAGGAAGTATTCTTTGGCAAACAGAAACACATTGCTGGGTTTCCTCAGCAATAGGAACTGCAGAAAGTCAGCCATTATGACACGGAGCTCTGGGTGCTGCCTCAGGTAGGATGCATGCTCAGCCTTCAGTTCCTCCTGGGTCACACGGACACACACACACACAGAGAGAGATCTGTGAGCACCAGAAGGAAAGGAGTTTTGTAATGATGGAGAGATAGGACAGTCCCAAGAGTCAGTTACCAACCTTTCTGTCTAGGAACTTGGAGTGCATCTGCATGTCCTCTTCCCACACCAGAGGCCTCTTCTCAAACACAGGCTTATCATCCCTCACCTCTAAAACACACATACACGCAATATAATTATTGTGATACTGGTCTCTAAATTTCTCAAGACTATTGCATATACTCTACTACTGTGTGTATACCTTTGTTTGACCGTGGGGGCAACTGCAGGAGCCTCATGGTGACAGGAGAACCCACTTGCACTCTGCTGGCCAGGTGACTAAACAGAAACCACACACAGGAAAATTGACAGCAAAAGGTTTTAATCTAGTTCATTATTTAGCATTGAAGACGTATTCGATAATACCCAATTGCTCTGAAAGTGCCAAGTCAATGGAAGGAATAGTTAAGATGAGTTCAAGACAAGTTCATGACAAAATAAATGTATTTATTACACATATGTGAGGTGCAGGTGTCTGTTACACTCAAGTTGAGTATCATAGAAGACTTGACAATGAATACAGGAAATCAAGAGAGTATATGGTATCACAATATGGGAGGATACAAAATGATTAACATAGCCTTTGCAGGCACTGAAAAAGGACACTGTATGCTATATAGCTTTTGTTTACGTCTTTAGATAGGGCTCCCAGAAATGGCCTTGTCATTCTTTCTATTTTACTCATTCAAAGTTGCATGGCATAATACACTTTGGAAATATTGTGACCTCTGACTTACATTAGTGACACAGGCCTTTCATTGTCACACCTTACAAAGACCCAACTTATGGCTATGCAGGCATAATAAAACAGAATAATATCAATGTATCAATGATACAAGAAACATAATTAATAGATAGGCATATTTCTCTCCTGGACATAACCAAGGGTTATGTGCTCATGAGCTTAATATTGCAAGGTATAGATCAAACATTGTTTATTATGTTCAGAACATTTCAAACAGTATAGAAATAATAAATTAATAATTTTCTTTAATTGTTGTTAAATGATCAGTGGTTTAAGGACAGACCTCTTCAGAATCAAATGAAATCAAATTTATTTGTATAGCCCTTTTTACACGCAAGCATGTCACAGAGGGCTTCAGCATCCAAGATACTTTGGAGTATATGTCTCCTTACCCATCTGGCAGGAAATAGCAGTGCCATGTAGCAGGGATGTCCTCCATTGAGTCAACTGTCCGCTCAATCCCAAACACCTCCAGTACCTCATCTCCCACTGCCTGCTGCTTTACACCCAGACCCCTCTGGAAATAGATGGACAGCAGTCAAAATCATAGGTCAAGAGTGAGACAAGGAGAACTGATTGAAGTGACTGCAACTGTTCTGAATCCTATATCACATTCTTGATTTTCAGAAATGGGAGCCCACATGCAAGCTTACGTAAGTCGAGGAGGATAAGCTTGTATCCTGATCAAATGAGATGAAGGTCATGTGATCTGGAACGTTCCTCCTCAGAGCAAGAAGTCTCAGCAGCAGCAGGTTAGAACCCTCAGTAACCAGCCCACGTAAAGTGGCCAGTGGATAACACACAGTCTGTTTCTTCACCTCCTTCGCAACAAACACATACAATTGCAAGTGTTCAACACAAACATACATCATCTTGGATTCTAATCTGTGTTCATACTCCCCTAAAACTATCCAGCTCTCACCTCTCCTACAGTGGTGACTTTTTTTACCACCATCTGTCCGTCTTGCTGGACCATGTGACACCGTCTGTCCAACATGTGTTCCTGAAGCTGAGAGTAGGATGGATGGGAGGTTAATGAAAAAAGACAGCACATGAAATAAGCAAGTTAATAAAGGGACTAAACATTACAATACACACTCCTGTTATAAACTGCTATCCTGCTATCAACTTCTTTATACTCAAATGAACGGGAACATAATTTCAACTGGCTTACATTGACATACTCATGATGATCTTGCTCAAGTGTTTCTAGACTCGTGGACAGGTATGCTGTTTGGAAAGATGTAAAGCCATGTTAAAACAGATTCCAAAACCAGTAGAATACAGACTCTCCTATCCCAAGCACCTGTCTTTCTGTGTTTCACCTGTTATAGCTGTTCCACAGGGTGTGTTATCAATTGCTCCGTGGCTGTGAGCATGCACCAGAAAGCATGACTGCTCCCCTCGAGAGACCCGCTCCACCGTCACATTGAACTCCCCAAGCTCCCTGCCCCCCTCAGACACTGTCACCAGAGCGTCTGAGAAAACACACCTCTGCAACTCAGCAGACTCTGCAAATTAAGAAGACACTCATTACACTGGACAGTAAAATAGGCATTCAATCTTTTGGTCCACTGTGTGTTCCAATATCTAGTTAGGGAAAATAATAAACATTATTGGTTCAGAGATATATGCTTTAATGTCAATCCAGAATTTTGGGAGTGTATATATAGATACAAATCTTGTATGCTCTTTCCAGCACAGTGCTTTATTTTATGTGGACTTTAACTCAATGGGTGGTGCCACCACCAGATGCCCTATTGCTAATAGCTCTTCCGTAGGACGCCAGCAAGACTAATGATTGATACTGTATCGAGACTATGCATCTTTTACTGACATTTGCACCAAGTATAAATTGCTAGCTGGATACTTTGCAAGTTAGTAATACTCTAGCTAGTTGGCGAGAAAGTTGTTACTTACCAATGCTGGATAGGAAGTCAATGGCTTCTACAGAGGCTTTTAATTCGTGGATATCAGCATCTTTACCAGAAACATATTCTTCCATGTTGAAGAAGCATAGAGTTGATAACAATCACTAGAACCAAGTTACCGTAGCGAGAGCTGGCAAGTTAACTGTGTTGCTGACTAAAGACAGAGCTATAGCTGGCTAACTTGATGGATGTCGTCGAGCATGTTGTTGCCTATATCAACATCAGATGTTTCCCTAGCAACGATACGGTGCCACTTTCATACCGTAAAAACCATCTGCGCAGCGCAATTCTACAAAATTAGGTCAGGACGGAATTAATTTTAAGAATGGACTTTATAATTCAGTTACGTGTACTCTTAGATGTTCTGGTTTCAGAAAACAAGTGCACAACTTATATCAACAAGTCTGACCTAGCACAAAAAAGAAACATTCTGATGAATAAGTCACCCTTGTGACAAAGTAGTCATTGGAATTTGGGGAGTAAATGGAATGGACAGGACTGGAGTCTTTAAATCAGGTTCACAACTGAGTTTTATTGTCAACCAAAATGTACTGCTCTGGCAGAAAAGTATAAAAGTTCTTCCTTTTTTATTACATTGTTATGTAGCCTACATTATTCAGGGGCTTTTCATATTACATCATAGGCCTATGTCTCTAAGAAAAGTGAAAAAGTAAAATAGGCTAACATTTCAATTAAATAAAAATAATTAAAAAATCAGTGTCCTTTCATCACCCAAAAATAGTAGCTAGGTCCACAGTGTGAGAAATAGCAGGTTGAGGATTTACTTTTTACGGTGAAAGATAAGTGTTTTCCTCAGAGTTGACTTAAGCTCTGACATCTGTTTTTTTTTCCCCGGTTCAGCCTTTGCAGCCTCCTTCAGGCTGACTTCGTTATTGACTCGTGTGAAGATGGTCAGGATGTCATCCCCCCTGGAGACACAAACACAGCACATGGTGAACACACAATGAACACAAACCTTGCCTTTTTTATTTAGACAATTGAATTTGACCTTACCTTGTACAACCTATTTCCAGTTGTTTACAGAGAGACTGGATGAACCAGGAACCTTCAACTCCATCTCTGAAAGAAACATATGTTTCTACGGTGGAAAAAGCCTTTAGGAAATCTGCCTCTTCAGGAATGTAGTACGGTTGTTGTGAAGTGGAACCTGGTACGGTATCGGTTTCCATCTCCTCCTCTTTCTCTGCTGAGTCCACCTGCACTCCAGACTGTACTTTTGATCCCTGACATGCCTGAAGGATGAACACCTTGGGTTTGCCACTAAGGGCAGGGCATTTACTCCCAATGAAAGTGGAGCTCATTTCATCAATGGAGAGAACTGTGTCGTCAATTCCACAGATACCTCCTCTTTCACCATGGCTCAGGGCACAGCAGATAAGGGCATCTCCATGCATGATAGGATTCTTAATCTCAGTAAACTGACTGCCAGACCACTCTTTAACTTTGCATTTCTGAAGCTCAGCTAAATTCAATGACGCAAAATGACGCAACACATCAGCCATCTGTATCTTGGTCTGGTCCTGGCACAACACAACTCTGAATCCCAGCCAGCTGAACACCTTCACCAGGGCATCTGCAAGGAGGAAAAGACACACAATATCAAATCCTACAACTCTCACTATCACTTTTCTATTTGATTAACCTGTCACAAACTTTTGAGTTAACTTGAGATCAAGCCAAGTCCGTAGCTACATGAGCATTCACGTAAACTACTCCATCTCAAGTTATTTAAAAACTCAGACAATTTCAAGTTATTTCAAAACAGAAACAAGTTTGTGTTATGGTACACACCAACATCATTCTGTGTTCCTTTTCTTTGTTTATGGTTCTTGAAATTCTCGTTGTTGATGACAACACAGAGTCCTCGTGGATCACTGGTCATCGTATAGGAACTGTCCTGAAAAAACCCCCAGCACCAGTGGAATTTTGTATGATTATATTGAATATAAAAGCTACATTTATAATTATAATTTTAACTAGGGCAGAAGTTTTAAGAATCCTCTATATAACACCATCAATAATGTACTGTTTAATGTAGGCCTATTCAATATTCACAAGTTTTTATAACAGCAAAGGTGCATACCATACATGTTTGGACGAGAAGAGAATTGTTATAATAAGTAGCTTAGTGTCTATGCGAATTGTTAGCACTTTTTGTTTACATTTAACATTATGCTCTGCACTGCAGTAGGAAAACAATATTTAGCTTAATACTTAAGTTCGTCAACCAAAGTCCTTACCTCGATCATTCCAACGTCTTGTGTACCATCTAGATATAAATGAAAGAAACCGTTCACTTTTGTTTAGCTCTTTAAAATATAATACAGCAACTTTTATCATATCTAATGTGTTAGCATTCCCAACATTAACACTGACAGTTCATTACATGATTGTAACAGGATAGGTTTGTAGTGAGAATAGTAGCATAGCCTACTTTTGTTGAGATTGGCATTCAAGTTGAAGATCTCTTTCAACCTGGGGTAGGTGTCCAAAATCAACTCCTCTTGAAGTAAGTTCACAAACATTGTGCTCTTCTGATCGCCTTTATATCTCACCTTATCAATTAGTGTTCTTGCTGCACGCTCCTTGTCGTTATCAAACAAGTCTACTAAGTGTTGGTAATCTCGCTCAGTCAAAATGTTTTTTTGATGCACCATGTCGAAGATTAAAAAGTCCCTTGACAGAATACTTATGAAATCTGTCTTTCTTCCTTTCAAAACGTCTTGATTAGATGCCATACTGTACTACACCTGGAACAACAAGAGGACAGTCGTTACAATTGCGGTGTTTTCCACTTTCTTTTTCAAAACAGTGCACTTGCAAGCTACTCTCCTGTCATAAAGCCAACTGTTAGCCCTTACTAATCTTTTTACGTTACTGTGTGGCTCAAATACCAACGGATTCTATACAAATCTAATTGATTTATATAGCTTATGCTACATATCACGACTGAACAATATATTACATGAAGAATAGCATGCTATACCAATTTGTTTAGAATTTGCCTAGTGGTGTCTTTTTTTTCTTCGCGCGTTTTGCATAAAAGGACGGAAATGAAGAGACACCGAACACGCCTCGGCTCTTTTTACAGAAACAGGAGGAGCAAAATACCTTTAAACATGGATGCAGGCAGGCTCTACCGCGGAAAAAAAGTAAAGTCTAATGCTTGTGACCAATCAGGAAACAGATGTATCGAAGAAGTCTTCAACCGGGTACAAAAGAGTTTGTCTTGCTATGCCCACCCTCTGCAGACCAGAGTCCGCATAAGTGTGAACCTGATGACGCCTTGATGTTTCCTTCCCCTCAGGGTGTTTGTCCAGCCTCTCTCAATCTCACAGACAAACGCGGACCAGACTGATAGACACTGAAGCACAAAACTACAGGATAACTGGTAAGGGAAGCATAGTTTTGCAAGTTATGGTAAAAACGTTTTTTATTCATTGTTTTGATTAATTATGAATTAATGTATCTAGCATAAATGCTAGTAAAGCCTACTGCAGCCACTATAGTATTTTAAAACCTTTTGGATGACACCCTGTACTTCACTAAAGTTGAAATATGTGGTCTGCTATGAATGCTGTGTAGTGTGAAGGACACACTACCCTGTTTTTGTTGTGCCCATCGTATAAGTGACATATTTATACCCTGAACACTGGCATTTTCAGTTTTTCTTTTTTGAGGTAGAAGTTACAGCTCATTGATCAATGTTTGAAGCTGTCAGTGGGCAGCTGTTATCCAGGAAATGACACTGCGATAGAAACTGTGCCTGGATGAAGATATAAGTTCATGCCTATTTGTGTGTTTGTCTGTTCCTATATATATTTTCTAGGTTCGCTATGCAGCTTTCTCTTTTTTGTGCCCTATTCTGGGTATTGTTTGCCCGTGCTACCTTGAATGGAGGTGAGTCTTAAGTTTTTCATGTGTGTGTCTTTAGGTAGGCCTAAACGTGTGTATTATTTGGGATGTTAATGGTGTTTGTGCTGACAGGGACAGAGACCCCTCAGACTGAACCCAATGTGACTGAGAGAACAGAGAGATGGAACGAGACAGACACAAAGCCTTTTGAACAGAATGAGAACCAAACATTAGAACATACGCACACACACACTGATCCACCTACACACCAAACATCAGAGCATACGCACACACACACTGATCCACCTACACACCAAACATCAGAGCATACGCACACACACACTGATCCACCTACACACCAAATATCAGAGCATACACACACACACACTACTCTACAGACAGACCTGCTGAGTCAAGAGGAACCTTATTCATCCAACCTCTGTCAGGATGGTGACCTGGATGATCATGCATATGAATCAGTAAGATTATACATTATTTTTAAAATGTATAATATATACATTTATAAAAAAACAACAACATATATTCCAACCGATTCATAAATACATGGAATGGTCAGAAGTAACACGTTTTTTTTTTACTGTGTGACTGCTGTTCTTCTCTCTGTAGCCCAATTCTAAGCCTTTAGTTAAAGAATGTCTAAGATATCCTCAGGGAAAGCACTGCGATACATCCCCAGGAGAGCGGAAGTGTCACTATTTAAAGGTATATTCCTGCTTCATCTACCCGTCCAATGAGCTCAACTGCTCCTGGACATCCAACAAGCTCCCCGATGGAAGCCAATACTCTGCCTCTGTCATGTAAGACCCACAGTGATTCAGACTCACAGTCATTCACAGTTTTTAGTAATTTGATTGACAATTAGCGGTTAAGTATTAATTCAAATCACAAAATAATCTGTATATTGTGTGAATGTACGTGTGATTTTCCTCACCAAGTGGGTGTAAAGAAAAGGCCATCTCTACTGTTGATTGTGTTTGGGATAATATTGGTGGAGGAACTCAGTCCGGAGCCATGGTCAATTGCCGCGGAGAGGCGGACGTTATTCGCGCTTATTCAGAGGATTCGCTGATTTTCAGTGTGAATGTGTCTACACCTTATATCTCGTGCCTCTACACTACTAAGTTTCACTTCAAAAACATAGGTAAGTGACCACCACTCACACTACTAGTACTGAACATATACAGTACACACTTATATACAAACTAAGTACCATGTTGACATTTTCTGAAGGACATTGTCAGGAAGTGTAGTCCAGAGGCCTACCAAATGTTTCTGATGACAGACCACATGACATAGCTGACATGGGTTACTGGTTTGTTTGAAAATTGGAAGTAAACATAAACTAAGGCTACCAAACCACTTCCTGTACCACTTGTGGGTTTTGTTGTGTGGTTTTTTAACTGACAGGGTCCTCCAAGCAATTGACAATGCAACTGGAAAACACATTTTTTTTATCGTGATTAACTATAAAACTATTAATGTACAAAACAGAAGGAGCATTACTTTGGGAAGGATAAATACATGTTGCAGCTCTGAGTGTCTGTGAATAAATGTTGCAGATCTGGGTGTCTGGGTGTGTGTCTTATATAGTTATGTTTGTGTTTCTCAAAGTGGTGCTGAGTCCTCCCCCCAATGTCACGGTTCAAAGGGTCAAGGGAGGGGATTTGCTAGTCCAGTGGGCTACTCCCTACAGCCAGTGGAACTTTGCGGCCACTTGCTTTGAATACGAACTATCCATCAACAACCAAGAGGTACAACTACTACAGCGTGCCCGTGGCCGTATGCCTATGTGTGTTTACGCAAAACTATGTGTGCTGACCCATAACTGTACAACAACTGTGTGTTTGTGTGTGGGTTTTTTGTGTGCCTAACAAGCCGAGGACGATTAAAGAACTTCTGGACTACACTGAACCAAACGCAGACCCCTCACTCGCCTATCAGGTAAAGATCAGGACAAAGCCAAATGGGAAGTGCCATGAAGTTCACCACTGGAGTGCCTGGAGTAGTACCATTGGTGAGCAATCATAATTATATAACACAGTAATAACTTGAATTCATCCAAACCTGCCATATCAATTTGTGTGTGTGTGTAATGTTGTGTTTAGACGTGCCAGCGGATACATCAACCCAGTTCAAACCATTGGTGATTATTGGTATCACCCTTGGAATACCCATGATTCTACTGGCATTACTGATATTGTTCAGGCCCCAGAGGTACTCATCCTTTCTCTCTTTATTCTCTCCGGTTCCTTCAGCTTACTTTATACATAGAAACACTGTAGTCTTTTAATTCAAGAGTATCAATCCAACTTGGCTGTGAGGAAGAAGAGAAAGATGAGCAAGAGGGGGACAATAAACAAGACAAAGACACTAACTATACTTCCTCAAAGAAGAGATGGAAAGCCCCAATCTGTTAACTGTTGTTTGTTAACAACAAAAAGAGGAAATGAAAAATTATGTATTTAAGCAAGTCACTGCCAGGAAATTAACACATCAGAAGTGTTTCTGCAACCACCAGCAACTGCTGAAAACAGTAAGGATTCCAGGCCTTTGATGACTTATGTGTGTCTTGTGTGTGTGTTTCAGGGTGTCCAAACTTCTATTTCCACCCATACCCCAGCCTCCCAAGAAGATTAAACTTCTCCTGGAAAGAGAAGACTTGTTCCAGGTAAATGTACAACACACACAAACACACACACACACTTACAACCAGGCCTAATATTTGTTTGTCCCTTGTGTCAGATTGTCCCTACCCCCTTATCCAAATACGTGGATGACATCACTATAGTGGAGGAAGCAGAAGAGACTTCTGAGAAGGATCCAGTCACTAGCTGGTAATCTGGCATGGAGACAGCAGCACCATCGGCTTCTCTAACCCTAATCCATATTGAAAGCAGCTCCTTTACAGCAATTTATGTTAGGCTAAGCAGTTTCAAATGGTGAGAAGAATTGGAAAAGTGATGACATACCATAGTTAACATGAGTTATATTAACTGCAATTGTGAATGAAATGGAAAGTGTCTGCTACTCAAATATACATACTGTTATTTCAGAAACCGGTGTGCTTTATTAATGGTGCAAAGCAAAGCTTGAAATGTTGCCCTTTAGTAGGCAGCAGGGAGAGGACATGAATACCATGTGGACTCATTCACTAGTGTTTCATACAAAACAGTCAGTGGACTTAGATCACCATGCAGCTATGCTATGACTCGTGCTATTATTGCTTGCACTGTAACCTTTTGAGTTGTATAAAGCTGTGAAAAGGTTTTACTTAATCCTGGTCATTTTTGTATTGCCATTTTGTTTGAAATAAACATTTGATTTGTTGAGTTGGTAATGTATAATAGCACATGGCATATGTTGCACATTCAGGTAGGAGTCACTTTAGATCCGATATTAGATCAGTATCCACCCTCATAGCAATCAGATGGCAGGCTTGAAGTATCTTGGGTAAAATACAGAGGAGTAAGTCCACCTGGTGGACACATAACATAACAGCAAATGAACACTCCTCAAAACCCACCTCCCCGAGGTTTCTTATTTCCTTACGCCAACCCACAATTCCCCCAAACTGTGTAGACAAAACAAAGTAAAATGACATATTTAAATTTGTATACACAGTACTAATACATGTTTAAATGCTGTTATTGTCTTAAATACATAACAAAACATCAACACATTAAAAACACCTGACCAGTTGCAGTCTCCTCTACTGAGAATGATTTGTTAGTTTCACATTTCCATATAGGCCGTCTCTGTGAAAAATCAATCAAAGCCAACTGCATCAGACTTTAAAACATGTATGCATGATTAAAACGGGATACTGAACATCATAAAACATTTTTGTGTGTAGAAAGCAAGAAAACATAGATTAAGATCACAAAATACCTGTTGTTGGCCTTATGTCTTGCAGCTGTGTCTTGTCCAGTGGGTGTGTCAGGGGGGTTATGACGTCAGAGGCAACGCCTCTTCTATAACTTTCTATCAGCCTGTCAAGAGTCCTGAAATGCTGCTGCCTTTTTCCTGTAGCGACCTACATGAACACATACAAACACACATGTTGACAGTAGATGTTTATGCGTTGTGTTTGTGCCTGTGTGGACCATTCACTCACCTGAAGGGCCCATCCTTCAGAGGAATGGCAGATTCTGTAGGTGTGGACATATGGAGTCTGCCTAGAAACAGTCAAGTGTAGGGAAGTATATTAGTGTCAGAATGAAAATGTTTATTCTGAATCTACTCCGATTTTAGAAGTATTGAAAGGGGATAGTGTCTCAGACCTGGTAGCACTGGTATGCCTCTGCCTCTCATTGTAGTAATCAGTGTGTTACATGCATGTGTATGTGAGTGTGTGTAAGCATGTATTTGTGTTAACCTAAACAATAATGATCTATCCACAACTCATGAGAACACTATTTGCTCTGCTGCATTAAAACAAATCTTTACAATTGTTGTTGCATTTAGTTTTCAGATTTGGAATATGGAAATGAAACTGAGATTAAATATGACATTAAGTCATCTGCTCCGATGTCTGGAAATTGTCCAATTGGTACTTTCTATGTAACTCTTATGAGGTTTGTCTAAGATCTTGTCAAATCTAAGATCTTCTCACACAGTGTGAAAATTGTCCACAGTTTTAGATACTCTTGATAGTATCTAGTTATTTTCCCCACATCAATACAACTCAAAATATGAATGAGATGTTTCCTTTAAATAAGCATTTAATTTGAAGAGAATGCTTTAAAAACAACTCTATAGCCTAAACTTAAATTACATCGATTAACATTTGAATTTAGGACATTTATGTGCCATGTCAGAAATATTTGTGAAAACTGCTATGTTGAAGCAATTACTCTTTAGACAGCATAATATATCACAGATAATCTGTGGTTTGCTCATAGACACGAGGCACTGATGGACATATAGGTTATGCAGTACAAAATAGAATAGTCAAGACATCCATTTGACTCAACCCATCATCCATTCATGTTCTGAGGAGAAATAAATAAAAGATAATAAATATGTTCTGTATATTTCTTCTATCTTTATCATACAGAGACCTGGGGTAAAATATTTGACATTTGTCAAATTAACATATTTAAGTCAAATAAATGTCACAACTTAGTTTTCTCAGTAGTTATAATTATGCATTATAACTGGATTAACAAATTATTATACAATATAATTACATGGCTATTCCTGAGGTTGTTTACATTTGTGACATCATTAGAAAGGCCAGGTGCTCTCAATCGACCAAAGGGAAAAAATACAAAAAGCAGTATGGTTGAAGAGTTACTAGCCCAATACCAATGTCTCCTATAAAACTACACAAAAACGTATAAAGGGTAGACAAAAAGAAAGACTAATCATTTCTGACTACAGTCCTAGGCGGCCAACTATTTTGTGAACTCACCGTACGCACAAACAGTATACCCCTTGCACGCTCTCACTGTCTCTTAGCAAAAAGCTGCCCTCGTGCCCATGTCTCTCCAACAGCCTCTCCGTATGCTCTTTACTGATTTTACCATAGTAGATAGAGCGGATCAGAGCGCTCTCCATCATGTCGTCATGAAGATTTAAGCCACCGTTACTCTGACTAGCCATGGTTCACATGTAGCACCAGGGTAGAGTGCAAATCAACGGAGGTAAAGGATGTGAGGCAGGAAAAGCTGTATCTTTGCGGATTTCACACCTTTATATCATAAGTGAAACTGCCGCACAGTTGATCTTCTCTTTGGTCATAACAAAGGTATTTTTTTCTGTACCAATGTACCATTAGGTTGTATGAGTGTGGTGAGAGGCCGAGGCCAGGGGTCTTTTCTTTTTACCTTATTAGGAGTTAGGCTAAAATGATTTCTGAACTTTTAACAATGTTTTCCTCCTGCTTTTCTGATTGTCAGTTGCAACGCTGCTCATTGCTGCACAAAATAAATACATTTTAAAATTTGAGCAATGGTTACACTGAAATAAGGGCTTTTTGGACACAGAGCAGACACTGTAAGCAAACGAAATCACAAACACAAACAATATATATACACATATAAACCAACTATATATATTTCTCTATACATGTCTCCAGGCACCTGTATGTGTGTGTGAGTGTGGGGAGGAGGAGGGGGGGGGGGGTATCTAACTCTGGACCAAAATATCACTTATCTTATCAAAACACATCAGCCACCCACTTTCTGTTTCTCAAAATTCACCCTGTTCTCCCCTTCCTTCCTCTCTCTGCTGTTTCTACGGTTGCAACTACAACAGCATTGTCTGCATTAAACAGGAAATGATACATATCAGGCAAACAGAAGTAGATCCATATCGCACATGTTTAAAACCTGCAGTGCAGCCTTATGGTAATTTTAAATATCAAATGAATTATATCTAAGCTCCTAAATTAAAAGCACAGCTTTTGATCAGAGTGTGTGATTTGAACTATTTTGCTGTTGTGATGTGCATGGCAGGACACAAGTAGCCTGGCTCTGCCCTCCTATGTACATCCGCTCAATTTTGATTTTGCTTCTGTACAAATGAAATGTATGAGAGTCTGGTCAGGACCAGGCTAGGACAGAAGACGACATTACCACAAAAATACCCATGTTGAAATGTTGTCATTTCAGGATGTGGCATATGAACTTTCAGAGGAGCACTTTGTGAACGTGGTTTATGAAACCTACGTCAATTACTGTGCCTTCAGATTTTATACAATGTTTATTCATTTTCAATGCATTGTTAGTGTTGAAGTCAATATGCGCTTCCCTGGTTCGTTGAGTCGGTTCTGAATACGACCAAGTAACAAATGACCAAGAGTTCTGATGTTTGATTGAGTTTAATACAAGCTTGCAGGCAAGAACAGAGCATTACAAAATGGTGAAGGCTCACAGTCCTTCTTATAGCATGAAACAAACCCTTTCTGGCTTTCGTCGTTGTTTACAAAGCACCTCCACCAAGGATCAGAAATCAAGTGCCAACTGGTACTCCTTTCTTTCTCCTAACTCTGGTGACGATGTTATCAGTATGTGTCTTTGTTCTACTTTTTACAACACAATAAATTGTAGAGCTGAGACCAGCACAGATAACTCTTTCATCCAAAGGCAGAGGCCTACACATTCATATCTAGGTTACATCATTCTGATAAAACTTCTGTAGCATTTACTCATACAAAGCATCAAATCAACAGGGTTTTATAATCACTGCATGTACTCATTTATCTTTGAACCTTATCAAATGAACAGAAGTCTAATAGCAAGGGTCAATCTGGTCATTCTTCGACATTTGATATGAACAAGTAAAGTAAACAGTTAAAGAAGGTTTGACTCTAGAGTATATTTGTAACATTCAGATACTAGTGTTTACACAGGTTTCTATTTATGTAGAAGTAGCAATTACCAACCCGAACCAAAAGCCTGAAAACCAGACTCATCTCAAGACTCATCTCACCTGTTATAAAGTAGTACATCCTCAGAGGATGGCCGGTTCGATTCTCGGCCATGCAAAATGACGTTGTGTCTTTGGGCAAGGCACTTCACCCTACTTGCCTCGGGGGGAATGTCCCTGTACTTACTGTAAGTTGCTCTGGATAAGTGCTAAATGACTAAATGTAAATACATGATAAGGTTTGAAATATATTTAAAATCAGAATGAGTAGAATGAATATTTGCCACACTTGCAGCTGGATCAACAACCATACTGGGTCTATTTGACCGTACATCTACAGTAGTGTATCCCTACTCAATACCTAATCCAGTCCTACGTTGTAGAATCAAGGGTTACTGCTGCCATCACTCAAGTATTGGATCTTCTTCTTCAGCTCTTCCACCAGTTGCCTTTCTGTTTCTTCATACCTGTCCGCATCTACAGACAGACAACATGTGCTCCTGTGATACAGATTATAAACACCATTTACTCTATTAAAAACAATATATTATTCATGATTATTCATAAACAATACATTAACGTGTTGACAGCTATTGTTTAGAAGTGAGTACGTGTGTTAAAGACCTGTGATGCAGTGAACAAGGGCTGAGAAGGTGACTCTGGTCCCAAACATCCCATCTGTTTCTTTAAACTGAGGTTTCTCCAGTTTATTCTTTATAAACCACTCTTCCATAGTGTTCCTGGGGGAAACACTGCTGGAGGCTGGAGGATAGACAGGTGGAGAGACAATATCTGTATTTGTTGGCGAGAGTCTGTTTATCTGTTATTTCTCCATGTTGATCATTTTTATTTCTCCAAATATCCTTCTGTTAAGATTGCTGGTCTGGTTGTGCTTTAAAAAAGTTCTATGCCCGAGATTGCCCAACCTTTAACATGACAAAATAGAACACTGGTGGTGGAGGCAGCAACAAAGCAGCATTGCAAACACACCTCTACTATTAGCAGCCGAGAGCATCTGAAGACAATGAGCAACCCATTTGACAGCTTTGTTTGTCAAGCATGTTCCCGCTCTTGTGTAAGCCCTTGCGTGTATGCTATTGTGGTTGCACAAACCTGTATCCTCTCCCAGTAGTCGTAGTAAACGCCTGCTAAGTTGGTTCTTGGTGTCTGTCTTACTCTGCTGGCCCTTGGTCTCTACACTGTACCTGCAAATGAGACAAAGGCTGAGAAACCCCTCCAACACCACAGGGGCTTACATTGTCTGGAGGAAAGTTGGTCAAATCAGGGTCGGCTGTGTAAGTAGGTTTTGTAGGTTTTTGAATAAGAGTGAAATACTGTATTCTAAGATAGGACTAACCTTGTAAATTTCAGCTTGGCTGAACTCCTGTACCAAGTTCTTTCAAGAACGGATTTTGCAGGATTAAGGTTTTCTTTTTCCAGCAGAGTCCTGAGTCTTTCATGTTCGTCTACTACACTGTCCATGGCAAGACTTGCATAGCCAAGGAGAGGACACAAGCAGGAAAGAGCCTTCTGTACAGCAGACAGACAAGCTGCATCCTCAGTAGAACCTGAAAATCACACACAAAGTAGTGAACCACTTTTTCAGATACAACGATCCATGTAAATGAAAAGTAATTGATTCTTTCTACAGCACCATACCCTCTCCACAGTAGGTGAACACACAGGTGATGTCAGTGAGAGAGCAGGAGAAACTCAAACTAGGTCCTGTTTTGGTTTCGTGTACAGTCTCCCCAGGTTTAGAGAAGGAATGCTTGGCGAAGAATGTAAGGATTTTTTCTTTGGATTTAAACTCTTGTAACGAGAGAGGGAAGGAGGGAGAGAGATAGATTTGTGCTTGAGCCATATTGTAGAAATATAGAGAAGTCACTCTGACTAGCATTAACATCCTTGACAACGATGATCCTACAGACAGACAAACAAAACTCACCATCCTTCTGGCAGATCTGTCCTGCGAGCCCCAAGCGGAGGTAGGCATGGCGTATCGCCTCCTTCTTAGAACCGAACAGCTCCTTGATCTGGAGGGTGAAACCTTCAAACCCCACACAAACTCTCCACTCATACCTCTGCTCTACACTCAGATCCTCACACTCTACACCACGGAGACCCGAACACACCAGCCACTGATTCATCCCTGAACATTTACACATATAAAGAAAAGAAAAATACAAGCATATCAAAATGATAGCCAAGACAAGCCACACCCAGACAACAAGAAATTAAATCTAATAGTGTATGTAAAGTCACCTGTCAGTATGTTAGAGTGCATCTTGGAAGTTCTTTCATCCTGAGGCTGGTCAAGGTTTTCAGGTGTAGTCTCCGTGGCAACAGCATGTTTGACTGACCCCTCTGCACGTGGGTTGGAACCACAGACCACTCTGCTTTCCTTTGTCACCTGACCTGCTGTGGAAGACAGTAAGTATAGGCTGAAGTTTATCTAAGAGGCTGATCTCAGGACAACTTGAGATAGGACAGACATTCTGCATATCAAGGCCAAACCTGCTGTAGTGTTGGAAGTATCTGTCGTATGGTATGCAATCATGTTGGCTCCTCCCCCATGTTTGGTGACAAGCTCTTGCAGCCTGCCTTTGTAGTTCTCACTTGAATCTGTAAATTGTAGGATGGCAACACAACGACAAGGATAATGATACTGTGGTATTACTTTTAATGCCAAGGCTGAGTAGGTTTAAACCAACACATGGAGAAACTGATGGCTGCCTGGAGTTCTTGTTGTGGCCTCTATCTTACTATGACCAGGGTCATGCGGTGTACCTATCTAGGCTGCCTGAGCAGTCCAACTCTGAATGCTGACCTGGGATTCGGCTGTTTCCTCCGAGCACACCTTCCAGATGTCTCAGGGCCTCCTTAGCTGCATACTGTTCTGCATGCTGCTTTTTAGCTGCCCCTTCTGGACACAAAAAAAATGTCAGGGAAGGAGAGAGAAAGAGAGAAAGAGAGCTATAATACAGTCTGCATGAAAGTTGAAAACACAAAGTCACTTATTTTGTGATAAATGAAAGACTTACTTGGACTGTGGAAAGAGAGTTCTCCCATGATGCTTAGTTTGCACCTGTGTTTCCTCTCAGCTGTTATGTCACTCTCTTCCACCGGGGGGACACATTCTGACTGCTTAAAGAACTCTAGCACACACTGACGCTCACCACCTGCAAAGACCCAAAACGTAAATAGTCATTCTTTTATTTAATCAATATTGTCAAGGGTGTGCATGTGTGTGTGTGTGTACCTGGTGTAGTTGTTTGTTCTAGAGACAGAGCTTGTAGAAGACTCATGTAGGCTTCCTGTACTGCCCCCTCCTGGCTGGAGGCTTCAGAGGGTGCCAGCTCCTTCTTTATCCTTACCTTCACACAACATATGAACCTCCCTGGGTTTGAGATAAGGGACATTTTCACGTTATTAACCAGACATATTACTCCTGTCCGGGACACAGAACCCATTAGATGCTTTACTCCCTATGATCTTGTCATGTTTTCTTTAATTCCTTTAACTTCCTTAGGCTATTAACCAAACATTGTTTTGGACTGAATGAATGATACATTTGGTTTGAATGTTAAACATGCACACCTCCAGAGATGCTCCGCTCCTCTGGCTGAGTGGGTGTGACCTCCATGGGTTTACTGGTATCCATGGGTACAGGAGTCCAGTCCATAGATGACAAACCCTGAAGGCATTCAGCTCCTGTACCCTCCCCACTGCTCCCTCTCTCACCTGAACCTGATGCTCCTCCTTTCTCATCCTTCCTTTCGTGATTGACATACATTTGTCCTCCTTCCTTGTCAACCATGGCTGCGCCCCTCTCCTCCTCCCCTGTCTCCTCAACCATGGCCGCCCCTCTCTCCTCCCCTGTCTCAACCATGGCTGCCCCTCTCTCCTCCCCTGTCTCAACCATGGCTGCCCCTCTCTCCTCCCCTGTCTCAACCATGGCTGCCCCTCTCTCCTCCCCTGTCTCAACCATGGCTGCCCCTCTCTCCTCCCCTGTCTCAACCATGGCTGCCCCTCTCTCCTCCCCTGTCTCAACCATGGCCGCCCCTCTCTCCTCCCCTGTCTCAACCATGGCCGCCCCTCTCTCCTCCCCTGTACCTCCTCTTCTGTCGGTTACGTCATAAACAGGTTTACTCTGTCCCCTAGCCTCTAGTAGTTCCTTCAGGGCTCCAATGTAGTTGTCTTCCTTTACCTCGCTCTTCCCCAGGAACTCACACAGGACCTGCAGGGCCCTTTTAGCTGCCTGCTGTTGTGCCTGCTTCTTTTTATTGGAGCCCTCTATAAGGAAAAACAAGTTTCCATGTAAAAAAATTAATCTATAAAGTGACAAACAAATGTGTCATTTTATTGAAAGTTATCTTTCAAACATGATATTGTGTGTAACCACAATAGAAAGGTTTGGTGATTGTCACAATACCTTGGTCATGATAGGTAATGGGTCCACTGAATTTGAGGGTGCAGCCGGTGGATTGGCTGATCTCCTGTGGAAGCGGGACATCCCTTCTCTGACAATACTGCAGAGCTGTCTCCTTATAGGACAAACCTGAGGAAACTAGGGACAGTAGGGATCTGCTGGTAAAGAACTGTGAATAAACAAGGGCATGACTATATGACACGCTGGCTGATGTTTTCATGAAAGTCTACTAACCCTGCAGACCAAGCAATAGGGCTAATTTCATATATGCAGATTTCACAGCCTCCCCTTCATGGCCCTCTTCACAGATGTCATGGTTGAGGTCCACGGTGACACTTCCATAGAAGGACAAACCTGCAGAGTCACGTGACAGAGAACCTATTGATGTTAAGTGAATTGTGCTCAATTTAAACAAGGTTGTTGAGAAGAATTGTACCTGTGCCTGAGAGATTTCTTAATTTATTGGATGGCATGTTGGAGGCCTCCCCCTCCACCTGGTCTTTGGCTAGTTGGCTGAGGTCTGCAGTCTGATTGGGTGGCATGTTGGAGGCCTCCCCCTCCACCTGGTCATTGGCTGGCTGACTGAGGTCTGCAGTCTGATTGGGTAGGCCACTAAGAGCCTTTTTTGCCACTTCCTGGTGTGCTCTCTTTATACTTCCACAAACTGTAGAACCAGTAAATGCCTGACCATTGACCTTCACAATGCCTCTGTATCCTGAACACACAAATACAAAACCCAAGGTTGAGTCGAAAAGGCCTATTGTCCCTTGACTGGAAGATGAATGTCTCAGGCCTCATCTTGCGTGTGTCCTTCTGTGTGTGTGTGTGTGTGTGTGTGTGTGTGTGTGTGTGTGTATGTGTCAGGTGATTTACCAGCGGATTCTCTACGCTCAGAGAATATCGGTTCAGGCCATCCACGTTTCCTGGTCTCCTCAAATAGATGGTTTTTAAACATCAAGATACCTGCACCGAACTCAAAATCTGCAACACAAACACACATTTCGGTGTCCTTTCACAGTGAGAGTTTTCTATGCAGAGGCTAAAAATAATTTGAATGGTTTTCCCTTACCTGGAGAGTTCTGCTCCAGTACGTCCACTCTGCCTGTGAGTGTGTTTATCTGTTGTCCGTGCTGCTCCACAGTTTTTTGCACCTCCCTCAGCCTGTCCCACTGGGGTGCCAGACTCTGCGCCAGGTCCTTGTTCTCCTCCAGGAACACCCTCAACCCCTGCAGCTCCTCCTGCTGTGAAACACACACATGACCTTTGTGACTCTTGTCATGTGTGTGTGTGTGTTTCTTTACAGGCCAGATCTTATTGTGGGTGTGTCTACCATGGAGATACAGGTGTGGTATACGTCTGACTTTATTTAACTTACAGTCAGAGCCTTTTCTCTGTCCTCTTCATAGCATTTAGACAGGGACTCCAACTGATCCTTCAGGATCTGTTGCTCTTGACCGAGGAACTTTTGCAACTTTAGGATATTCTCTGAATGCTTGTCACCAGCACTGGTATGACCTTGTGCTCTTCCTTTGGTGAGCTCAGGGATCAGACTGAAGTCTATATTCTGGAGCTGAAACAAGTTATCATACATTCAGTGACTCCAGTTAGAAGATATGCTCACTTTTTCTGTTTCAGATAGTTTTTTCTACTTTGTAATTGATCTCTCTCTCACACACACACACACACCTGGTTGATATCGTCATCCAATGCTCTGATGTTGGGTGCCTTTCCTTCCAGTGCTCTACCAAGTTCTCTGATTCGCTGAAGGTAAACCTCTAGCTCCTCCCTCTTCACACGCCAGGAAGATGTATGCATGACCCGGTTCCTCACATTGGTTACCTGCAAGACTGTCTTCACAATGTAAAAGTCAACATGATGTTTATAGATGCTTACCGGAAACTAAATGCTTAACTGAGAGTAAAAAATAAGTATTTGTAGCTTGGGAATATTTATGTGTGTACTTGTGCTGGTGTGAAACTTATTGGTATTTACTTGTTTGATATTTTTGCCCACCCACTGGAAGTGGTTGCAGTTGGTCATGAGATTCAGGAAAGCAGAGATATCAAACTGGTCAACAGACGTGTGCTTGTCATTGCCACGAGCCATGTAGACCTAACAATGCAATAACACATACAATGAATGTACACACCCAGACATTAATCGAATAAGTGTGGGCCACAGTAGTAATTCAGTACTTACTTTAGCCACCTCCCATTTTTCTTCTGGCCAGAGATAGGGTTTACAATTATTCCAGAACAGCGGACCTTTGGAGTTTGCCAGGATCTCATCTTTCCAAGGCTTACAGTGCTCACAAACAGGAGAAACCTATGGAGACGAAATATAATGCCTCGTTCATTTGAACAACAGTCCTTTTAGTGTTAGCTGAACTATCATTCAGTAAATCATGAGGTAGCCTACAATGATCTGTCAATCAATCACCTGATTGAGCTTCCCTTTCTTAAATTCACATCGGTTTTGACACTTGGCTCCTTTAATTCGATTACGTAGAAACGTATGGTAAGTTTCGGTTTCGTTTTCTATGAAATCCTGTAGGAGTAATTTAAGGGATTGCAGACCCATTTGCGTTTTAATCCAATTTTTATACCCGTCATCTTCAAACCTTGTGAAACAATCCATGACGATGCCAATTTCAATTTGAAAATCGACTACAATCCAAGTAAATTCTGATGGACTTCACATCTCGCACAGACGAATACAATTCTGTTCCTAAGCGCCCGGCCTCGCTTCGCTCTGTCTGTGTTGGAGGCGTGCATAAAGGCATCACGTCATCATGGAAATAAACAAGTTGGGCTATCGCATAAAAAAAATCCAAAATCTTAAAAAAATAAAAAAGGGCCACACAGACCACTTAATGTCAATGCAGCAAACCTCATTCACTATAAAGTGACATTGTTTATTGCAAAAGTCATAAGAACACAAACATTTATGATTTTCAGTAATCCTTCATAGGCTGCATAAACAAAGTAGAAACACAAGTGGTTGAACGAGTCTAATAAAATGCAATATGTAGCCTGTATAAATAGAGAAAAGGCTTCTACGTGAATAATAAGATACCAAAATCCCGGAGGAACAGTTATCTATACCTTCTGCTGCCTCAGACCAATTTGGTGTTCAAAACAAACTCTTCACAGCCTCAGGCTTTTATCCACCAAAACCAGGAAGTCATGGTTGACTCAACTGTGTGTGACCATGTGATGTGTGCATTATGATGAACACATACATGCTCCCTCACCACTTATCCAAAAGGTAAAGTCGCTAGCAATGCAGAAGTTCCACTGATGAAACGGACTTCTGAGAATAGAGACTCAGCAACCACTTTTTGTATAAATACACAACCCTTGTCGAGGATGTTGTGTTGAAGAGGTTGTGCTGTTATACTGAATGTCAGCATGACTGTGATCATCTTTGGCACTCGGCTTTTGGGATCATACCAACAACCAAACCCCATCCATGAATGCTGAGTGTCAGCATAACAGCACTCCTAGATCTCCCAAGGTAACGTCAGTCCTGAACAGGCTCACTCTGCTCCTCTCTCTTTCTTTTCCTCCCCAGTGAGGTGATCTCTTGGAGCTCTGGAGACAACTGCTCTCCCAGATCTGGGTTGGCAAGCAGGAACTCCCTCAGGCTCTGCATCTCCCCAAACTCCTACCAGAAGAGAGGGAAAAAAGGATTCACTTAGGCTCTGTACAGCTTTACCCAATGTGCTCTAAAAGTTAGCGAAAAAAGAGAAAAGTAAGTACCTGTGCATCAGCGTCAAACTGCAGTTCCTGCAACCGTTCTCTCAGCAGCTCTACTTCCCATTGGCTAATGGAGCCAGCCTCAATTTCCCATTGGCTCATACAAACGGCTTCATGTCTGACCTCCCCAGACATGTCCACTTGGTCCACCCCAGAAACACAGACTGACCACTCAGCAGTTAGCGTCTGAAAACACATAGACAAAAACATATTTAGGTTGAACTTCACAAAAATACACCTACCCAATACACTAGCACCGGCAGTCTTCCCTGACCTTGTGTATTTGCTGATTGGCTGCTGCCACCTCTGGAACATTGGTGAGCAGCTGCAGGAGCCTTTCTAAGCACGCCTTGTATCGCCTCATCCACTCATCACCAACCTGCATACCACAGGAATGCATCAGCTCATTTCTGCAATGGATCACCTGTCGAGACACATGCACACACATTAAAAAAGAAGAAAGGAGAAATTAGAAAAACAAATCATAGTTGTGAGTGGGTGGGTGTGTCACCTTTCTGACTCGTTCCTGGTCTATGTAGCTGAAGTGATCACAGTAGTTGAGGAGGTTAAGCAGAGCTGAGGCATCACACTTATCTGCGCCCTTCTCACCGGTCTGCCCCCGAGGCATGTAGGCCTGCAGAGGGAGGGGGTCCAGAGAGAGGACATAAACCTAGATGCCAAATTTACATTTCCTGGAAATCAAAAGTTGTGGGTATCGGTGTGGTAGGTTAGCAGAGAAGTTCATCATCTGACAGCAGCTCAAGAGTGATTAAATGAATAAGGATGAAGGGAAATGTCAGGGATGGGATAGAGAAACAGAGAGATTAAAAAGAAGGGGTTACGTGAGGGATGGAGGGACAAGCTGTACCCTACCTTTGCCAGTTCCCAGTGGTCTTGTGACCAGAGTTGGGGTCTGCAGTTCCCCCAGTTTATTGTCCCCCCAGGATGTGTGTGATGCTTTAAGATCTCTGACCGCCACTCCGCACATACCACACACTCAGAATACAGCTGTGGGTAGGTCACATAGGTACACACAAACACAGTTTGATTACCACTATCACAAAAGCACATTTTATCGTGTGAAAAATGTGAGCATTACACATTAAATGGTTTGACTGGTACGGCATGGCAATGTTGACATGATCGAAGATTCGCTGTGACAACCTGGTTGTTTTTCGGTCTGCAAGAACGCTGACACGGCCGCCGGAGGATCTGGTTTCGATTGAGTAGATTTTCATGGAAACGTTTCATCTCCCTATTAGTGAACGCGTGCAACCCCTCCCGAAGATGGAGCAGACAGATTCCAGCTTTAAGCCAGTTTTTATACCCACCATCATTAAGACGTGCAGTCAATTCGTGGTGTACCATTATTTCTGAATGTAAAATAGTTAGACACAACCAACTGAATCGAGTTTCCGCGTCTTGCGTTTCAGTAAGTCCCGCCCATGACAGACGTGTTTTGGGAAGTTTTGGAAATGGGAATTGTAGTTGATTCAGTAGGCCTAGCTACCTGCTGCAATCGGGGTGAGTGGAGGTAGATTGTCAACACGATCTCTCGCCTGTTTACCTTTGTAAAACGTATGGACTAAGCTTTTATCTGATTTTCTGATAAAAAAATGAAAATGATTAAGGCTGACAGGCGAAACTTCTGCATAAGGCCGACTAACCACGAGGTGGCGCAACTAGCACAGAAAAGCAACGAAGTCTTACTGATGCGGCTCGCCTGTTCCCCTGCTTACCTGTGTGAGAGGAGACCCGATACAACTATTTGAGTACATGATTAAGGCCTCTTCCGTGATTGTAGACATGCTTCCCTATACTCCTAGTATAGGTTGTACACGTACAAGTATAGGTTGTACACGTACAACCTATACTAGATTATACTACAATGGTTGTAGATCACTGAACTCTGTGCGTGTATACTTATGTGTGTGATCGCGCGCGCGAGAAAGAGAGATCAGAGGAAAGGTTGATAGTTTAGTTTGACCTAATCCTCACACAAGAAAACAGAGCATGCCAGATAAGACTGCCAGGGGTGTGTCGCTTGATAGGACCAATGAATTGTCCTCTCTGAAATGTAGTCTCATTCGGAGTCATAACACATATTTTCAAAATATATTATTCAGCAAAGAGCAGTTATGAAAATGAAAAGACGTTTGTGTTGTATCAAATAATTTTATCTTTACATGAAAATTTAATTAGTCTTTTAGGGTGCACACAGAAAGACAAATATCCCTGTATCTTTGTAATTGGATCTCTATGGATTTGATGATAGTTAAAGTAGATTAGACACCCTGGAGTGTGCCTGTGTGTGTGTATGATAAGTGTGTGTATGTTTGTGTGTGTGCATGCATGCATAAATGTGGCCTGCTGAACAGTGAATTGAGAGGAATGCAACAATGATGTGTGTCTGTGTGTGTGTGTGTGTTATCCCAGCAGGGTGTTTTTTTAAGCGGAAGAGATCAAAGAGACATTAGTATTCTGAAATAAATCACATGCCCAGACCTCGCCATGTGAGTCCCCAAACACACACACACGCATAAACACACGCATACACACACATTCTGTCTCGATCTTCAAAAGACACCCCACCCCCACCCCCATGAGGGCTTCATAACTATCTGCTTACTGCCTCTGATTCCTTTGTTACCTCCTTGCTGTTTCTCACGTTCATTCGTGAGCCTGTCTCTTCCCTCACTCCGCAAATAAGCAGGAAAATGCTTTGTCAGAGAAAATTGCTGTTCATCTTAGAGAAAGTCAGAAATGCAAACTAGGGGCTTTGACAAGTACATCCTTGGGGAGACCTCTTTCTTTCTCTCTTTCTCTCTCTCTCTCTTTTTCTCCACCATATCAAAGTATGTTAGTTCAGCAGGATGGCAGAGGTGATTTTTCTGAGTTTGTCTCTATTTTGTGCTTTTACTAAAACTTGTGTGCTGAATTTTCAAGCCACTTCACTTTAGCATTACCTTATCCATGATCAATTTCTACTGATTACTAGTGGTAATATATATTAATTCCACAGTGTAAACCAGACATCTGTTATAGAAATGACAGAATGATCATCTCTCATTTGCTCCGCAGACATTTTTTCAGTATCAGCATCAGCATGTATTTGTGTGTGCTTGTATGTGTATGCATGTTTCTGCATGTCATTATATTTGTGTGGAAGTGTCTCCACAGTGGAAGTGTATGTGTGTGTATGCATGTGTTTGTGTGTCATTTTGATAGCCACCCACATGAATATGCAGATCAGTTTTAGAGAGCGTATGTGCTCGGCATTAAAACCCACTCTCCACTGCTGACCCAATTTCACACTGCAGTGTGTGTGTGTGTGTGTGTGTGTGTGTGTGTGTGTGTGTGTGTGTCTGGTAGTGTGTTTGGTTTTACATTTTAACACTCTTTGAGAAGCAAATGATGGAGACTTGACAGACTTCGTATGAGCTCATCTTTTAACATAATGATTGCATCAACTTGGTGTCTTCCAGAATATCATCTATCATCATGCTTCCAGACAAGAAGTAACTAACTTGACATGACCAAATCATGAGACATCATCAGTACTACAGTGCAGAAAAACAGTCATGCCAATATCTTTGCTAAAAACAAAGTTTTTGATAAGTTAATACGTAAAATATCAGTTTTTGAGTGTCTGAAACTAAGTGGGCTACTTCAAATCTGTCCTCCACAGATGATTGACAGGACTGGAGGTGCAGTTCCTCAGAGCACCAGTAGATGGTGACTGGAGCGCTGTCAGGTCGAGTTGTAGTTGGGATGAGAGACACCAGGCCCTTGCCAACTTGACATGTTGAGAGAAGTGTTTTCTTGTTGCAGTACCAGACTGATGAAGCCATGCTGTCTGTCCTGGTCCTGGTCCTGGTCCTGGGCCGGGACTGTACACGTGAGTGTACCAGTGTCAGGTAGCATCCAAGGAGTCATGACAACCAGCTCATTCCCACTGTAACTGAGTGAAACCATGTGGGCTCATACCAGTTGGGAGGAGAATATGGAGTCGGAAGTTTGGCTCCACTGGCCAGACCTTCAGAGAGTCTCCTCTGTACATGGTGATGGGATGATGTCCCAGGCAGGGTTGGTGAAGATGGAAGGTGTTTAAGGCAGGGTTGGTGAAGAGGGAGGGTGTTTAAGGCAGGGTTGGTTAAGAGGGAGGGTGTTTAAGGCAGGGTTGGTTAAGAGGGAGGGTGTTTAAGGCAGGGTTGGTTAAGAGGGAGGGTGTTTAAGGCAGGGTTGGTGAAGAGAGAGGGTGTTTAAGGCAGGGTTGGTGAAGAGGGAGGATGTCCCAGGCAGGGTTGGTGAAGAGAGAGGGTGTTTAAGGCAGGGTTGGTGAAGAAGGGGGGTGTTTAAGGCAGGGTTGGTGAAGAGGGAGGGTGTTTAAGGCAGGGTTGGTGAAGAGAGAGGGTGTTTAAGGCAGGGTTGGTGAAGAGGGAGGATGTCCCAGGCAGGGTTGGTGAAGAAGGAGGGTGTTTAAGGCAGGGTTGGTGAAGAAGGAGGGTGTTTAAGGCAGGGTTGGTGATGAAGGATTTTGTCTAAGGTAGTGTGGTCCAGTGCTCCTCCATAGCCAGACATGGAGTTTTCACTCTGCATTCTGATAACTCTGAAGGGCTACATCTGCTATCACTACTTGAAGGGCTGTATAATCATGTGAACTGGAGTAACCCCATACAATTGCACAAAGTGTGTCTGTGTGTGTTGTGTTGTGTGTGTGTATCTGTCTGTGTGCCAGAATGAGTGCTCTGGTTCCTCATATCCTTCCGTCACATTAGATCCAGTAGAACACCTCTGTCCTTTTTCAAGGACACCCCTCCTCCCTGCATCATGCCATCTCTCTCTCTCTCTCTCTCTCTCTCTCTCTCTCTCTCTCTCTCTCTCTCTCTCTCTCTCTCTCTCTCTCTCTCTCTCTCTCTCTCTCTCTCTCTCTCTCTCTCTCTCTCTCTCTCTCTCTCTCTCTCTCTCTCTCTCTCTCTCTCTCTCTCTGACAGTCCAAGGTACTGGAGATGAGTCCCGACATTCAGGACAGTAAAAAGCCTTTATGTACAAGGTGTGTGTGTGTGTTAATGTGTGCATGCGCATGTGTGGATGTCAGTACACAGTAGAAATGGTCACAGATGGTTTCACAATATGACAGAGGAGATGCTAATTGTTCTATTTTCTATGTATTGCTGAAAACAATTAGAGGATAGAGGATAATTAAGATAGAAACTGCTTCTTTGTTTGGTATCCAACCACTGTGACTGTGTCACCACCATACAGCTGCTCTCAGGTGCCAGCATGGGTTAGTCATTATTTCAATTTTTTGTATTTAACACTATAATTATGATAATTGGAAAATTAACTCAGTAATCTATGTCAATCAGTCATAAATGGTCATTATGGGTTTAATTTGATGAGAAGACTCTGCTTTGGCCAGATTAAACCTGGCTGGATTATAACAACTCTCCCAGAACAATACCAGACCTGGATGTGCAGGATTAAGAGCACCTGGATTACAGTGAAAGCAGGGCCAGACATCAGGTGATAGAGAGGTGGCCTGGGTTACACTTGGTTCTGGTCAGGACAACAGGGTCAAACTCATCTGACAGTCACTGTTTTCTGAACAAGATATATACAGTATAAATATATACACAGTAGGGTTGTACCTCAAAGAACTGAGTGTGCATGTTAATTATTCTCTAGAGTGTGGTCAGACACACTCTCATGCCTCTCTTCTCACACAGAGATTTCCTCTCTTTTCTTTCTCCTTTCTTTCTCGCTGCTGATCAGGAGTTCCTTTAGTCCTTTGATGCACTTTCTTCTTTCTCTCTGCTCTCTCTATTCCTAAAGAGTTCTCCTTTTAAGGTGACCCCCCTCCACTTCACTCGATGGGCCTCTAGCTTGAGAGAACCTCTTCTTCTCCCTCTTTCTCTTTATCCTTCCCCTCTTCCCTCTCCCTTCCTCTCTACCCCTGTTTTTCTTCAGCCCAGCGTGGGTGGCTGAGTTTAATGAATTCTCTTTTCTCTCTTCAGCGAGGCGCTGATTTCTGATTGTGAAGAGAAGAAGGGAGAGCAGAGTAGAGGGGAAGGGGGTGTTTCGGATTAAAAATTCATTCTGAGAAGAAATTGACATTTTTCTGGAGTGGTTCAGGGTTATGTGTGAGGTATTTGGCTCAGTTATGACAACCCAACACAATACCCCAGGAGAATTCTGTTGTGGCTGATGTCTGGTCAGTTTCCTATGTTCTCCTTAGGGACTAAGGGTAGGAATTGGGGTGACGAGCTGATCCCAGATCTGTCAAAGGTCCACATCTGTCTGAGGTCACAGGAAATGGACAGACATTGCATCAGATCTGATCCCCTGTTAAAACCAGTTTTCTAATTACACACATGGATTAGATTATTTTATGAAAGCAATTGTTTAATCAAATTTTTTTATTTGTGTGTAAAAATATAGACAGTAATTCCCTCTCCAGTCAATTTGTCTTTAGTAGTGATTAGTGACAATGTTGTTCTTGGCCCCCTAGCACTTAATGGAATAATTGTTATTGTGACCAGGACACAATGCTATTAAGTGTGTAAAAGCCATCTCTCTCACGTGCACACACACACACAGGCCCTCTCCCCCTAGTGTTTTGCCCTTTTGCGATATGCTAATGATCTGCTAATCTCTCCTGTTTACACCCCAGGAAAGGATGTGTGTGGGGTGTATGTGTGTCTGGTGAGAGAGAGTTTGTGTGCGCTAGTGTGTGTCTTTGGGTGTCTATTCGTGTATGTGTTGAGTGTGTGTGTTTGAGGGGGACATGGGTGTATGTGTTGAGTGTGTGTGGTGTGTGCAAGGGGGACATGGGTGCAATGAGGAAAAGCCTGAGGATTTCTCTCAGGCCTTCAACCTTCTGCTCTTGCTTGGGCACAGGCTGTCAACACATGAAGCAGCACAGTCAGTGTGACTGAGAGAGGGAGGCAGAGAGGACAGACACCCAGTGAATTAGTGCGCCTTGACTTGTTTTTTTTTTTTTTTTTACTTTTCGAGCTACCTTTGTGTGTCTGTGTGTTTTTCAAGTGCGAGAGACAATCAACGATAGCAACAGGGAGAGAGAAAGTCTGGATGTGTTTATTTATTATGTTAAAGTCACATGCACTAATTGGTCCCTAGGAGAAGCCCAAGGCCATTTGCAAAATCCCACTGATTAAAAAACAAGACTAAATCCCACCCTCTCTCTCTCTGACACACACGCAAATTCACACAGAGATCCGCGCAAGGGAGAGCTATTTCCTGTCAGAATTGGAGCATGTGTAGGAGTGTGCATGTGTTGAATTTGTGTAGGAATGCTGTCGGTTTGTTAAGGGTAGTTTAATATTTAAACTTACCCTCTAAAGTAAGGATACCCAAGAGCAACCCCCCCCCCTCACACACACACACACACAAATACATTCAAAGCCTGGAGGACCTGGGACCTGTCAGAAATCACACTCTAGATGTCAAGGGCACAGTATGTTACTGAGTGTGACAGACAGAAAGACAGAAGGCAAAGGAGGAAGGAGCAACGAAAGACAGGAAGAGGTGGAACAGAGCAGAAGGCAGCAAGGGACAGAAAGAATTGGAGTGACAGAAAGAGGTAGAGGGAGAATGGAGAGAGAAAGAAAAGAGGTGGAAAGATAGACAAAGATGTGCAGGAAATAGAGAGAGAGAGAGAGCAAGAGAGAAAGTGAATAAGAGAGAGAGAGAGAGAGAGAGAGAGAGAGAGAGAGAGAGAGAGAGCATGGACTGATGAATAGCTTTGAACTTTAATGGAAATTTCAGATGTTACTCTGGTGATGTGTTTAGACAATACACACATTACTGAGATACATGAGGGACTGATTTCAACTGACACTCCAGCCATGTCTGCCCCTACTGACCTAGGAGGCTCCAAACAGTACAGCAGTGGTTGCAGACTCAGAAGTGTAGATGTGTAGATGGGAAGGAGAGAAGTGTAGAAGAAGAGAAGTGTAGAAGGAGAGAAGTGTAGAAGGAGAGGAGAGAAGTGTAGAAGAAGAGAAGTGTAGAAGGAGAGAAGTGTAGAAGGAGAGAAGTGTAGAAGGATTGAAGTGTAGAAGGAGAGGAGAGAAGTGTAGAAGGAGAGAAGTGTAGAAGGAGATAAGTGTAGAAGGGAAAGAGATAAGTGTAGAAGGAGAGGAGAGAAGTGTAGAAGGGAAAGAGAGAAGTTTAGAAGGAGAGGAGAGGAGAGAAGTATAAAAGGGGAAACGAGCAGTCTGAGGTAGAATAAGATAGTGTAGTCTATGTGCCATATGGTCAGGGTTGAGTTCAGACAGATAAAATGTTGCCATTTACCCACAATAGTTAACAACACATGGATGAATTTCTAATCAAGCTACACACACAATCACAAGCACACACACAATCACACCCACACACACACTTTTGTTAACATGTGAATGAAACTCTGACTACTTCTCACAGAGAGAGCAATAAATGTCAGGGGGATGGGAAGTATGGAGGAACTGCCTGTGTGTGTGTGTGTGTTTGTGTGTGTGTTTGTGGGAGGGCTCGAGGAGTGTGTGTGAGGGGGTGTATCTCTGAAAACTCCCCTTTTCCCTTCCACCTGACTGCCTCTTTGTGTGTGAGTGTGTAGGCCCTTCTTTGTGTGTGTGTGAATGGGGGGTTTGTCTCCCAATCTGTGCCTCTCTACCCCGCCAGATTTCTAATGATTTTGCAATGATGATTTAGGTGTTAGTGTGTGTGTTCACTGAGCCTCCACCCCTTTCTCCTCCCGTCCATTCTTCACGCTCCCCTTCTTGTGTTCTCTCCCTGAGAACGTCTGTCCTCTGTGTCTGCTCTGGCCTCTGAGCCACTCAACACTGAGGTTCTGTTTGTCTATCTACAGTATGTATGTATGTATGTATATGTATGTATGTATGTATGTATGTATGTATGTATGTATGTATGGATCTATTTATCTATCTATCTATCTATCTATCTAACAATCTCTTTTCTGTCTATCTGGCTGTCTCTTTTTCAAATGCATATTTAGGAGGCTGGTTTCTTCCACAGAGACCCCTCTACCAGGTTACAGGGGTCCTAGAGACAGACACACTGGCAGACAGACAGGAATGTTTAGTTGGCAGAGGATGAGGCGGAAGAACAGCATTCACCTCTAAACAATCACCTGAATGATTTATCAGCACATTTATGGAGGTGTTAGTTGCGTGCATGTGCATGTGAATGTTTCATGATGACATGTTTGTTGAGGCATCATGAGTGTGTGTGATCTCGCGTGTGTGTATGGAGTTGTGTGTTTGTTAATGTTTCATGACCATACGTTTTTTGGGAGGTGTTGTCAAGGCCCAGTTGTTTCTGCCTGGATGACTCCTCTGGGCTTCATGGTTGTTAGCTGTAGGTTTTCCTCAGGAGTCTGACCTGTTAGCTCAAAGTATGTGTCGGTGCTTCTGTGTGAGTATGCCACTGTGTGTTTGTGTGTGTGTGTGTCTGTATGTGTGTGTGTGTAGAAGGGAGCAGATATGAAAGATTCAGGCCTAAGGCTGCATAGTTGTGGATAACAAATGCTTTCCATTTAGTAATCATGCACGAGTTACCCCTCTGTTGACAGTGACCAGATCCTTTGTTTATGATTTTGTATGTGTGTGCGAGTCTGTGTGTGTGTGTTGTGTGTGTGGCCAGCATTAGTGTTTGAAATTTTAATCAGCTGTATTTTACAGAAAACTTTTACAATTCCTTGTGTAGTGGTCTTCTCTGTGTCTAGTCCTTACTCTGTCCTTTCTAATCACTCTCCCTATTGCAGACATGCACACGCACATCTCCATAATGCAGTAGCCCTAACTCTCTGTACCCCACGATTACAGACATGAAATTCAGAACAAAAGGAAATATTCCACCTCACAGAAAGAAGAGAGGTTTCTGACAGAATGCCTAAACGTGACACCCTGTCTTCTGTAGTTCAAAAGCCTTTAGTTACAATGTGTGTGTGTGTGTGTTTGAGAGTAAGCCTCTGAGCACTTCAAACCAGGGCCTAATCAGCCCCCCATTGCCCTCCTACACAAACTATCTCTATCTTTCTCTCTCTCTCTCTTTATCTCATTCCTATTCTACCTCCCTCTATTCCTCCCACACAAACCCAGACCTCTTTTTCTCTCAATCCCCATTCCCTCCCTCTACCCTTCCCCCTTTCTTCTTCTCTCTCTCTACTCCACCCACTCCCTCTGTCCCTCCCTCCCTCCACTTGTCTCCCTCCGTCTTCTCTCTTGGGGCCGGCAGGCTCCACAGGCTCTGATGTAGGGTCAGTAGAGAGTTTCCGTCGTGATGTTGGAGGTTCCGTTAGGGCAGGGAAGGCTGTTCCCAGATCTGCCTCCCAAGGGAGAGCAAGTGACAAGGCTGCTGGCGCATGTTATGACGCTACTGAAATATTAAAGCTAATGGGCTCAGAGCTGTGCTTCTGTGTGTGTGTGTGTGTTTGTCTGTGAGTACATGTGTGTGTGTGCACTGCATGTATCTTTGTCACAGAGCTGTACAGGGGTGTGAACATATTAGAATGGAGATGGATATTATTACGTTTGTACAATAAAAACTCCCACCCTTTCTCATTGTCCTTACTAAAATAAAGAAGAGTGGGAAAAGTAAGCAATGAGAGTTGAATCCCTCAACAGTTGAATCCCTCAGCAGTCAATAAGGATAAATACACAACACTTATACACACACAAACACACACAGCGGCTTCAAGCCATCACACACACAGCCTGGAGCACAATACAGCTCGTTAGTGCTACATGCTTAAAATGAGTTTCTCTCCCTCTCTCTGTCTCTCAAGCTGCTGTCAATGTTGTTATTTCCAGATGAATACACATAAAGGTATGACATGGATTGAAAAACTTGGTATACAATATGAATATAACAACACAAGAGGGATGGAAGACAGAGAAGGAGAAAGAAAATGTGCAGTACTGGTTCTCAAAACAAAAAAACATGCAATTAAAGATAGAATGGAATCATTTTTTGACAGAGGCTGAGTATGTGTGTTGGTGTGTGTGTGTGTGTGTGTAAAACTATGAAAGTGAGTGTGTGGGTACGAAGCATATGTGGATGGGAGGAATTTCATTTAGTGTGTGAATGTGTGTTTGTTAGGCAGATAAACACCCCCATGTTGATTAGACCTGAGAAAGCCGTGTTGAAATCCCTGTTCATCTGAAGAGCTTCTGGGCATTCAGTTAAATTATGAATTTCGGCTCTTGCTCTCTCTCACTCCCTCGTCTCTCTGAATGCAGATGAAGGGTGGCATGGCAGTGAGATAGACAGTGGTTTTATAGTGACAGATGCAATGTTAATTAAAATCAGAAAGGCATTAGCAAGAAATGACTTCAGCTCATTTACATTCTCCATAAGAGCAGAAAGTAGGGCAAGTTCTGTGTTCTAGCACCTTCTTGTGCATCCCACAGCTAAGATGAGTGACAGGAGAGGACACACTCATGCCCACACATCCACCAAACCAGTGACACATGGATGTCTCGTCTGGATATTTAGGTCGTAGAACAGAACTTCTGATCTTAACTATGTACACTAAACCCTCACCTGTCCACAGGCCAAATAGGTCAGGCCTATGCATGTGTAGTCAGGTAGGACGAAATTTAAGTTTTACTTGAGATATGATCACGGTCACTTCATCTCAAGTACCAGATTGGCTGTTGGAGTCATGAGAGAGCAAGCCCAACATAAACACTGCGTGAGGTATCCTCCTTGAGTTTGTCACACGATCTCATTAGCATAATCTGTCTTTTATCTCAAACTACTGCACGCACTAAAGCCTCATAGCAGGATACGCACACACGCTCATTGCAGAGAAATTAATAATATATCCTACCTGTGGCATGAGGGGGTTGGAGGTGGTAGTGTTCCCTGACTCCCATCAGTTACAAGGTTTAAGGGTGGAGGATTCCACAGCCACTGTGTTGAACTTGGTATATAATCACCTGGAGGGAACAGGAGCAGGCAGATTAATAGATTCATCTTAAAATTTGTAGATGTAGAGATTTGTAAAATGGGACAACAATGGCTATACTGTCTTCAGAGATTCAAAGTTGAACATAAACAGGTCCCTGATGTCTCTTTTACAAATCTTGTATCCAGTCTGTTCAAACATTTTCAATGGTAGTATGGCAGTCTCAGTGTGAAGGCAAAAACTGCTCTGTTAAGAATAGTCAATGCCAGTGGTAAGATTTTAGGTGTCCAGCACCCTACAGGTCGTACAATGGTCAGGTAGTGAGGAAAGCTTGATCCATATTAACAGTAAATTCCTACCTTCTCTATGCCGAGTTTCATCTTTTACCTTCAGGATCTCGATTCAGATTCCCCTAGGAGTAACAGGTACAGGCATTCTTTCATTTCTCTGTTAAATGTGGTTATGGGGGAGCAGGGGTAGTTGGTTGTGGAGGTATTTTCCGCTGCTGATGTGTTTTTTTTTAAATTGTTTTGTATATATTTTAATGGTGTTTTTAAATGTATGCCATAAGTTGTTTTGTCTGTAGGTCTTGCTGCAGAACCAAGTGCCCTTTGGGTACATAAATAAATTATGATGATGTAAACTTGTACAATTGTGAATTAAATCTCTTCTTGAAATGCGAATGGCCACTGAATCAATGAAACATTGAAACAGTGGAGACCTAAAGGCTAGTAGGCTAGAGATAAAATAATTGAGTAGACCTTTAGGCTACTAATATTATACTTGTAGTATTCTCTTGCCCTGGCTGGTTAACCTACAGTCCACGGGGGGAGAGGGGGGGGGGGGGTAATATAACTCCCGCTGCTTACGTCCATTCAATACCGTTTAGCGAGGAAAACTCTCTGATGGGTATTGTTTATTTTAAATTCAGTAGTAGAATGACGCAGCACGGTACGCCTTTGATGCTTTTGATGCGCCTCATTAGCAGTTTAAATTTACACCTGCCTTGTGCATTCCACTCACACCCTGTCGGCGGAGTTCCTCTCATTATGTCATTTGGAAATGTTGGCCGTGTAGGCTACAAAGTTGTTAAAGCTGAAAAGTAGACATTTTAAAAGACTCAAACAAGACGGAGAAGGGGTCACCCACATGAAATGTAGTCCTAAAGACAAAAAAAAATCCGAGAGGATAGAGTATGAATGAATAAAGGCTTGTTGCACTCTTTGGCGCAGGCAATAATCACATAACCGATGGTAAAAATCACGTTGTTAACTTCTGTCAATAAATGCAATTATTTTTACAAGATAGCTCATTTAACCCTTAATTTATGTATGACCACAACAACCCCATGCATGCAATGCCCATCGGTCAAACAGACGTACATAGAGCACGCCACATGGCCTCTTTGCCTCTTTCATCCTTGCAACAATCATGACATATTTTACGCAGTAACGAGCGCCGCAGCCCAGCAAGAGCTCGCGCTCAAACGCGCTTAATTGTCCTAGTTATTGACAACTCGGTTCCGGTGTATTACTGATTTTCCACTCCTTCTTGCAAGAGTTTTGGTTTGGTCCAGACATCTGTGGGGGGTCAGGGGTGAGGATAACCCCGCGAGCTGAGTCCATCTGCCCCAAAAATACCAACGTAGCCTACGTGCGCAACTGCAATGATTATTGACGATGCACAGGATTAACCTATTGCATTAATGAAAATCCTAAAGCACATGAAATCCACTGTAAGCTAACTCAGACGTTTAAGCCAATAAAAAAAACAATCACAGCACTATAAACATGATTCCTATTAACAGCCCATGCGCCTAGACTTAGCCTATCATTAAACTAATATTTGACATTTTTTTATGAAATACATTAAGGTCACAGAGCCAATGCGACTGTTGTGATACGATAGCCTATCTTTGCTTTGTTTGATAGCAATCAGCTTGATGATCTTAAGTCAAAGGCACAAATAGCACTACCCAACACCTTGGTCACGTGTTCTTGGGCCACATGAACCAGGGATTTAGAAAAGACACCCTCCCTGGCTCCAGACCTCCTCACACAAAAGGTTGTTCCCCATGCGAAACGAACCCAGTTAGTCCAGTCATTGCCCACAGAGACTCTGAATTTAGAGCAGCTATTCTATTTAATGAAGCAGAACTTCGTGGTCCCCTTTATAAATCTCTCCATGGCTTCTGTTACCCAGCAACAAAGCCAGAATTGATCAGTTTTCACCCATTTTTTATGAGAGGAATGGAACCTTTTACACATTGATGGAAGAGAACTACTACAAACACAGACTCCCCAAAATATAGGCCGCTTTGGCGGGAAGCGCGTTCAATTGAACATGTGCTCCTCAGGGAGGGCTTTGATGCCGGTTGTCTTTTTATGACATAGCCTACATTTCGCGTTGTGACTTGGGTCTGTTTACAGATGAGGCTGGAGATGTATCCCCTCATTTCTCTAATAATGATTGTACACACAATAGCCTACACATGTTATGATTGCTAATCTCATTTTCCTGTGTAAGTGTGCATGTGTGTTCATGTAACCTAGTTATAGCCGACATGAATAAAGTGGAATGTTCTGTTGAAAAACATTTTGGTGGCGCAGGATAGGTTACGCGACATTTCAGGGAGAAGCAGGATTTGCGCCATCTCAGCAGCAATGAAATATATGCATAATCGTGGGAATAGCCAGACATCCCAAATTCCGGGAGTCTCCCGCATTTCAATAGCGGCTCCCTGACGCCCGCAAATGCTATACAATCTCCCGGTTGGGATGTCTGGGAATAGCCTACTGTCTCTTTTTTTGTAAACAAAGCTATCTTTGGTAAGATCATGCGTATCATTATTTCCAACCATCAAGGCCACACGTTGAAATATTGATCAGTGTCGGATAGGCTTGTTGCGAAAGTTGACCGTTTTGCGTGTAGCGGTTTGCAGCATAGCACAGGACATCCACTCTTCCGCGGGACACGGAGTCCTTTTCAAACCCCCTATTGTGCACGCTGCTGCAGGAACACGGGTGATACGTTACAGTTTAGCGTATAATGTTCTTGTGTGCAGTGCAGTAGGCCTATAGGCTACCTACCCTTAGCATATTGGCAATTGCTTTAGAAAATTGCGCTCCACAGATTGAAGTATATTGATATGAGCTTGAGCGTTCTTTGCAAATTCTTCTTGGCTAACTCTAACAGAACAGTATTAGCCTACCTCGGTCAAAAGTTCAGTATAGGTTACCTGGCAGTTCACATTTCAATGGATGTGTGAGTGAGGAAGAAAGTGTGTGTGCAGGAGATGGTGGTGGTGGTGGTGGTGGTGGGGGGGGGGTCTTAACCAAAGAATGTAGTGGGAGGAAATGTGAAGATTTATTTCGGCTTGTCAATAAGGACTACGTGTAAGACCCGTTTCCACCACGGAATTTAATGCATTCTGTGACTCATCAGCCCTGTAAAGTAGGTTAGTGGGTTATTGCCTGAGTTGAAATGGGCCCAGGACTTTTTTAGAGATCTGAGTTTGCTTGAGTTATCTGGTAGCCTATCCCACTAATATCCCCGTATTCCTTCATGTTTATGACACTATCCACGCAGTGGGGCACGTTTTAGCAATTAGACAAACAAAAACAGTAAATCCACCTTAACTGCTCAGTATTGTTCAGTGTGGGTTCAGTTCGTGTGTATGGGGAGGGGGGGGGGGGCTCCACATAACTTCACATGAGTGATAACCAACGTCTGCCACCCCCTGCGCAGCTTTCTTAACTCAACCACTCCATCTGTTCTAGACCCAATCTGGTCCATCACTGCCGCAGGTGTGTGCACGTGTGTGACTGTCTCCGTTGATTCTATGACAGCCTTCTGTCACCGCCGGTCACAACCTAAGACCCTCTAAATCCTAGTATATTTTCCCCAACACGTTCTTCTAACATTAAAGTATGGAGCAAAGTCATTATTACCCAAATAACGTAAGACCATTCCCCTATTACATCCATTCTGTGTGAGAAACTTTATGGGCTGTCTGACCTTTGGTTTCTCTGTGAAACGCCTCAGTGACAGCGGAGATGCCAGAAACAGCCAAGACAAAAGCTGATGAGACTCAAACGGGGTAAAAGAAGACCTGAAAGGAAGAAGAGAACGAGTGGAGCGAGGGAGGAGAACGAAAGAGGGAGGAGACCCTTAAATCATCATTGGAAAGTCATTAGAAATCTGGCCTGGACTGGACGGGACGGCCGCACAGATTGCCCGCCACCGAATACAAAACCTGTAATGAAGTGGAAGCTAGGAGGGAGTGTCGGAAGACAGATTTCTTTGCACTAGCTACTCCGCTGCCACTAAAGTATCCATGTGTATGGGTGTAAAAGCCTGTATTCATGAGATGTTAACCGTTTTGTGTGATGGGGGAATTTATTCAAAGTGTTGCAGCTATCTGCGACAGATGGGCCAAACAGTAATGAGTCTGACCAGAAGTTAACTAAGAGAGGGAAGAAAAAGGGAAGAATCGAATAATAAGAATAGTTAATGGAGTTTACCAGCCTGGTTTATGTCTAGGACGTTGATGTTTCAGGTGCCGATGAGCAATAGTACATTGCACCAAAACCCAATTCAGATGGAAGTGAACATTATAATACTTAAGATGTTAAAATTATAGGACAAAATATTGAATGAGACAAGCTTCTAAATGTCCCCACACACCCTTTTTTTATATTTTGCGTTTATTTTTTATGTTGGAAGAGTGCTGTTTTGTCACTATTCTATTTTAGTTCTAATTTAGGCAATACGGGCTTTAAAGCCTGCATGTTGTCCAAATTAAAATGTAGGCCATGGACAGAGATTCTCCTGGTTCCATGGCATTCACCACACTCGAAAAGGCCACCTCTCCAGTCTCACCCTTCTAAAACGCTTTTGTGCTGATCTGAACGGTGCCTTAACACTTCTTATATCTGTCAATGGTTTGAGTATACCATTCTCTTTGACAGACCCTTGAGTACTTTCTCCGTGAGAGAAGTGATAATTGGATAATTAGTCCTGAATCAAGCAAGAGACTAATTAGATGATAGTGTGCTTGCGATGGCACGCGAGTTAAAGCAAAGGTTAGCGGGGGGTTGAAGGGGCGCAGGAGCCTGTCTGAACGGCTCGAGGATCGATTATCTTAGACCCCCTCTCTTTCACACCCCTCCTGTCCCCCTTTCCTTCCATTCACCACCGCTTATCAGGCGGACAATGGAGACAAAATCGCCTAGTTTCCATCTCAAAGAGTTAAGCCTCAACAAGAGGCAGGGATCAGGCGACCAACTCCAGACCTCAAATACCATGCAATCACTAAAGCAAATGGGACGACAAAGCTTCGGAGGGAGGCGGGGGTCCTCCCAAAAATATTTTTCAAGAAAATGCTAATACATCTCGTGAAGAATTGAAGGGATTTTCGAGCCTAGCTTTAATTCTACTATTGTTGAACTCGCGTGCAGACGGGCAAGATTGACACACCAATCACGTGAAAGAATGAGGTGTGAGTCTGCGTGTGACTCACAGCGTTGGGCTAGTGAAAGCAAGTTCTTTCAGTGGACAGCTTGGTTTTGAAAGTATGTCCTGTGTAATTGTACAAGTGTCCCTAAACTATCTTTCTCTCTCTTTTTCTGACATCACGCTCTCTCTCTCTCTCTCTCTCTCTCTCTCTCTCTCTCTCTCTCTCTCTCTCTCTCTCTCTCTCTCTCTCTCTCTCTCTCTCTCTCTCTCTCTCACACACACACATATACAGATACACACACACAAACCTTAATCCGCAAAGCGAGACTCAACATAGTGTAATTTGCTTTTGATTGCTCTCTCTCTTTATGAGAACACAGAGACGTCTATCAGAATACCATTATTCTTGCAGCCACATGAAGAATAAACACCATATTCTCACAGAGCAGAATAAGAGTCGCTTCGAGCACAGTATTTGAATAAAATGGCAATAAAAAGCGTTTAATTCCCGTATGTGAAACTATTTGATAAAGTGTATGTTTCTGATTGTTGCTGCTGTATCTGACTGGTCCAGTCGGGTTGCGTTGGCATGTCATCTCACGAGATGACATTGGGCCTGGTTCATACAGTGACATTTTGTGACAGATGGATTCTTTATAGGCTAGGCCTATAAGTCATATTAGCTTCTCGAAAGGAAGTGTTGCCCTACAGACCTATGAGAACGTGTGTGCATGTACGTGTGCGTGTGTGTGTGTGAAGAAAACGAAAATCTCATAAAGAGGCGTGACGGGGCCCAGGCCGTTCTCTAAATGTATTTTAATAAGAGCTACCCCCATGTCTTGGGCAATTCATCTCTCATCTCCCGTTAAATGAATGGAGTTGTGGCCGGGGCATGGGGCAGGGATAGCAGGGGGACAAAGACAGCATGTGGCGCTGGCTCATTATGCTCCAGTTAAGGCGGAGGGCCGTGTGAGAGCAGCAGGGGTTGGGGTTCCTGCAGGCCGACCCATGGGCACAATACACCAGTCGACGTCTGCAAAGGGAGACCCTGCCATGCCATTATACCGCTGCTACTAACGAGGGCTTCATGCGCCTTTGATATAATCTCACTATTGAAATCCCAATAAATCCCTCGGCGTTTGCAGCCAAATCCTATTTGTAACGGGTGTGTGCCGTCACAAGAGTGTGTATGTGTGTGTGTGTGTTATTGTGTGTTTCGTCTTCACCTGCGTGGCTCTGTTCTGGCAGGCGAGGGCAAGACGAGAGGCGTTGAAGAAGCACTGACACGCATGTTAAACCGGCCAGTTACAATGGCAACGAACGAATCCTCACTAACGCTCATAGACCTACATCGCGTGAGCAGATGAGCTGGATTAAAATATGATCAATGTTATTTGCCGTTTTATTGAGCTAGAAGGGATTTTATAATGAATAAAGTGTCATTTGAATGACAGCCAACCAACCAATCACTATAATGCATTTGAATAATTACATTGTGAATATCAATAAAATAAGATGTGTGTGGGCTATATTGGCATAACATAGTGTTTTATATGTGTTTATCCAACGTGTTGAGGCAGCTCTTCTTGTTACTGAAATTTAAATTCTAATACTGAAAAGTTTCTTAAAAGTCTTAAAACTTTCTCTCTGGACGGCTCAGTAAACTCCAATACACCTATCCATGCATTTATGAAGGAGGACAAACTGATTGGCCACATCACACACGTCTTGGGCATGACTCCATCCAGAACTCTGTGCATCTCATCGTGTCTTTTCTGCCCGAGGACATCAAATATTGCTTAAGTCTGTCATATAGGCTACTTCTGAATTGTGAACAATGCTATTCAATTGCTTTGTCCTCTAGCTCAGGGACACTGCGCATCTCTCCGTGCCCTCCTGTGTTATGCGCAGACTCATTTAAGAGCCCCGGGAACATAAACAAGTAAAGAAACGAAATAGGCTATATTAAATCAAGTCCCGCGTTTAGCAAACATATCGGTGCCAAGTTTCCCCGCACAGTCCAGGAATCTCCAAACAGGCTTAGAGGTCTTTCTGAAGTCTCCTTTTCCTTTTCATGGTGCCGATTGGTCACAGTGGAGCTCATTTGCATGCTGCGCCGTATAAACCCTCCCGCCACTGCAGCCCTTTCGAGCTGAGAGAGCACACTTCGACGAGAGAGCACAGCGTGCGCACTCTGACAACCTATGGCAATTTAATCCCAACGTTCCAAACGAGCCGAGGGGACAGGAAGACATTCAAATTGACAAGTGCTGATAACAAATAGATAGTTGAGTTAAGTGAGGCCAGTTTGGCTGATTTGGGATATTTTCTGAAGTGGCAGGATGAAAGAAATAGGGTGGAACTGGTTGGTGCTGTGCACCTTACTGGCTATCTTAACTGTTCTCACACATGGGAAGACGGTGAAATATCAGACATTTGAAGAGGATGCACCTGGGACTGTTATCGGAAACTTGGCCAAGGACATCTCATCTACTCACACGGGCTCAAAGAATAATTTTAGGATGATGAAACAGTTCAACTCCTCTTTTATTCGTTTGAGAGAGAGCGACGGGCAGCTGAGTATTGGAGAGAGAATAGACAGAGAGAAAATCTGCAAACACACCCTTCACTGCCTCATTGCATTTGATGTGGTCAGTTTCTCCAAAGAGCAGTTCAAACTCATTCACGTCGAGGTGGAGGTCAAGGACATTAACGACAACTCCCCCGAGTTCCCCCGGAAAGAGTCGAGTCTAGAGATCTCTGAGAACACAGCAGTCGGAACGAGGATCCCGTTAGACTTTGCTGTGGACGAAGATGTGGGGTTAAATTATATCCAGAGCTACCAAATTTCTGTTAACAGCCACTTTTCCATCGACGTGCTCAGCAGAGCCGACGGGGTTAAATATGCGGAGCTTGTGCTTATGAAGGAGCTCGACCGCGAGACACAGGCATCCTACGCACTGGAGCTGGTCGCTATGGACGGCGGCAACCCGTCCCGCACAGGAACCACGCGCATAAACGTCAAGGTGAAAGACTACAACGACAACAGCCCGGTATTCGACCGGAACAGCTTCTCTGTGGACCTGCCCGAAGATGCACCGGTTGGGTTCCTTCTGCTGGACCTGAACGCAGAAGACCCGGATGAGGGGCTGAACGGGGAGGTGGTGTACGGCTTTGGGAACCAGGTGCCTTCTGAGATAAGGCAACTTTTCAGAGTGGACCGAAAAAAAGGACGTCTCACCCTCGAGAGCCCTATTGACTTCGAGAGTAAGAATACCTATGAATTCGACGTTCAAGCAACCGACCTGGGTCCGAACCCTAGCCCAGCAATCTGTAAAATTGTGGTCCAGGTGCAAGACGTTAACGACAACGCACCGGAGATTTCCATAACTCCTATGACGTCCATCACAGCGGGAATTGCGTACATTACTGAAGCAGCGGCACGAGAGAGTTTTGTTGCTTTGGTCAGCACCTCGGACAGGGACTCTGGCGCAAATGGACAGGTTCACTGCACGCTGTATGGCCACGACCACTTTCGGCTGCAGCAGGCTTACGAAGACAGCTTTATGATTGTGAGTACAAGCCCACTAGACAGGGAAAAAATTCCAGAGTATAATCTAACGGTTGTGGCTGAAGACTTAGGGTCCCCGCCGTTCAGAACCATCACTCAGTATACCATTCGGTTAACGGACGAGAATGACAATGCACCTGTGTTCAGCAAACCTGTGTATGAGGTGGCAATAGTGGAGAATAATGCACCCGGGGCTTACATCGCCACCGTGGTCGCGAGAGACATTGACATGGGGCAAAATGGGAAGGTTAGCTACAAGCTCGCGGACACCTATTTCATGGGCTCTCCAATATCCACGTTCGTTTCTCTGGACCCCGCCAGCGGCTCACTTTACGCTCTCCGGAGCTTCAACTACGAGGTAATGAAACAGCTAGAGCTCCGTATCACGGCAAGCGATAGTGGCTCTCCACCCCTCACCGGCAGCGCAAACGTGTTTGTACGGATAGTGGACCAGAATGACAATTCACCAGTAATAACGCAGCCCACATTAAATAATGGGTCCGCTGAAGTTCTATTGCCCCGGGACGCGCCGTCAGGTTATGTTATTACCAGGATGGAGGCACGAGACGCAGACGAAGGAGTTAACGCCGAGCTGTCGTATGGACTGGCCACCGGGGAACCGTCTATTTTCTCTGTGAACAAAGCCACCGGAGACATTTATCTCAACCGTGCGCTTAGTCACGAAGTGGACGATATCCTGAGTGTGACCATAACGGCCAGTGACAATGGTAGGCCAGCGCTCACCTCAACTGCCACGCTCCACTTCCTCATCATAGCTGGCTCCCCGCCAAGCGACAGGACCGTGTACCAAGCAGGCAGTGGAGATGAGATACAAGCGCAGTGGGACCTGTCTGTGGTGATTATTGTTGTCCTAGCTGGGAGCTGCACGCTCCTGCTGCTCGCCATCATCCTCATAGCAACAACATGCAACCGGCGGAAACGAGACAAAACTGGAGAGGACAGTGACTCATATGGAGAGAAGGGGTCCCTTGAACGAGGAAGAAACCATGGCGACAACCCCCTGCTTCCTCTTCATGCAAACGTGGGAGGAGGCGGATTTGAAGGCCACTCATACTCCAGCCAGCCCGGTGGCTTTTCCTCTGCTCACCCCGGGGGGAACGAACTGTGCTCGGCCTCGGAGGATGGCAGTGAAGCACCCTGCGTGTACAACCCTGACAGCAAACTGTGTGGGAATAAACTTGAGGTAAGATGAGGCTACACATGTTTTACTCAAATCCATTACTGTTTGTGTCTCAACAGTGCTTGAGACCAGGGAATATTTTTTCTGTTTTTACTAACTCAAAGTTTCTCTCTGTCTTGGTAGGGCTATTCCACTCTACCTGGCTATGGCAATGGTAAAGAGGCTGTGAGGCCCATCACAATCTGGAAGGGAAACTCCTACACCACTATCTCTGCACGAGACCCTGCCTTCAGCGGAAAGGACAGTGGGAAAGGGGACAGTGACTTCAACGACAGTGACAGTGATGTCAGTGGAGACCTGAAGAAAGAGGGGCTTCCTCCCATTGGCAGCCAGAGTGGTAAGAGTTTTAAGAGCTTAAATAGCATGATGAAAAAGCTATCAAGAGATCTACCCACATAATCTAACAGTGCCTCTCTGTCTGTCTTCAGGTTTGTGGGCATGCACCAGTGAGTGTAAAATCCTGGGCCATTCAGATCGCTGCTGGAGTCCCTCGGCGGTCAGGGCCAACACCGGAATATCACCTGGCCTCTCTCCCGCTCCCACCCTCTCCTCATTCAGCAGCCTCTCCAAGACGGCCTCCCTGCCCCGGGACCAAAACCGCAAGGACAACTACTACCAGGCTCACATCCCTAAGACCACAGGCCTGCAGAGCGTGTATGAGAAGGTGCTGCACAGGGAATTTGACTTTGTCCTGGTCACTCCGCCCAGACCTGTACACGTGCAGGAGATCAGCGATATCAATATCCCTGTCTATGCTCCTACCACCACACGATCTCCCATTAATGAAGTCTGAAAGCAAGACATACACAGAGACAGAGAGACTAAAAATGCATTTAAATGTTAAAGCTGCAATAGGTAAATTCTAATATGAGAAAGTGCTCCCCAATTCTTGTATGAACACTTGCTTTCCTCCTGCTCCAGTTTGATGGATATTGGTTTCACAAAATAAGACAGGGATGGAGGCATGCCTCACTAAAGGTGATTGGCTGGAACAGGATTGCTGGACCATAATTGGATGGAAAATAGCGGCATACTCCAAGAATTATGAACTGACATTCCACTGGTACTGTTGTCTGTGTTACTAAACAACTCTCAGAGGGCCTCATTAAAAACATGTTGATAGGGGCCAACACTTTTCTTTTTAGACCGAAATCCTACTTACTGTAGCTTTAATATAAAAATAGTAATAATGAGAATCACCAGTTGAATCACAAATGTATGATATTATTTGTGAGTTTAAATATTTGTGTGGTTTTAAATGTCTCAATGTGATGCATTTTTGTCCATCCAATCACTTGAAATGCTTATGTGGACATACTGTATATCTTATGCAACGTTTTGTACATAGGCTACAGATAATTTATTTTTTATAAAGTAATAATTAAGAACTAAAGAAATGTAAATATGGATTGTAATTAATGATTCTAAAGCATGCTCACTATTTAAATGGCCCAGAAACTATTAAGTTTGAGGCCGGAAACCCAAGATGTATCAAGTTGATAACCGTGTACGAATTTATTTGAAATGAATAATGTACAGATTTTTATCACGATCTTCTAAGAGAAAATAAACTTTGAAATACTGTGTTATGAAATCTGAAATTGTTGCTGTCATTTTAGCGCAGTAATTGAAAAAGTCTCGAGTTTACCTTGATTTGATTCTTAATCCAAATACCTCCAAAACACCAAATCCCTCTTCATCATTTTGAGCCAATAGGTGTCGCTGTTGTGATAGCCGTGGTACAGACTGCGAGTCTTTCTCCGTGTTCTGCAAATTCGTGCAAGACGAGACAGTACCCATGTCATGTCAGTAGCTGTTTCTCTTTGAAATCTGGATGCTGAATAGGGATCTCTAGCCCTCTCTACTTCTCCATCTAGGTCAAAGAAGTTTACACGTTTTCACAACTCTCGCACCGTTTGAAAGAAAGAGAGATAGAAAGAAATCCGGGAACTCCATGAGGGACATCAGGGTTATTTGAGGCAATTCCTCCCATTACCGCCGTGAGAATGTATAAGCGCACGCACGTAGAAGCGCATGCACTTATATTGGAATGCCTCCTCCAATATAAAGGCACTAGTGAAACATAACAGTTTGTAATTAATTGGAGTAACAAGAAACAATATTTTGCTTTGTGGTTTTGTAAATCACAGTGTACAAAACCACAACATTCCACCCTCAACTTTTCGAACAGGGGTACAAAGTTAGCGCAATGTCTGTTTGGAAACAGAACTGGTGGCGCGCGCATATTTTCTGCCGGTGTGCTTGGACTGGTAATAAAGCACGCCTTGCATGAATGAGCAGGTTTGTTCCACCGTACAGGAGAGAACGAGAGAGGGTGTGTGTGTCAGAAAGAGACACACAGAGAGAGAAAGAGGGAGAAGGAGTGTGTGTGAGAGAGAGTTTGTTGAATCATCTGCTCAGGTGTTCAGTAAGACACTCAGCCATGGCCGGGAGCTCGGAGAAAGTGCCTATTGCCTCAGCGGGACCCGAGGACCTCCAACAGTTTATGCCACCGGTAAGGCCTGATGTAAAGCGGGGGCTTTGCTGTTAAGTCTTGAAAATATGTTTTCATGTTCACCTGGTAACACATTTGTTAACTTGGAGACAGCCTAATACTTGAACTGGAATAATCTTACATAAAGCGTTAAACATAGTAGCCTGTAAACCAACATTTTCTGTGATATTTTACCTTTTGAATTTTTAAGACCACTGGATATGTGGCATGGACTCCATCTCACTGGAACCGTTGTGCGTGCACTATCGATTGGATTCTCATTTCTGGTTTAACGCAGGCATACACCCCAGTGGCCGTCAAACCTGCAGCCAGCGGGCGCTTACTGAAGGCCGGGATTGCGGTGTTGATCGCTGGCGCGATTCTTTTGTTGTTCGGGGCCATTGGAGCATTCTACTTTTGGAATAACAACAAACACGTGAGAGGATACCTGTCTCTTGTTTTGCCGCATTGGCTAATGGTCTGTCCTAATCTCGAAGATGCATGGGGATCTTAATGGTCAAATTTAGTTTACACTAATGCAAAGAAATTGGAATAAAGTTAATATGATCGAGTAAACGTTCACAGCGCTCCCAGTCAGACTAGACTGGTGCAGGTGAATGGAAGCCTTGTGTGGGAGGAGGTAGGGACGGAGGGTGGGGGTTCTTCTGCGGTCCAGTTGATGCACCAGGGGCGAGAGGTGTGCGAAGGAATGGAGTTTTAGGAAGAAGTTCTTTTCTCTTTTGTTGTAGTTGTAATGTTGACCAATTTTTTTAGGGGGGAATGCCATATATAATTTGGGCCATCATGAACAAAATATAGTGGACGTCTTTAATATAATTGTTTTTGATGTGGCAACTTGCACATAGTATGAAAGGCATATTAGCCTTCTATAATTCGATCAAAAACGTTTGTGCGTCTGCAGGTGTATAATGTCCACTACAGTATGAGTATCAATGGCAAGGTGGAGGAGGGCTCCATGGAGATCGATTCTGGTAACAACGTGGAGAGGTTCCGTACCGGCAGTGGGACAGACGAGGCCGTGGAGGTTCACGACTTCCAGATTGTAAGAAAAAAACACTTATTGCAGCAGACATGGGTGACTGCAACGGTGGCAGCCTCTTTCATGGCAGTGTGTGTGTGTGTGTGTGTGTGTGTGTGTGGGTGTAACGTCATAGGGAGATAGACTGTCTCCTGCCTCCTTTCATGTCCCCTCACTCTGTCCCCTCTGTCTCAACCCCTAAAGGGCATAACAGGTATCCGCTTTGCAGGAGGAGAGAAGTGCTACATCAAGACCCAGGTCAAAGCTCGTCTCCCTGAGGTGGAAACTCTCAACAAAGACTCTCTGTTGTTTGACCTGGTAGGGATCAAGTCGGCTCTCTCACGAAGCACCTTTACCTTTTTCTGACTCACAGTCTCACTCTCTTTTCTCTCTCTTCCTCTCTTTCTCCTTTTCTCTTTCTCTATCCACACACATTCACACTCTCTTTTTCTCTGTCTTGCAGACATACATGTTTTCTCTTTCTCACAGACACACACACTGACACCCACCCACACACAAACTCAGACATCCTGTCACTGTTGGACGGCGGCCGTCTGATTATTGAAATCAGTTAGCATAGCCTTGCATATGCCTTGTGCACACATCATTAAACATCATGCAAACTGTCATATAAGACACACTGTCCTCACACACAAATGCACACACACCTACACATGTATACACACACAAACACACAATTAACGATTACGCAGAGCTGCTGTAATTGCCTTGTAGTCTCATAAACAATCGTTTATTGTGGGTGTGAGTGTGTGAGTGTGTGAGTGTGTAAATGGGCTTTGTGTGTTTGGTTCAGATAGGGAGATGTAGTTATAATAGTCACTGCAGGCGGGTCATCTGCAGTAATTCATGATGATGGGAAATATGCCCCCCCCACACACACACACACACAGACACAGACACACACACACAGACACACACAGTGGGTTCAGATAAACTCTTATCGGTCCTGCAAAGGAGGGAGTTTGTTGTTATTTGTCCCTGGAGCAAATAACTCAACATAAAAAAATCAAGCTGTCTGGTAGGTTGTAGTATAATATTTCTGTCTGTCAATTTTTTGGGATGCTCCAGGAATAGCCCCCTTCTGGGCATTCTACCTCCAGGGTGTATGTGTGTGTGCACATACTGTATGCACTATGCTATGGTTCTCCACTGGAAATCTCATTAGTTTTTCAATTTGTTTTCAAAAACCTTGAAAATTTAGGCCAACATATTTTGGCATTGTTCAGATTTTAATGAACCCTGATATTCAGTGAGTAAATGCTGGAACCGCGGAGGACAGGGCAGAATCAGCTTAAGGCCTTGGGCATCCCTGATGTTATTGTTCTTACAAACACTGCATTAAAACACATAATTGAAATAATTAACAGGAAATTCCACAATGCATTCAGAATAGTGAAGGTAGGTATTTTGCACGCACAATGCATATTTATTCATGTGCAAACACATTTGTGCAATGCATTAAGAAAATTAAGAATGTCATTATTCTAAACATGTAAATTAGAATATAGTTTTAAGTGTATAATTACCTAGTGAAACAATACATTTATATCCTTTTTGGTTGTAGTGTATTGGACTAATTAAATGTTTGATCAGTTTTAAGTGTCAGTCTAACCCTAACTAACAGCTTAGTAGCAACAGGCTATGAGCTGTAACTATGTGATCTGTTAGTTTGTTGCTGTTTACAAGTGTGTTTGTTTGACACAGGAAGATGAGGTGATGCCAGCCAAGTTTGAAGAGGATTCTCTGATCTGGGTGGCAGCTGACACACCCCTCTCAGACCCCACCTTCCTCAGCAACAAGATTAAGGATTTGTGTGGGGATCTGCCAATCTTCTGGCTCCGTCCTACCTACCCCAATGGTACCCAATTCACTTGATAAACAGTCCTTTCTTCTTCTAAAGGCAGTTGTTAATGCCTGTCTCACAGATTACATCCAATACTGGCCCAGTCACTGTAATGTAAATAGTGTTAGTGCAGGGTTGGAAGCAGAATCATCAGACCTACATGTGGGATGTCAGTTACTAAGCCTCTATCTCTCTGCAGGCGGGCAGAGGAAGAGGCGGGCTGCCCCCCGTCAGCGTCGCCAGGCAACCGGGGCAGAAGAGGAAGTGGATGTGGAGGCAGAATTCAACCCAGAGAACCCATATCACGTGAGTCTTACACACACACACAACTAAAACTGCTTTATTACCGTCGTGTTTTGTTGTCCACTCACATCTGAAATGGTACCTGAGGATGGTGTTTCTGCTCACAGTTTCTCACAGCTGTGTGAGTCAGAGCAGATGCTGAGGTCACTGCAAAGGGCCAAGCCTGTCGGTGCAAATTTGTGTGTGTGTGTATGCATGTTTTGTGTGCATGTGTGTGTTTCGAGTGTGAGCCTGTCTGGACTGACAGACCTCTTTAGAATGGCCCTCCAAAGCCCCTTTGAGTCATTGAGCCTGTGTGAATAATACCACTCAAGTCCCCCTATTCTACCCCCTCCCTCTCTCAAACACACATCATGCCCCCCTCCCTGTATGAAGGCCCACCGTTTCCCTCCTAATCCCTCTTGGGATGCAGAAGCCCCCCTCCCCCCCCCCCCCCCCCCCACACACACAACTGGTGTGAGAAACTCTCTAAATCACACTTTGTAATAGTATCCTTTATAATAATGACACTTTGGATTGTCTTAAAGAACACATGTAAATGTGAATATTAGTCTTCATTATATTTTTTATTTATTTTTATATATTACCAAATTCCAACACTTTTTGGTTTTGAATTTCTTTCATCTGAGCACATATTACTGATATCCCTCCTTCCTCCCTGTTTCTCTTTGTCGCCCCCCTCCCCCCCCAGCGCGGTCTGGAGGGTGACGAGGGCACCATGACCTTTGACCCCATGCTGGACCACCAGGGAGTGTGCTGTATCGAGTGCCGCCGTGGCCACACTCAGTGCCAGAGGATCTGTGAGCCCCTGGTTGGGTTCCACCCTTGGCCCTACCACTATGCAGGTTGCAGGGTGGCCTGCAGAGTCATCATGCCCTGTCGCTGGTGGGTCGGGCGCATCATGGGCATTCTCTAAACACCCCCTGCACCACGGTGCAACAGTCCAGGAGAGAGGAGGACAGTGGGTGGGAAGAGAAGGAATGGAAGGGGAGAGCGGGAAATAAAATGGGAAGAGATAAAAAGAGAGAAAGAGGGAGTGATGTCTAGTTCCCCAGCCACCCGTAATTTCATATGAGATGGTTGGAAAGGCAATAAACAAATGATGTGTATGGCAATGTAATCAACACACAGTTAATTATAGTCACTTCTTGACAATACCTGAACATAAATGGTATGTTGGTTATGAATATTCAATAACTTTATGCTGTGTCATAAACCTAGGTATATTGCACATGCTGTATAATAACTAACAGGAATGTGCACATAGCACAAACACATACCAATCCCTATGAGATCAGTAAAAACTAAAGTTTTGGTGTAAACTTGTATTTAAAAACGCTAATACTTTTACTTCATATTACCTTACTTTCTGTCTCTTTTAGCTTGATGATGTAAATAAATGTATGAAATAAGTATTTGTTAGACATAGGGAGTGTAACAGGAGTTTGCTCAGACAGTGGATCTATAGTAGAACTTCTTTACGTTCTCCTCAAACTAGTGATAAATGTTTCTGTCCCGACTGTTTTAACTCTGTCAGACCCCCCTGGCTGTTTTTTTTCATTCACTAATAATAAAGTGTACTAATGGCTTTCTCTTGCAATCTTCCCAAAATTGAGTGATTTTATCAGCGTTTTCAGAAACCGTTACAAAGTGCAATAAACGAATAAACCTTTTGTAAGTAAAATTATTAAGTCATGTTCCCCATTCTTGTTGCAGCTCTATACAAAGTATATATATGTTAAACAATGCAATGACATTAACATAGGGTGAATTCGGGTAATCTGGGATTTTTTTTGCATGCATTTTCTCATCGGAGCTTCCTGATTAACTAGTGCCCTGACCCTTTCTGTGACACCACACCAATCACGTTTTGTGATTTCAGTCACATAACATCCATGCTAAACCTCAAAGTTCTGTGGACTAGACATTGTCATAGCAGGGAAGTTTGGAGTTTAGGTGTCCCACTTTACCCAATGTCCCAGATTACCCAAATTCACCCTACACACACTCACTAAAAGTCCTTCGACATGTCAAACCCAGTAGACCTGAGGGAAGTGTAGCGAGAGTAGAGTTCCTTTCCCCAGTCCTGCAGTTCCAGTCTGCTTTAATGTTGGAGTTACAGTTCTAGAACTCTTTAATGAGACTAAAGACTCTTCAGCCGTCACGCTCTGAGATCTTACCCACGATGCAAAGCGCTTAGCTCCTTTTGATGTCAGGGACCAGCTTCAGGCGAGGGTAGGGGTAAGGGTGGGGGCCGTGTATGTGGGTGTGAGAGAGGGAGCGAGTGAGTGAGAGAGTAAGAGAGAGAAGCGAAAGTGCGGGTCCTTTCCGGAGTCACAGAGCGGCGTTTGATCGTCACGAGAGATGAAACGATGCGCAGTAAATTTAACACTTAACTCAGTGAGAGAGGGCTGACGATCTGGTGAGGAGACGGATCCATATGAAGGCTCTCGTGCCTTTTAACACCCACTCACTGCCAAGCAGATGAGTGTGTGTGTGTGTCAGATGAGTGTGTGTGTCAGATGAGCTTCCTGTTGTCAGAGCAAGGTTTAATCTTCCTGCTTTAACCTGCCGGTCTGGGCTGTGACCTCTCTCTTCTCCTTCCTCTGCTCATTCTTCCCCTCTTGGATCTTCCCAACACCATCCGGGCTGGAGGCTGGATAAACCACCTTGGAGCATGTGGATGGCTGGACAGAGAATGCTAGTAGATGACCCATCCCAACCTTCAGTGAAACACCCACATGCTTGTTGCACAGTGGTGAATGTAGGTTAGGAGGAGGCAAGCTGAGTTTCATGAAGCCTGCTGAGACAGAAGATACAGGCCCTGGGAGCTAGGGGCTCTAGGTACCTTTTCTCAGTGTGGCTGACAATAGCCCCCCAACCAACAGCCCTCACCAGCATAGTCAGATTGTTTCTGAAGGTTAGCTTCAAACCTCTGAACCTGTGTGTTAAAAAATGTCATGATCCAAATATACACAATATTAACTTGATACTGTGATACCAAAACCGAAAAACAAGGTAAGATTGTGACCCAAAAACAAACCATTTATTTACACAGAATCTTGAATCACACACAGAACCTGGTATTAACCCCATGTTTAACATATCCCACAATTTCCAGACCATCAGTATATTGTATTGCTATTGTGGAAAAAAGGATTGACCTTTTATTGAGTGTACACAAAAATCACATGTGCCCAAAACATGTTTATAACTTTCTTATTGTTTCAAATGTGTTTTTGTTAATTTTATTCTTTACATTTTCTATACAAGATGAAGTGATGGGGACCATAGAAAGCTTGGCTATAGACCCCAGCAGTACAAACTGTCAGACTCCTGGTAAACTGGGAATAAGGGACCACACAGGGGGTGGATATTTGAAAAACCAAATCCAAAGTTTAAATCAAAGACATCTTGGTTAGGCTTCCTCAACCCTAGTTCTTAGTCCACGGCTCAACCAACCCTCTCCCTTGATCAAGGTGCCAGAACCTGACTACTCGTTGTGACATGTGAGCCCGGGAACTTCTCCAGAATGTTAGCGAAATACTGTTGTTCCAAAGCTGATAGATAAAAGAGCCTGTCAGTTATCTATGAGAGTGGATTAGGAGAAGGGTTCAACACTAGTCCTCTGGACTGGGGCTGAGAGACACGCAGAATCTCTAAAACCAATATTGGTAGATGGGCCTGGAGTGGGAGGTGGGGGTCGGGGGGTTTGGAGGGGACTGGCGGGAGTCTGTTAGAGGCAGAGAAGGGGGAGTCTGTTAGAGGCAGAGAAGGGGGAGTCTGTTAGAGGCAGAGAAGGGGGAGTCTGTTAGAGGCAGAGAAGGGGGGGGAGGAGTAGCTCAGTTCAGTACTTCTTCCATTCAACGTCATCAGGAGGACTCATGTCTACTTTTCTCTTCCCCACGTCAGTCCAGTTGGTGCTCAGGACTGTACCACCTGACTCCATCTGAAGGAGGTAGGAGGAGAGGGGGGGGGGCAGGAGGGGGGAAAGGGGTTTAGGCCAAAATAAAAGTCACACACCGTATTTCATGAAATGCACGATTGATATCCATTGAAACGAGAACAAATATCCTTAACTCGACAGCATCGATAACTGCTTAGCTTGTGAATCCCCATCCGCAATCAAGTGTGTGCGTGTGGCGCGCGCACGCACGCGTGGACTCACAAAGGACTTGTTCATGGCCCGCTTGACCTCGTCCGTCCCGTCCGTGTAGATCTGCTGGAAGAGGTTGTTGAGCGCCGCGTCGCCCTCCAGCTTCTCCTTCTTCTCCTCCTCCTTGATGTCCACCACCACCTTGTCCCAGTTGCGCGTGTAGTGGGAGGACGAAGGGTACTGGTCTGGAAGAGACGCACACACCGGCATCACCATGCGCCTCCACGCCCATACGCTTTCATAGACGCAGGTTAGCTAGACTGAGCCGGGCAGGCCGTTCTGAAGGCGTGCACTGTGGTCATGGAGGCTCCTGACGCCTGCTGATCCAGAGGCAGATAGAGAAGCCGAGCGGGGGGGGTTACTCACTGGGGGTGAAGTGTTTGATGTTGGGCTCCTGTCCCTCTCCCTCCAGCTTCTCCCACCTGATTGCTTCAGTCTTCTTCATCTTGATCTCCACCTGGGAGAGGGGGGGGGGGGGGGGGGAGAGAAAACAGAGGAAGAGCGAGGGAAAGAGATGAAACCCTTCCCCCGTTCGCTGTCGTAGCAGCCGGTGACGTGCTAACAAATCAAACCTAACCCTATTAGAGTGATATTACATGTCGCTCTCTATATAGGACGCTTAGAATGACACATCATAATGAAGGCCTAGACAGTGAGCCTCCATCTCGGCAGTGGTGTGCGTGTGATAGGCAGAGATGCTGGGGTATGCGGGGGCACAGCTCAATCTCAAACCTTACTGACAGACACAGAGCACTAACGAGATGTCTGTCAGCCAGAGGGGCCTGTCTGTATATGTGTATATATGTGTGTGTGTGTGCACTCCTACTTTTGCCCGCAACAGCATCTAGAACAGATCATTACAGCAGAACAGAACATGGGACGAGGCAAGAATGGAGAGGAAGAACCAAATTTGGAGGTGGGAAGAGGACGCGGACACACACCTACACCCTCTCTCTCTCTCACACACACACACACACACACACACACACACACACACACACACACACACACACACACACACACACACACACACACACACACACGAGATGCTGAGCAGGATCGACAGGGCACATGCCAGTGAGACACGCAAGACACCGAGTTCTTTACCCCCCGTTATGGTGTGGCTGTACCAGCAGTGAGTGTGTGTGTGTGTGTCTGTGAACAACCAGCACTGTGTCGGTGAAATTAAACAGCATTTCTGCTCTGTTGGGCAATAAGATGATTCATTCATGAGGGTGATGGGACACAGGAGAGAGGTATGGAGAGAAGGAAACAGAGAGAGGAGACAGATGGGAAGGAACAGGAGATTGGTTCTAGAAGCCAATATGATCACTGCAAGATGTTCCCTATGGTCTCATTCTACAGAGGTTAGGAGATGGTGCAGAGCAATGTCGGGATGGTACAGGTGCTTCTAGAACATATTACAGCATGGCTGTCGTCTCTGTGCTTTGCTGAATCAGTGCTGTTGATGCAGGTGTGTGTGTGTAGACTGACAAATACCCTGTCCTCTGTGCTTTTGCATGTGTGCTGATAACCAAATGAAAACCCATGCTGTGACCATGCTCTGTGTGTGTGTGTGTGCGCGTGATACGAGGCCATCCAACATTAATCTGCTGCCACATCTGTGTCTTCTGGCTGTAAAGGGACGTGACAGGGAAGGCGCCGCACGTCTGTGTATGTGTGTGTGAGGGTATGTGTGTGACAGGCGAGGCGTTGTCTCTTAAAGGGATGTGACAGCACTGCCACATACAGGGCCACCACCCACAGGACCCCAGGGGCTACACACACACACACGCACGCACACACGCACGCACACACGCACGCACACACAGGGAGTTCAGTCCCGTGTCTGAAGTCCCACGTGTCCCTACCCCTCGTCCCCTCTGCCCTTCCTCATATGCCTCTCCTACTTTCAATCACCACGGGTTTCAAAACAAACTCAAATAAACACACAAAATAAATAAAGAAATACATAAACATCCTCAGACACTGACAGGCGTGGAAATTAAAGTGGGAGCCGACGTGTTATCTATTCCGCAAGAGGAGATGAGTTAGAAATGAGAAGAGTGTGTGTGTGTCAGTGAGAGTGTGTGTGTCAGTGAGAGTGTGTGTGTGTGTGTCAGTGAGAGAGCGTGTGTGTGTCAGTGAGAGGGTGTGTGTGTGTGTGTCAGTGAGAGAGCGTGTGTGTGCGGCGCGTAGCCGTCTGCTTTGATCAAACACGCTGGTATGTAATTGGCTCCCTGTTGTCGTGGTGACCCCAGGGGTTAGAAAGTCTGTCGTGGTTGAAGACAGGAGGAGGTCAAATAGGGCAGCACTGACAAGTGCTGTGAGAGGACACACACACTGGAACACACATATATACACACACACACACACAAAGAACACAATCTCACGCACACACGCGTACACAACCTTAGGGAACACCGACATTCTGCCAAGATGGCACAAGTGTGTTAAGAGCTTTGCGCGTGTGCGTGAGCACATACAGTGTGTGTGTGTGTGTGTGCACACAGGCTGAGCCTTCCCCTTCTCGGGTGACTTTAAAGAGAGCAGGCAAGCGAAGCGCTAACCCTGGGAAAGGGGGGGGGGGGGGTGAAGGGCCCCTGTTCCAGGTAGCGGAGCCAGGGACAGAGCTGGCGACCGGAGAACAACATGGTAAACTGCTGCATTAACCAGCAGCCTGGGAGGACGGGGCCGTTGTTGTGACTGCTTCTCCCGGCTGCTCTCTGAGGGGGCCGTCCCCGGTCGACTGCTGGCAGAGAAGAGCCCCCTCTCATGAGGCTGCCTGCTCAGCTCACAGCAGCAGCAGACAACACGGAGCGTTCTCTTCCCTGGCGTCTGTCTGTATGGCACTGTAACATGGATGGCTATTACACACAGACTCTCGCTCTCTCTCTCTCACACGCACGCACACCCGAAAAAGTCAAATAAAAAAAGCTTTTAAAGTGGCCCAATTGCACAGTGCAAAACAAGGAATTCGCTTACCATCATATGTTTTAATATTGGGTTGAAGTGTCTTATGCAAGGTAAGTGTGTGTGTGTGTGTGTGGGCAGCAAGGCCGTGCGTACCCCAGGAGCCCGGTGGACCAGGGAACAGACAGGGCTTTGTGGGGAGGGAGGGAGGGAGGGGGGGGAAGGGAGAGAGGGGGGGCTTGAACTCTCTCTTCTCCACCTCCCTCTGCCTCTCCATCCCCTTCTCCCTTTAAGGCTGCGCTCTTGTGCGAATATGTGTGGGTGTGTATTTAAGGTGTGTGTGTGTCTAGGGCAGACTCCTCCCCTGTCTCTAAGACTGGGCTCTTGTTTAAGCTTCAGCACACGTGCACCTCTGGTATGCGGTGTCTACTGTTGCCATGGCGAGGGGGGAGATAGAGAGTGTGTGAGAACGGCCGCTGTATGTGTGTGTGGGTATGTGGGGAGGGGTGGGACTACCTTTCTCAAGTGGAAACTGGGTTTTTTGGAGTTTTGCTAGCAGTTGGCAGGATTTTCTAGATGTTTCTGGATGTGTATCACCGTGTATACCTCCGGATGTGGTTTCAACGCTGCAGCCTCTGCACTGGACAGAGGACACCAGCGGAGCGACCCAGACACAGTGGAGTGGCTGTGTTGGCGGGTTTTAAAAGCCACAGAGCTGCCAGAGGAGCGTCGGGGAGGGCGGGTACCTTGGTGGAGAGGATCTTAAAGGTGCTCTGCTGAGGCACGATGGGATGCAAGAGGTGAAAGCTCAGGCCGAAATCCTCCCCCGACGCCAGCCGTATGTTGGCGGACAACTACGAGGGGGAGAAACACACACAGACGCACGCGTTACAAGACACACACACTGCGTTTCACACGTCGACACTCGTCCTTTGATGTAGGACGCCGAGCCAAGAAGAATCCTGGTAAAAATGCACTTGACATTCGCAGTGCACTATGGCAGAGGAGAGTCCCCTTGTCCCTGCGTGTGCTGGTCTCAGGGAAGTGTGACGGCGGGGACACACTGTCCCCATGGGGCAGGGGAGGGGGGGTGAGACAGCCGCTAACAGCACAAGTGTCTATCACTCTTTTGGAGGGACAGGCTGACAGGTCTAGCATCTCTCCCATTCGTAGGAGGCTAAGTGTCAGTCTCTGGCCCGCACACAAAACACACACAAGCCTAGTGTATCTGCACCACCGTGGTGGAGTAAAGATCTGTCATGTAGGGGTACACAGTTGTACCTTGCCTTCAGAGTGAGGTTAAGAGACCCTGGTTTCCCTCTAGTCACCCCTCAGGAAGGGGAAACACAGAGCGCTGCTGTTTGTGCATTTTCCCTCTGAAGGCTTTCCTGCAGTGCTGATATGACACTTAGGGGTGGCAACATTTGGAAGGGTATTCCCAGGATCTGTGCTTGGGGGCGCCTTCTTCAAGGCACTGCTGGAGGCATGGCCACAGGGAATGGGTGTGTGCGCGTTTTAAGTGTGTGTGTGAGACAAGAGAGATGCCCGTTTCATCTACCGCCAGTGCAAGCCGAAGGCTATCCCATAAAGCCTTCTCTACAAGTTCCAGAAACAGAACATCTATATGGCTCTCCTCATCTCCATCTTATATATTCTTCAAATTTTTCTGCCAAAGAGACTGTGTGTGTGTAGTGTTACTCGTGTACCTCTTTCTCCGCAAAGCTGACCAAGACTGAGTCCTTTTGGGCGTTCTTCACCATGATGGTGACAATGACCTGGGACTCTGTTTGGTACCAGTCGTGTCTGAGGGAAACACACACACAACCACATGTGGTCAGGTGGCTGGATCAAACATGCCTAATCAGCAGGTCACGATCAGTCTACTTACTTCGCCGGTGGTGCAGCAGATGGCTGCTGTAGCATCCAGTCATCCCAGAGAGAGAGAGAGGGAGAGAGGGAGAGGGGATAACAAGTTAGATGAAGAGATGGACAAAAACAAACAGATGACAGAGAGAGACACAAAGGGATCCCAGAGGAGGTTTTTTTTCAGTAGTGTGGGCGAGCCTGATCTGGAGATGCTGAGATCAACAGCGCCCCCAAGTGGTGTAGGGAGAGCGGAGGCAAGCGCAGCACTCACCATGTTGGCATTGCCGTTCAGACTCTGTTCTGGAAGAGGAGAGATGACCATTTATTACACACACATACACACACCAAAACATTACATCCTGGAATAGCTGGATGTGTCCTAGTCCCACCAGACAGATACTAAACTTGCGTCCAATAATCTATGCTCGTATTGCACAAGCATGCTTCCATACACACCAATGGAAACACGTACATAAAGTCACACCGACACACACACCGCTCTCTTAGGATGACAACCACCAGTTTGTTTACTGGTCCATCCACGCCCATGAAAAGCCCTGTGAGCCCTAACAGGCCTGATCACCGTTTACAAACCAGCTATCATACATTATTTACTGCTTTCATTACCGAGACGGGAATGGGTGAGAGACCGAGATGCAAGGAGCCGGGGAGAGGGAGTGATAATGTTGCGTAAATGAGGTCGCCTTTGAAATGGAGAAGTGATGGGAGCACACTGGTGGGGAATGAAGATGGTGTGTGTGTGTGTGTGTTTTGATGTGTGTGGGGGTGTGAAGCAGAAGCATGGAGAAGCAGCCAGTTAGTGGGTTACTAGTAAACAGCATCATTAAGCACATGAAAGGGGCACTGGGCCTATGCTGAGGATAACCGAGGTGTGTGTGATTGCGTAAGAATGTTTTTTGGAGTTCACTTGACAATTTTGAGAACGCATTAACACAACACGGTAGTCATATTCGGGTGTATGTGTTACACTTTCAGGGAGTTATGTAAACGTTCTAGACCAAAGCAACATGCCAGCTCCATCCACACACACATATATGTATATGTACGTCTGTCCCACTTACTCCCCATCATTTCTTCACAGCGCTGGATCCAAACTTCTAAATCTTTGTCTGAATCTGTGGGGTGCAGACAGAGAAAACAAACCTTAAGGGGCTATTCACCACTTTCTTCCATACTTAGAATTATGAATCAGACATGATGTCATAGACTTGATGTTGACAGCTGTCGACAGAAATGCCTGGAACCAACATGGCAATTTTGGATTGCATTTAAGTTTGCATTGATGGGGCTCTCTCGCATGTTTCCCCCAACCTGGCTGATTTTGTAGCCATGGTTGAGGGCTGGGTCTGATACAGGCATGTATCTGTGCTGTACACAGGATTTCTGTCGGGTCTCACCATTCAGCTGGTGTCCCTGGGTGAAGGCCTCGTGTGAGGACTCATAGTGGTTGAGGTGGTACTCTGCTATTCTGCAGGGTGAAAAGCGCAGAGACATAGAGAACAAATTTTAACAAAAAAAGTGTTTTCACCGAAGGTCAATTGAATCGCTTGATCGCTCACTCACCCTGTTCGCATGAAGGCAAGTGCAAGGCTGGGCTGTAGCAGTTGAGCTTTCTTGGAATCGTTGGCAGCACCTACAACAGCAGTGACATCATGCACAGATACATACTACTTCAGTTTGTAATGATTGTGTCATGGAGCAGTCAGTCGGTTACAGTCCAACATCCACAGCTTTTAAGCATGAGTTGGTGGGAGCCTGGGAAAATACTTACAACTGTAGTTTTTGAGAAGTAGGTGGGCATAGGCTCGTTGGCAAAACCACTCAGCATTATCAGGATTTCCCAACAAGGCTTCATTCAGCTCCTGAATGAAAACATACATTTACATACATCGAGATCACTGATTAGGATCGCAAGCACAGTTTAGATGTGGGAGTCTGCCGATGGATGATATGCCTACAATGGCAAGTGTAGATTGAAAGCGTGTCTGTTCGTTGACATTCAGCTAGAGCTAACTAGCTCACCCGATCTATTTCAAATAATTACTGGTGGTATTTTTAAAGTAGCTGTCTTGGCTAGCTACCTAATACCGGATGATTATGTCCGCTGCATATGGGTGATAATATTTACATTCTTGACATCCCTTAACCCTGAAAACAAACGGTTGATAGCTAGTTGGAGTTTGGATAGTAAACATATGCAAGCAGGTAGAAATCTTTAAATTCGTAGTCTCAACCAAAATAGCACTCGCTATACTAGCTAGCTAGTAGTAACATGTTGCGAGCATAATCATTTGCTCAATGTTTAACATGTGTGCACTCTAGTTAGCAGGTTAGCTGTAAATGTTAGCAAATGTAAATTAACTGTTTAAGAACTAGGCTAGCTAGCCAGCTTTCTAACATACGGTAGCTAGCATTAGCTAGCTGATGTTTACCTCCAAAGCTTTCTGGGGGTCCTCATCTATGCAGCTATCTGGGAAACTGCTAGAAACGAAAAAAGAGCCACAATTATCTTGCTGAATGAAATCAAAGGTACATGAACAGTTACTAAAATTATTTGGATAAACTTGCCGTTCGGTAGCCATGGGTCTAGCTAAAATATTGTGTCGTGAATGGACAGTAGAAAGTTCTGGATGGCAAAACGAACTGTTAGCAACGGTCTTGCCTGTCAGCAGTGGTAAACCTAGTTCCTACAGTAGCTAGAAAACAAAGTAATAATATAATGCTGCCACCTACCGACATGGAGTGGTACATAAGACACAATATGTGTTATGGCACTTTATTTAACGTTATTACTATTGTTGCACTACCTCCATTCTTATTTATTATTTTGCTCATACTGGTACTATCTGTCCTTGTATTTTTTTCCCAGTTTTGTCTTGTTGTCTATTTGTGATGCTATAGCCTGCATGGAGAATACCAAATCAAATTCCTAGTATCTGTATAACAATGTAAATAAGAATCTTCCCAAATATTTTTTTTATTATCAAATTAGACAAATTAACACATTGTATACAACAAAAAGAATGGTACGCGTTTACCTTTATAACTCCACCACAAATACATTTAATTGTGAGCACAGACAATTGCAAGGGCAGTACCCTAGTTAGACGTTTAATTTTATTTGTAAAATGGTCCATAGATCTTGGTAGAATTCACTTGTCTGAATCCTAGCAACAAATTTAAGACCAAGGAGGTAAAAATCAAAACAATACACTTTTCTGTAATTTATTCTTACTCCTTGCATAGACAATTAAGTTTGGGTGGGAGTATGTGCGGAAACAACATTTTACAATCCTGAGAGACAGCTGGCAAGTGTCAACAATATAAAGTTGCACAAGTTCACAAAAAGTATATATAAGACAAAACACATAAATACATAAAGAAATATATGGTGGAGTAAGTATATTTACAGTCATAATAGAACGGTATTGAGTGCAGAAATGCTAACATTAAGATACATTAAAATAAGTATATAGGACAGGTTTGGTCTATATCCCTTTTTTGTTTGTTGATTGTCATTCATGAGAAATGTTCCCAAGGCACTGGTGATTGGTAGATTTCTAGTTTATGATTTCTACACGACACAACTTGTATCCATTAACAACATTCATAATGTTAGTCTGTGGAATGCATATCAAGAAGAACCGGTTTAGAATGCAGCTGGTGTGTTTTCTTCAGGTTTGTTTAATCCTGTACTATAGATACCTTTGTACCAAGCATGCTATTCAAAACAGTACAGTGGCCCACATTAAACTGATCTGGAATGTCTTTGGTTAAGAGTTGCATCAGGTCGGTCTGAAGCACAAGGAAAGGTGGAAGAAGGGACAGGGACAGGGTGTGTATTACAATTAGTGCAAGGCAATGTTCAAGGCAAATGTGAAGTGTGTGTGTGTGTGTGTGTGTGTGGGGGGGGGTTGAGAGAAAGAAAGAAAATATAACAGTGTATTGATCAGAGTATAAGCTCCCATACAATGGAGATGAAGTGCAAGCAGAAACAGCTATACATTTCTGCAGAGTGGCTGTAGATTCCAGTGCATGTTTTTGGTCTCTGGTTGAAAATCTAATAACTTCTAATGGCGTCTATAAGGGCACAAAGACTTCTAAGATTGTAACTCTCTAGAGGGACTCCCAATCAGAAAGTTATTGTCACAGGCAATTTTGTTGTTGGGTTGATGTTTCCCTGATGACAAGGCACTGACAGTCTGACAGGGCATACTGAGTTAGTCCTGAGACTGCTGCCTGTGTTTTTATTGGTCAAAACTAGTGAGGGGTGCTAGCTGCAGGGTCACTATCTGAGGCTGGCTGGCAGGCTGTTTAGAGACTAGCTTCTCGTCTGTGGCAGTAGTCCCATCAGGGTGGTTCAGCACCTGTATCACCCCATGCTGACCTTCTGTTTTATTGCTACTAGAGGCTTGTTTCTCACAAAGACTCCCGAGCAGCTGAGCGGTTTTGAAGACAGACGCGTGGCCGCCTGGCTGCAGAGACTGGACTCTCTCGAGGTTCTGTAGAGTCCGCAGCATCTCAGCAGACACGATGGGCAAATGCCTCTGCTGGATCAGACTGTCCCCTGTGGACCTGAGGACCGTAGCGCGCTGGGCTGGTGCTGAGGCAGGGGGGCGAGGCCTTGATCTGGGCTGGCCCGGAGGTTTTGTTTCCCTTGTTCTGGTGGGGGTCTTTCGGCCAGGATGGTGGACAGGTCTAGAGGCTGGGGGTGAATGCTCATAGGAACCTCCATCATCACTAGAAGAACTGTCCTCTGGGTTGTCACAGATTGCGTCGTCATCACTATTATCCTCCTCCTCCTCTTCTTTATCATCATTATCAGCTTCTTCTTTACCATCAGTGATGTAGACCATGTCTTCAGGCAGCGAGGTGAACTGGTAGACCAGCCTCTGGCCCTCCACCTTGTTTAGGATACCTCGCTGGTAATAATACCTGAATGAGCACAGAGCAGTAGTATTACCAAACTGCACACGCACACACACGTCAGTGCACAAATGCATACACATGCGCGCGCACACACACAAGCAATACTTTGATATCTGTTGCACAGCCATCACAGATCAACAACATAAAATCAAATGTATCCAACCTGAGGGCTCTGCCCATGGTCTCATAGTTCATGTCTGGTTTATTCTTGTGTTTTCCCCAGAGTCTGGCCACAGCCTTTGAGTTGACCAACTTGAAGATTCCTGCATGGGGATTGGTCCATTTGATGTAGCGGGGGCAGGCTTGCCTATCCTGGAGTAGCTCCATCAGGAATTGCCACAGGTATAACGTGTTGCCTGACACACACACACACACACACACACACACACACACAAAGAGATGGGCGGTGCAGTAGCTCCCCAGGAGAGAGGGGAGACAGACACAAACCAGATGAGACCATTTAAACATAGAGGGAGTTTGTTGTATGTCTTAGAGAGAATTAGTGAGACAGGAGATATGGAGGGGGGAGAGAATACCTTTTTTGTATTTATACTTGCTCCTCTTCACTATGATGTCAGGGGTTGGTGATTCAGGCCTGCTGTGTCGAGGTTTCCTCCCTGTAACAGACAGTGTGGTTAAAAAGCAAGTGATGAAACTAAAGAACGAGCACATGTTTTAAAACTAATAATGTAGGTTTGTAGTCCTGTTCATCCTGTGCGCAACAACAAAAAAACAGACCTCTCCTCTTTTGTGGCTGCGCCACAACATTCTCCACAGGGGATGTGAACCACTGAGGCTGGTCCACAGCTCCCACAATCCCCTCTGCTGACACGGTCACCTGGGTAACAGGAGCGGTGATGACATCCCCAAGAAGTGGCACAAACATTTGGGCTGGCAGGGGGAGGATTGGAACAATATTAAGATGGAATGAAATAAAAAGTTAATAATTATGTGGTAGTGGAAGGCATTATATTTTTTACCAATAAAATTCCAGATGTTTAGATCTATAGATAGGTATGTGTGTGTGTGTGTGTTTGACTTACAGTAGTGCTGTTGCTCCAGGAGAGTATCAGTAGAATCCATGTTAAGGATAGTCTCAGCAGCAACCAGTGTCTCCATGGTTTCTTCATCCCCACTCTCACACCCCTCCACTGCATGAAGAAAGGCAGACAAGACAGGCCGGAGAGAGATAATAAGAGAGCAGAGAAGAGAGACAGCGTAAATACACGGACAGTGCAGGACTACTGCAATGATATGTAAGACCTTTGGAAGGAATTTGGAGGGAACTGTAAGGGCACTTATTGTCAGCTGTTTTTAAGTTGTACCCAGGTACTAGTAGCTAGCTACCAAACAAGTTTGCACTCCACTGTCTAACAAAGACAAAGGTTAAAGCAAGTTAGCCAGAACATGACAGATACCCAACTATGCCAGCTATCCAGCCATGTAGCGAAAAAGGGTATTTAATAGCAGTACCGTAATTTGCTTGATAGTTAGCTCTAGAAAACTCTAGTTTTACTAGTTGTAGACTACATGCAATTGGCTTTACTAAACGCTGATTAAACTTGGCTTATAAAATAATCTGCGATCCAGCTATTACTTTAGCTAGCTAGGTAAAAACAGTATGTTAGTTAGCTAGTTAGCTGTTACTGTAATTGTTACAATTAGTTGACTGATAAATGTCTGAAAAAATTAAACGTTTGATACCGATGGATTATACATTAATGACAACACTCACTTTTGCAGATGGCTTTAATGTAGCTACTGTGGATAGATTAGGTAAACTCTACATTCCAGAAACAGTGGCCAACTTAAAGCTAATGTTCAAGCACTAGCTACGTAGCTAGCTAGCTAGCACTGTCTGAGAAGCTAGGAATGTTTTGTTTGACTTCCTGCATTTTGAGGGGGTGGTTCATGTCAAGAGGATTTCGGTGTTGTACCGAAATCGGTAACCTATCAAAACCGACCAGGGGTCGCTGTTCTAGGTACAACACCGGTACGCATACGTAGATCCTCATCTAATCAATGTAAAACATAATGGAACTCTCTTGAATTACAATTCATTCAACCAAACTGTTGTAAGGCAGGAGTGTGCCTTTCAGTGGTTGAGTGTGAGTTAGAGTTACCTGAGAGTGGATGGACGTCAGAGTGTGTTTGCTCACAGACCAGGCCTGAGTAGGAGAGTAGATGTGCGTGGGGGACCTGTTCTACAATCACTGCAGGGAACGCAGAATGCTCCTCAAGCTGTAAAACACAGGTAGACAACTGATGCAGTAAATATACAGATATGCTAACACAAGTGCAAAAGGTCACACGCACACACAAACACACACACACTTGAAGAACAAGCCACTCTTACCTGAGGTCCATTGTTGACACGGTCACTGGCATACTCAAAGATGAGCTCTGTCTGCTGCAGCATGTTTAATTTTTCAACACAATTAAACAACTCTATGGTGACATAATCTCAGCGTACCCATAGGTGTAGAACTGGATTGTATTTATGATGATACCACTGCAGAAGTCCTCACGTTCCAGAGCACAATCAGATAAGGTTGTGTTCCACTGAACCAGAGGTTCCAGTTTTTCCGCCCTGACTGTTTCAGTGTCCTTGAATCTAACCTTACCTTGCGGTAAGTTTCTTAGTACATTTCTGGCAGTAACTGTCCAACTTATGATCCACACTCCAGGTTAGTCTGTCAAGTCTGCGTACACCAGGTTGCTTGTGATGAGGTAAGTCCTGCTGCACACAGTTAACTGTAACAGGTCAAATGTGTAGGCGTTGAACAGAGACAGGTGTCACAGTTATTTGTTCTCTCTTGTCTTGCTCTCAGTTTCTGTTGACAATGAGGAAGTGGAGCCTGCCAAACGGCCCTGTGGTCTGAACCTGACAAAAAGAGAAGCAGAGAGAGAGAAAGAGAGGGAGAAAAAAACGACAGTTACATTTTCGTGACATTTCAGCACGTGTGTCACATTCATATGCTCAGCGCTGTTATATTTGGCAAAAATGTTTATAGTTTCCTTTAGGAGGTTTGCCCAAACAGAGTAGACAGCACCCCTACCCCCTCTTCACTTCACAGCACAGTTCTTATCTGCCTTCTAAAACAGGCCAAACTAGCAACAGGAAGTAGGCATCCGGTCTGCATCGCAGTGTGTGTTTTTTGTCCAGTACATGCGTATGTGTGGGCGTGCGCATGTGTACGAGGAAGGGAAAAGTCAAACATCAGCAGCTGTATGGGCTCAAATAAGGCTGCACATTCACCATGCACTTTCCCACTTCTACTTTCTATGTATGTAGGCTTACATACATACATATAATACATGCTCTTGTCCTTGTCCTTGGCCACTGCCTTGGCCACTGCCAAGGACAAGAGCAGACTGCAGCATATCATCCGCACTGCTGAGAAGGTGATTGGCTGCAATCTGCCTACCCTCTAGGACCTGCACAACTCGAGGACCTTGAGGCGAGCGAGGAAGATTGTGGCCGACTCCTCCCACCCTGGACACTCCCTGTTTCAGTCACTCCCCTCCGGCAGAAGGCTGCGGTCCATCAGGACCAATACCTCACGCCACAAAAACTGTTTCTTCCCTTCCGCTGTTGGCCTCTTCAACAAGGCCAAGGGACCACACTGACTCTAATGACTTCTTGCTTAAAACACACTGCTTTTTGCACTGCATTACAAAATGGTATCTTGTACATTTGTATTTTTTGTAATATTTGTATTTTTGTATTTTTATATTGTAATTTACGGCAACTTATATTTTATTTTATTGTATATTTAATTATATTCTAATCCCACTTAGTACTGCTAGTTTATGTACCCTTAGCAAGACATCTCTGCCAGAGATCTCAAATTACAGTGCCACAGTACCATGACGACACATTATCATGCTACACACCTGTGTCTGCCTAAGCCCCTCCTCCTGTGAGGGCTAAGAAGGGACTCTCTTAGCTCATATACATCTTTGCAACGAGAGGAGAGAAAGACTCATGCTGGTTGAACTAGGTTGTCATATTAGCTTCCCAAGCATGTTTTGCTTAGTCTTGGGATGTAGTATGTGTGCATGTATGTGTGTGCAGGTGTGTTTGTGAATGCTTGCATGCGTTTTTTGTGTTTTTGTTCATGTGGTGTAAGTGAGACTGAAAACAAGACATGAGCAAGGCATTTATCAAACAGGAAGCACTGCCAAGTTTACGAGTACCAACTTCCTCTTGATAGGGCCATTGTTGTCTCTGCTGACATCTTAGGGTCACATGAACGCATGCCACAAGAGCCGTTGGCCTCAAAACATTCAAATGATCTGTCCTAGGCCTCCTGTTAATTCAAACATGCCCCCAAACAACATTAATGTGAGGAAAGTGAAATGTGCAGAGTGGAACGATGAAATTCTCCCTCAGTTATAGGACATTGATTCTCAGATCAGCATTGCCAGCCATCTGGACATGCTCAAAGCTGTTTCTATGTCCACAGGCCTGATGGTTTCCCCAGAGGTAATGCTAACAAGTAGGCTCCATTGTCTCTGTGTTAACTCTCTGGTCGTACAGGTCTGTCTCTATGGTCGCACTCATGTGATCCATCCAAGTCTGTGAAGTGGCTGCCAGGCCCCAAAGGACTCAGATAAGCTCCGTAGCACACTCATTTCCAAGTGTGTGTGTTTTGTGTGTGTACGTGCATGTTTGTGTGTGTGTTTGTGAGCGAGGCAAGGCAGATAAGAGTATAGCAGAGAGAGGAGATGATAAGCCCCTGCTGTTGCTTGGGGTAACTAGAACTGGCCAACCTAGCACTGATAAATATGATGTGTGCAAAATATGGTTCGGGGTGGGTGGTTGTGATTATATTCCTGCATACAGTATGATTGTGTGAGTGTGTGTGCACCTGCTCACATGTCCATATTTATAATTTAGAAAGTGATCTTGACATGATTAACATTGATCATGGGACTACCATGCTGAACAGAAACACAGAACCACTTTCACTTTAGCCCACATGGTTTCTGTGAACTCTGTTCTGGTCATTACATCATCTGGAGTCTTAGCTACTTAAGTAGATACTCAACATAAATGAATCTTTGGAAAGACTACTGTAATTGAATAGAGGCTTACCTTGTGTTGTTGATATGCTGTGTCTGTGTAGCAGCTGGCTGTAACTTCCAGGTCTGAACAGGAAATTGTTCTCTCTGCACTGACACCAAACAAGCTGCCTTTCGGCTCTGAGCTAGGATCAGCGTATCCACCACTAACCCTAACCTAAAACACTTCTAACAGACCCGAGATCAGCTTTTAGGAGGAAAGATTCTCCCGCTCGAACAAATAACTGCTCTGCTTCCGTTTACTCCTGAGACCCCTCCCTCTGTGGCTTTTGATTGGTTACCTGTCCGTTGAGTTGAGGTTACTCATAGCAACCATTGTTAGCAAAGAGCAAAGGTAAACAAAGGTCTATTTGCAATGTAAAGCACCAGGGATCAGATCAGAGCACACACAGACACGCTCACACACAGACATGCACACACACATATACACACATGCATACATACAAAGCAACACAACTGTTGCCTGGGATATTCTGGATATCCTCACACTTCAGGAATAAAATCAACATGTAGTTGTGCTCTACAATTACACAGCCACTAGTGCTCCCTGGTGGTCAAAGTGTGTGCCGTGCCATCACATGTTCTGTCCCAAGAGGAGTTGAATAAGGGACTGAAATGTAAGGCCTGTAGGAGGCCCTCTCTGTCTCCTGATTAGAGTGGGAGTGAAATAACCTCTGATTCATCTGATTGACTGAGCCCTTGACCACAGAGATTGGTCAGTTTTGGTCTGCATGTCCAGAATCCAATCAAGTCTTTCCGGGGTAGATCAGATGGAATATAAGAGAACAGGAGACTTAAAAACTGTCTCCACTATCGTGGGATCTTGGCTTGTTTTTTTGTTCTCTTTCCGCGTATTGAGCATCCATAATCTTGTTCAAGAATGTGTTGGTTTGGCTCAAAGAGAAGGAAACTCCCATATTGTTATTATAAAGTAGCCGAGGACACAGAGGCAGAGGGTTTATTACTACAACGTGTGCATGTGTGCATAGGGAGGTCAGGTGGCTGAGCGGTTAGGGAATCGGGCTATTAATCAGATGGTTGTTGGTTCGATTCCTGGCCTCGTCAAATGACGTTGTGTCTTTGGGCAAGGCACTTCACCCTACTTGCCTCGGGGGGAATGGGGAATGTCCCTGTACTTTACTGTAAGTCGCTCTGGATAAGAGCGTCTGCTAAATGACTAAATGTAAATGTGTGAATGCGTATCATGGATGTGGATCCATTTGCGTTTATCAAACTGAAAATATGTTTGTTCAAGATTGAAAACTGATGAACAAACATTGACAAATGTTCATTCAAAGGAACTTCAAACTGATCAAACCTGTGTTATGCATCAATGGTGTGACTACATTATCCTGTTCTATTGTGTGTCTTCCCCCTTACAAAGTGAAAGGGCTCACCGCAAATTCCAACCTCTCATACCTTTGCGTGGTGTTCTCTTGGCTGTGTTAGGCTCTTGGCTTACAGGCAGTTAAACATTTTTGCCTTGAAGTGTTTTTTTTTTTTACACACACACACACACACACACACACACACACACAGATATTTTCTTTGCTTTGTCCAAATGTTAGTGTAACCTTAGCCAGACAATTCTCCTCCTTGCACTGCTAGTCCAGACGAAATGCACTCAACAGCCTGCATCCACGAGTGTGTGTAAAGATGTGTGAGTAGAGAGCGACAAAAGACAATAGCAATTAAAGTTAGTGAAACAAAATACTATTCTGTGAACAGAAACCAAATAAAGACAAACACAGAGTTCTTGAACATTTATTCAAGCCAACTTTTTCCAGAGTTCTCTTTATCAGGAGATAAAACTGCCAAGCACAGCGAAAGAGCCCTGCAGAGCCTGCTGTGAGAGTGTGTGGAGGGGTTGTGAGTAATAGGAAGCAGAGAGCTCAGATGTTTTGGGTCACACACACAAGCTTCTTTATTGATCTCTTGGGCATGGCATTGATTGAATAAAGAGCCTTGATAGGACACTGGGTTTTCTCCAAACCACCCAACTAATCTCAAGCTGTCTTTGGGTAGGACATGGAGGTGGAATGGAGAGAGGGTTGGAAGGGGACAAGAGCTGGGGAGAGTGTGGTAGTAGAGAAAATGAAAGAGAAGGGGAGAGTGTGGTAGTAGAGAAAATGAAAGAGAAGGGGAGAGGTGTGAGAGATGAGAGGGAAACAGAACAACCCTGAGTGTCTCTGAATGAAGGAGAGATACACAGAAGATTGAGGGAGGACGGAGTGAAGAAGAGAGGAGAGGGGAGATAGGACAGAGGGTGTCTTTGATGGGTAATGTGACATGCGTGACACTCGTTTTGCCCAAGGCAACATTCCCCGGTCAAAGCAGTGTTCCATGTGAAGATGTGTGTGTCTCCGTGTGTGTGTTTGTGTATGAGTTTGTGTTCACAGGGGTGCTCTGTGCTTACACTCAGGCTCACATGATAGTAGCGTTTGGTTCAACTCTGGAGAGCTCACACACACGCTTATACACACACGCGCACAAGACACACAGCAGTCGTTCTGGACAGAGAAATATCTCAAGCAAAACATATTTACTGATGATGACTTGTCTTTTCTCTACTTTACATGAACAGATCTGTGTATGGCTTCAAAAGTAGCAACAAAACCAACGTCATTCTCTGTCATTTCTTTTAGACCTCACCTACTGTACCAGCTGAGACGAAAGCACTGTATTTAGTCATATTATCACTTATAGGCACAAAATAATACACAGTATATACATGAGCTGAATAGCTTGACAGCTTTCATTACAGAGCAATAACACACCTTACTGTATCATCTAAAAACATATGTCTACTTCAACTCTTCAGGGAAGTCAAAGGGCGGCGTTCCTGGATATCCCTGGACCCTGCAATGCTAGGGACTTCCTGTTCTACTATTATAAAATTACCATCAATGAATATAAGATTACCATCAATGTATCGACAGATCACTCAAAAAAATCTATCAAACCACGGTATTCTCATCCAGGTTGAAGTGTACCATTTCTATCAGTAAGGATCAATTAGAGTTCAATGAGAGTGGGCTTTTCCTTATCTGTGGTCGACACTGAAGTTGTTCACATCCACTGCATGGACTACCCCAATTGTTCATTTGTACTAATCAGGAGTTCACAAAACAACACAGGACTTTGTGACCATTCAGCATCAAAAGCAAACATTTATAGTATGAAAACATCCACTCACAGAATAATATGCCAAATGCTACTGTTACTTACTGGAATAAACAATAAACTAAACAAATCAAAACCTGGGTAACTATTCATAAAATTGCTATAATATACCAGATACATGTTAAACATAAATAATATCATGCAACAAAATATACAGCAGACATTCTTTCAACACTAACATTCCCAATCCACCCAAGATTTTTCACTCTACCCCAGCCTCTTTGGTTTTGGCTGACGACACACACATTCTGAGTTTTCATAAGTCCTTTCTCAACAATTCTCCGCTAGCCACACCTAGTAGTAAACAAATAACACAGACATTCATCCCTCTCTGATAATTCTACAACTCTAAACCCCTTCCAACAAATAACATCCCAGACTCAGTTTTTAGGGGAATCGACAGTCTATGTACACGTATGTGCTTCTGTCAATAAGGGCACTTTTCATCTGCCGGTGGCTGTGGCTTAACATGCTCCTGAATCAGTCCCTCAGAGTGTCTCATGACACTTCCTTCTGAGTGCACTGCTCTCCACATAACAAGGATACTCTTCTCTAAACAGGCCTGAAGCAGGATCATCTGACCCCCAGTTAAAGGCACATGAACTCAGTCGGAGGGCATGCTCATGCTGTGGTGTACTTGTTGGTGACGCGGGAGTTGCTCTGGTCGGAAGCTCGTTCGGTGACTTTGAGCTTCATACATGACTGCTTGTCATCCATCAGCATCTCCGCTGGTAGACACCAGCAACACAGACATGACTGGAGGGAGGAAAACAGAGAGGATCGTAGAACACTTTCAGAATCAGGACTTTGCGTGTTGTGTTGATGGTTTAAGGGACCAGAAAACGAGAGAGGAGAAGAAGAAAGTGCAAGAAACAAGTCCTATAATACGGACTCAGTATCTTGTCTTACCCTGAAGCAGCTTTTGAACCGCTTGCTGACCATGTAGAGAGCGATAGGGTTGATACAGGAGTTTAGGGATGCCATATTGATGCCTATGTAGTCCAGAACCAGGAAGAAACTACAGGAAGTAGCAGAAAGTAGTAAAGAACATACACATGACAGAAGAACAATACATAGATGAACTGCTGTTTGAAATGTGTCAAACATGTCTTGAACACTACACTTGCAAACTTTCTAGAGTGTGTTGTTGATGTTTTTGTTGTTGTTTGTTCTGCCCACATGTGATCCGTACCTGAGCAGCTCACAGCGGTTGGGGTCCTTCTCATCGTAGATGGTGAGCTTTAGGATGCGGCTCAGATGAAGAGGCAGCCAGCACAGGGCAAACACCAGGACCAGGCAGAACACTGTCTTGGCCACTTCCCTCCGCTGTACCACACACACACACACACACACACACACACACACACACAAAGACAAACATGTATGATGGTTAACCACTTCTCTGTAGGATGACATCAAATACATATCTTGACCAGCTGATTCTGTAAATTCGTTCCCTTGCACCTGTTTGAGGTGGTCACTGAGAGCGATCTGGACGCCGTTCTTCTTCCTCAGCATCTCGCAGGTCATCAGGGTGTAGAAGACGGCGGTGCAGGCCAGCGGCAGACAGAAATACACGCTGAACAGCCACCAGTCCTTGGCAGACTTATAGAACTACACACAGGACAAAACACAGAGAGGAAAAACCATCAGTTGCCTTCAACAAATCTACTCTTATCATACTGATATGACATGTGGTATGAAACAAAATAAAGGATGGGATCAAATGATCTAATTTAGTCTTAATAAAGTCCTTCTGTGACGTGCATATCCCCTCAGTGACCTCTGGCAGACCAGGAAGATGTGTGCTTCCATAGTGAGTTGAATTCTGGCAAAACATCCTCTATCACCTCACTGAATTACATCTATGGGACCACAAGACACAAGCTTGTTCTATAAATTTTAGACTATTCTGGCACACACACACCTAGAACACACATCCCCCTCTAACCCCCCCCCCCACACACACACACACACACACACTATCGTTTATCAGGGTTATCACTATCGTTTATCAAGTGAAGCAGGGGAGCTGTTAGCTGGAGATATATGTTTACAGAAGTAAGCTGCCACAAGGTTCACATGAAACGCCTTGTCTTCCAGACCCAAGCAGAAGAAGCACTCCACACACACCCACACACACACATACTGTATGCAAGTCTGGGTTCTGCATCTTGTGCATTTTTGTGTACGTGGGTGTCGATGACACCTGTGACTTGTGAGTCACTGCGTGTGCAGCTGGCATACCCTCATGAAGGCGATGTCTGCATGGGGTGCAGAAGACAGATCCTGAGGTGCTTCTCCTTTGTAGTCCTGGTGATCATGTCGAAGGCCACCGCCTCAGGGACAGCCAGCAGGATAGAGAGCAGCCAGATGAGGGTGATCTCAATAGCGGTCCACTTGGGAAACACCGATACCCTTGATACGGTTTCCACGAGGCCACTGCACGGTACCTGGGAGAGGGAGGACATTCAATCAAGGAATCAACC